>NC_080422.1:80551513-80897138 GCF_029873635.1 Malania oleifera | reverse complement strand
AAATTTAATATGGAAGATGGTAAAATTTTGGGAACTCCTATGAGCTCTTTTACAAAACTTGACAAAGATGAGCAAGGCATCCCTATTGATGTGAAACTATATCATGGCATGATTGGTAGTCTCCTATACCTTACAACTATTCGACCTGATATCATGTTGTGTGTGTGTGTGTGCGCTGGGTTTCAGGCCGCTCCTAAGGAGTCTCATCTGTTAGCTATGAAAAGAATACTTAGGCAGCTAGTTGGGACTGTTGAATTAGGTTTATGGTACCCTAAGCATACAACATTTGAGATTGTTAGTTACACTAATGCTGACTTTGCTGGTAGTAAAGTAGATAGAAAAAGTACTAGCGGCACTTGTCACTATTTAGGACAATCTTTGGTTTCATGGTTCTCCAAGCAACATAACTTAGTTGCCTTATCCACAGCCAAAGATGAATATATTACGATTGGAAGTTGTTGTGTTCAAACATTTTATATGAAATAACAACTTATGGATTTTAGATTGCACTATGATACGGTTCCGATTAAATGTGATAATACTAGTGCAATCAACATTTCAAAGAAACCTATCTCATATTCATGAACCAAACATATTGAGATTATACATCATTTCATTCGTGATCATATGCAAAAAGGGGACGTGGCACTTGAGTTTGTGTGCACAAATGAGCAGTGGGCTGATATTTTTCACCAAACCCCTTCGGGAAGATATGTTCATACATATTAGACGTGAGTTAGGTCTAATGCATAGTAGAGATGCCACATAGAAATTTGATAGAATGCAAAAACTCAAGGGGAGCTTTTTAACATAGACAATATACGGTTTTGAAAACTTAAATAACTCTATCATTGTTGTATACCTTGTATACTTGTTTGTGATTTGCAAGGCATGGCTATCATATCTCTTCCAAATTTCAGTTTCTCTGTTTGGAAACGTCACCATCGATGGATTTACCGTGGTTTTCTAAAATGGTCAACTTCAGAAAATCACAAAAGTCCGTCAAGGGATTTCTGCCTCTAGGCTATGAAACAAACTCAAACTCTTGTCATTACCTTAATCTACCTGTTCATAGCCTTATCCAATTCAAACCTATACTCTGGTATTAATCCTCCTAAAGTCTGCAAAATTGTTATGCTTTGATACCAACTGTAATGTCCCAGACTCGTCACGTGGGGCTCGAGGTGTTATGAGACCAATCATACATCTCTGATACCATTCACGCAACAGTATTAATTAAATAACCTCAAACAAAATACCAGAGTTCTATATTTACATATGCAAACCCATAAAGTACAATCCCATTCTTCATATTACATAACCAGGACAATATATATATTAAACATAAAACTAAACACATATTCGTTCTAGTATCCACTCACAAAAACTAACCCCGCCCTCGAGCTATCTAAGCTCGATCACATGGAAGACCTGAAAAGATTAAATATTTTTCGGGGTGAGACACCTCTTAGTAAGGAAGAAATAAGTTACAATATTGTGTGGCTGAAGTGTTTAATATACAACTACGAAATATACATACAGTTCTATTTCACTACTAATAGTAGCCAAGAAAACGCATTCATAATCACATCATTGTTGACTTCTCTGTCACCTAATCACATATACACATACATAATTATTTTTACTGATAATTCCTGAGAATAGGGAAGTCTGCCCACCCATACAAGTAGATTCCCCCTGCTTTAGTGCTAAAACTAGGGCACTCACCTGTCTCAGTAAGCTCTCGGGTTATGTATCTAGATAAAGTCTTCGAGAATAGGGAAGGTCATCCACCCATACAAGTGACTTCCCTCTGCTCTGGTATCCACAGATAATTACCAGAGCACTCGCCTTCCTCAGCAAGCACTTGGATGGAGAGTTCAACTTTATCATAAATACTCATGTAATTAAAGTTACACATATCTAATGCCGTCATTTCACAGAGTTCCACATATATATGCATACGACAACCAATCCACATAGGATAATTCATACAGTTTTCATTCACACCCACATAGGGTTTATATCCACATAGAATACCATAGGATTGGTCCACACAGGACTATCAACCACACAAGTTACACGATCCACACAAGACTATCAACCACATAGGTTACATGGTCCACACAGAACTAATCATCACACATATTACATTACTTACCACCCTATTCATGGTAAATAGGTAAAACAAACTCCTTATACCACTACCAATGTTTTACCCCCCAATATAAATGCCCATGTAACGACCTCCTCATACCATTGTCAATGTTATATAATGGTTATATCAAGTACGATATAATGACCTCCTCATACCACTGCCAATATTATATTGCAATTTACATAAACCACAACACAAATCAATAACAAAACCAACCACTCAAGCACATCCACGCATCTACCAGAGTATAAACAATTTGATAGTATCCACAACCAACTAGTATTTTCATCCAAGTAGAAATCGCAGCCCAAACAGTATTCACAATCACACAAAAAATCATAAATTTCATGGTACTCGCAACTATTTAATTATCAAAGGTGTTTTCATGCCACATGTTTTCTTCCCAATATAATATATAATCAAAAACAACATTTTCAATACCTACATCGTTTAGAAAAAATTATAACAAAATATATAGAATTTTATACCTAAAAATTAACCAGTTTAAAGTTAATAAAAAGCTATTATAAAGTATTTCCCTTTACCTACTCCTCGAGATTTTGCCTAAAATCGAACAAAAATGAGACACTGTATTCCAAAAATCCCAACTTACTTAAATCTCAGAAAAACAGTCATTTAATGCTTCTTAGGCTCCATATATTTCAAGATAATAATAAAATCCTAAAATATCTCACTTACCCTGATTTTGGGATAATTCCCAAGTACTCCCAACTGAAAATCTGCTCCACCTATGTTGTAGAGAATCTTCCCAGGAGTCTCGTGGTAGGTTGCAATCATTGAATCGAGCTAAATCTGGTCGGAATCGTAGTGAGAAGGTAGTAGGGCTGAATTTTATAGAGAGAAATGAGAGGAAAGTGATTTTCTCGCTAAAAAATGAAAGATTTTGCTATTTATTGGCAAGGCCTTGTCAACGAGACACGTGGACTCGTCAATGAGTCCAAGAACACCATTTGTGTATGAAATCAGAAGCTCGTCGATGAAATTCAGACATATGAGAACTTCTCTTGGTAAATCCTCGTCGACGAGACATGCATACTTGGGGATGAAGCTCCGAAGATCACTCATCGACAAGAAAATCAAGTTCATTGACGAATGCCTGCTTATTACCCTGTTAAAATTTCGTTTCCTTTTCTTCCATTTCCCCTTTTCCTTTTATTATCTTCCTTATTATTTAAAAAAAAATTTTCCAATTGGTTACATTCTCCCCTCTATTAGAAAATTTCATCCTCAAAATTCATTATTCTCCCATTTTCACATCTGAAAAGCTAGCTAACCACATTCATACATTACAATCAATTCAAACATATGCAACATCGAATCATACAAAGTCAACAAAATTAATACTCATGCTAATGTAGACATATTACCTGCACCTTTAGCATTGTCCCCCTCAGGTGTACACAATATAAAAACATGTGTCGGGGCACCGCTACCACGAGGCACCAAGTTGTTCCTCTGATTCTGATTTGGAGAAGGTGTGTTGTTCGGCGGTTCTTGACATTCTATGTCAATATGACCATATTTGCTGCATCTATAGCACACGACACCCCGACTCCGGCATTCTCCCCATTGCCGCTGGTTACATCTAGGGCAGTGGGGGTGTGACGAATTGCCCTGTCGTCCCTGATCATTTCCTTCCAACCCCTGACCTGCAACATCTTTTTCTCCCCTCCTTGACCCTTTTCTAATATTGGCCTGGGAACGGGGAGACATTGGCTTTTTCCTTCGTTCTGATGCCTCTGCACCTCTCTGCAGACTTGACTCTAAAACAGTGGCTTTTTCCACCAGTTCCACAAAATCCTGAATTTGCAAACATGCCATATGCTCGTGAATCCTCTGATTCAGGTCCCTTTCAAACCATCTCACCTTTTGGTATTCATTTGGAACCATGGAAGGTGCAAAGCGTGAAAGTTCCATAAATTTAGTAGCATACTACTGAATAGTGAAACGCCTCTGAGTCAGGTTGAAAAATTCTTCCGCCTTTACATTTCTGGTGGTGGCGGGAAAATATTGGTCATAAAAGACCTGCTTGAAATGACCCCACGTCATTTCTATAGGTACTGCTCGCAGTTCTTCCAATAGATTTATCGCATGCCACCACCGTTTAGCTTCTCCTACCAGTTTGAAGGTGGCGAAAAGAACTTTCTGCTCCTCAGTGCAATTCAACATTGTCAATATCTTCTCCATCTCTTCCATCCACGTCTCATCCTTAATTGGGTCAGTACCACCCTCAAAAGATGAGGGTTTCAAATGGGTGAATTGATCAATCTTGCAACCTTGATGCATTGGTGGGAAGCTTGATCTCCCGAGGTCTTGTCTCATCTCTTCCCTAACCTGACAAGCTATTCCTCGTAATAGTCGAGAGGTGTCAATCTTATCCCCGCTGGAATCTCCTAACTCGCTTCCTCCTCCTTCATCCACACCTTTGCCTCTAGGATCCATCCTTGAATATATAAATATATATAACAAAGGCAAATCTAGAATCTCTACATCTTAATATATTTGAAATAATCATAAAATATGAAAACAATTTAATATCCAAATCCTCAAATAAATATCCAACATCCAATTATCCGCAATCATATTAACCTTCAAACTCAAATTCCAAATTTCAGTTTCTCTACTTGGAAACATCACCGTCGATGGATTTACTGTGGTTTTCTAAAATCGTCGACTGATTCAAAAAAATCACAGAAGTTCGTTAAGGGATTTCTGCCTCCAGGCTATGAAACAAACTCAAACTCCTGTCATTACCTTAATCAGCCCATTCCTACCGTTATCCAACTCAAAACTATACTTTGGTATTAATCCTTCTAAAGTCTATAAGACCGTTATACTTTGATACCAACTCTAACGCCCCAGACTCGCCACGTGGGGCCCAAGGTGTTATGAGACCAATCATACGTCTCTGATACCATTCACGTATCAAAATTAATTAAATAACCTCAAACAAAATACCAAAGTTTTATATTTACATATGCAAACCCATAAAGTACAATCCCATTCTTTATATTACATAACCAGGATAATATATATATTAAACATAAAACTAAACACATATCCATTCTGGTATCCACTCACAAAAACTAACCCCACCCTCGAGTTATCTAAGCTCGATCACCTAGAATACTTGAAAAGATTAAATATTCGCTAGGGTGAGACACCTCTCAGTAAGGAAGAAATAAGTTACAACAATGTGTGGCTGAAGTGTTTAATATACAATTACAAAATATACATATAGTTCTATTTCACTACCAATAGCAGCCAAGAAAACACATTCATAATCACATCATTGTCGATTTCTCTGTCACCTAGTCACATATACACATACATAATTATTTTTACTGATAATTCCTGACAATAGAGAAGTCTACCTGCTCATAAGAGTAGATTCCCTTTACTATAGTGCTAACACCAGGGCACTCACCTTTCTCAGTAAGCCCTCGGGTTACGTATGCAAGTAAAGTCTCCGAGAATAGGGAAGGTCACTCGCCCATACAAGTGACTTCCCTCGGCTTTGGTATCCACAAATAATTACCAGAGCCCTTGCCTTCCTCAGCAAGCCCTCGGGTGGAGAGTTCAACTTTACCATAAATACTTATGTAATTAAAGTTAGATATATCCAATGCTGTCATTTCATAGAGTTCCACACATATACGCATACCACAACCAATGCACACAGGATAATTCATGCAGTTTTCATTCACACCCACACAGGGTTCATATCCACATAGAATACAACATGACTAGTCCACACAAGATTGTCAACCACATAGGATATATGGTCCACATAGGACTATCAACCACACAGGTTACGCGGTCCACACATGATTAATCATCACACAAATTACAACACATACCACCCTATTTATGGTAAATAGGTAAAACAAACTCCTTATACCACTACCAATGTTTTACCCGCCAATATAAATGCCTATATAACGACCTCCTCATACCACTACCAACATTATATGACGGCCATATCAGGTACGATATAACAACCTCCTCATACCACTGCCAACGCTATATCACAATTTACATGAACCACATAAAAAATAAATAGCAAAACCAACCACTCAAGCACATCCACGTATCTACCACAGTATACATAATCATACAGTATCCACAACCAACCAGTATTTTCAGCCAAGCAGAGATCACAACCCAAACAATATTCACAATCATACAATAAATCATAAATTCTGCAATACTCGCAACTATTTAATTTTCAAAGTTGTTTTCATTCCACATGATTTTTTCCAATATAATATATAATAAAAAACAATATTTTCAATACTTGCGTCGTTCAGAAAAATTATACCAAAATATATATAATTTTATACCCAAAAATTAACTAGTTTAAAGTTAATAAAAAGCAGTTATAAAGTATTTCCCCTTACTTGCTCCTCAGGATTCTGCCTAAAATCGAACAAAAACGAGACCCTATATTCCAAGAATCCGAACTTACTCAAATCTCAGAAAAACACTTATTTAATGCTTCCTAGGTTCCATATATTTCAAGATAATAATAAAATCCTAAAATATCTCACTTACCCTGATTTTGGGATGATTCCCAAGTACTCCCAACCAAAAATCCACTCTGCCTATGTTGCATAGAATCTTCCCAGGAGTCTTGTGGTAGCTTCTGATCATTGAATCGGGCTAAATCTGGCCCGGAATCGTAGTGAGAAGGTAGTAGGGCCGAATTTTAGAGAGAGAAATGAGAGAAAAGTGATTTTTCTTGCTGAAAAATGAGAGATTTTGCTATTTATAGGCAGGGCCTCGTCGACGAGACACGTGGAATCGTCAACGAGTCCAAGAACACTGTCGTGGATGAAACTGGAAGCTCGTTGACGAAATTCAGAAATATAAGAACTTCTCTTAGTAAATCCTTGTTGACGAGACTTGCATACTCGACGATGAAGCTTAGAAGATCGCTCGTCAACGAGAAAATCAAGTTTGTCGATGAGCGCCTGCTTATTACCCTCTTAAAATTTCTTTTCTCTTTCTTCCATCTCCCATTTTCCTTTTGTTATCTTCCTCATTATTTTAAATAGTTAAAAATTTTTGGGTCGTTACACTCTTGGTAGAAAACTTTGAAACTCTAAACTGTGATTGAGATTTAAATCTATACATAGTTTCAAATATTAGCTTGTTGATACACTCTTGTGCATGATTGGATATAGTCATTACTATTGAGTGTTGATTACACACATATAGCATTGAACTTATAGTTCTTACATTATTGGTGTGCATTGATTAATACTAGTGCAAATCTGCTTGATTGAGAAGCAAAAATTTTATGCACATCTTGTATTAAAAATTGGTTGTATTCTAGGTGTGGCCTAGGGGGGCGTTGATCTAGCTCGGAAGGATTGGTTGTAAAAGGTTGAGGTCAACCCTATGTTAATTTGACCTGGTTGTATTTCAGTGTCGCTCCACTCGTGAAGTGAGCCTTAGTCTGATCCTTGTGCTTGTGAGCCAAGATGGGGACGTAGGCATTTTGTCGAACCTCGATAACATATCTGGTGTTATCTCTCTTTACATGCTTTACTTTGCATGTGTAATTATATTACTTGTGTATTTTAATTTCAATATATATATATATTGATTTATTTTATATCTGCACTAGATTGATCCTAGGGTTGTGTAATACTGCTGCTGGTTAATTGACTTAGGGGAGAAATTTTAAAATACCAATTCACCCCCCCCTCTTGGGATTACAATAAAGCTAACAATTGGTATCAGAGCGTAGTAGCTTAGATTTAAACGTTTATTTGCAAAAGATCTAGATGGCTTATAACATTACAACCCCTTTCCCCGAGGGACCCTCTTCCACACATCCTTCGGTTTTCAATGGTGTCAATTTGTAACCAAAAAATAATTATTATAGGAGGATGTTCTGATTCCAAAAAAAAAAAAAAATTAAAAAAAAATTAATTAATTAAAATTAAATTAAAAATTAATAAATAAATAAATAAATAAATAATATTAATTAAATAATATAATATAATATAATAACATATTAATATAACATAGTTATATATTAATATAACATAATTATATTATAAGTTTATATATATATATATATATATATATATGTTTATATAAACTTCTTGAAGGTTAAGTAACCTTCAGGAAATTTACTTACCCGAAGAATTGAGAAACAGAGAGACGTTCTCTCTCTCTGCACCATACTTTGTTTCCCTCATAGCGTCTCTCTCACTCTCGTATTTCCCTCGTCTCTTCTCTCCCACTCTCCTTAATTTCTCGATAAATATATGGTCTATCGGAAAATCGAAGGTACCGTTGGGTTCCTATCTCCGCCACCGACATTCCTACTAGAGCGGATTTTTTGTAGGAACGGCGTAGACATGTCTCCTGAGTAAGGCCAATTCTTACGCTTACCTCAATTTTTCTTAAATCTTAATCTTAATTAATGAATGGAAGTTGCTAGGAGATTCGTGGAAAGATTCTCTACAATCTAGCCGGTGCAGGTTTTCAAGTTGGAGCTCTAAAGCACAAACTCTAAATCGGGGGTAAGTTTAACAATTTTGGCTTTTAATAGGCTATTTAGGGCATTCATAATTTAATGGAATTTTAAAGAAAATTACTCTGGGGATTGTGATGAATAATATGGTAGAGTTTGAATTTCAGGGTTTCAGGGGTTTTGAACACCGTGGGGCATAGGTCGGGGTTTTATCTGACTTTTCAGGAATCAGGTAAGGGGATTAAGTTAAGTAAAAATTTTATTAAATATGAACTAATTAAATTATTATAGATTTATTTATTTATTTATTTACATGTTTAAGAATTTAAAAGTTATTTCAAAAACCAACTGTTTAAAATGGATTTTACAAACCTAGGATATATGGTATGATATTTTGAATAAAAATGAATGGTGGAAAGTTTGGTTGTTTATATGGTTATGTTTAAATGTTGAAATTGTGTGGCCAATGATTATTTTGTAGGATTTATTGTTTAACTGGATTTGAGACTATTTGCGAAATATTGGAATTATTTGTGAAATACTGGAATTGTTGTGAAAAATACTGGAACTGCTTGTGAAAAATGCAGGATTTTGAAATAAAGGCCAGTGGCTGGGTATTGTTTGATTGGCCAAGGGTCAGGATTATTATTTGATGGCCGAGGGTCGGTGTTTTATTTAAACGGCTGTGAGCCAGATTGTATTTGTGGTCGGGGGCAGGTTTTTGGAATAACAGGAAATATATGTGAATTGATATTGTAAATGGTGATTTTTATTATCTGAATTGCATGATATGCTTTAGGAACCTTGGGGACCAATGTATTTTGAGAACGGTACCATTGCTAGTTAGACCATGTGCACCCACACTATTTTGGATAGAAGTGTAGGGGCTAGCCGACTGCTTGCGTGAGGTTGAAGTAAGGCCGTCGGACTTGTAGCTTTGCTATGGATGCCTGCAAATGTGTTTGCAGAGGATGTTATTTTTTGACTTTGTTTGGGTTGATCACCCAGGCTTAGTCTTGCTTTAGGGCCGCACAACTCGTGCCATGGGGGAAGTAAATGGTGTGTTTGTCACAAGGAGTGTCTTATATGCATATCTGTTAATTTATGTGAATACAAATAATTAATAAGATAACTTCGAGGGCTTGATGAGAAAGGTGAGTGCCTTAGTAGCAGTAATGGTATTAGAGTAGAGGGAAGATGCTTGTATGGGCAGGTAATCTTCTCTATCCTTAGCTAATTGTGTGTGTGAGTGTAAAATAAGAATGATTTTATAAATATGTTTATCTATTTAGTGAACTAGTTATTTTTTGTACACTAAATGCATGTTGGCCACACACGGACATTAACTTAGTCTTTCCCTTACTGAGCTGTGCCTCACCCCTACTTTACAAACTATCTTTTCAGGAAATTTTGGGAAACATTTTTAACAGGCTAGAGGGGCTAAAATGGTAGTATAGTTTTTTGTAAGTGGTGAGTGTAGTTTGAATTGGTTTTTGTACAAGTATAGTACGTTGGTTTGTAATGAGGATTTTGGAACTTTTTTTTGTATATAAAGGTAGTATAGAATTTTGGTAATGAATTTTTGGGGATTGTATCTTTTATTTCCACTGCATTTTATATGATGAGTTTGGTATCAGGTACACAGACGTCACTAAAGTAGCACCCCGGGCTCCACGTGGCGGGTCGGGGCTTTACAGGTGGTGTCAGAGCCTAGGTTTGCTAGGTTCTGCAGACTTTGATAGTTGATGATTACCAGAGTATAGGTTGAGATAGGATCATGATGAGAGTGGGTAGATTAGGCTAGGTTTTGGTCTAGAAGCTTAGAGGCGGAGTTCCTTTGACGGTTTTCTGTGTTTTTCCTGGAATGACGATTTTAGGAAAACCATGGTAAATCCATCGATGGTTTCATTTTTGGGTTAAGAGACTAGAGCTTGGAAATTTAGGTTGGGATGTTAGGGTGGTCAAGTACGTGTGTGGAGTCAGTGTTATGTTGGAGATTGGTATCTTGTCGGTTTTGTGATAAAACTAGGGGAATGAATCTTTAAACTAAGAATTCATACATATTAGTAATCTCTTCATTTCATACTTGCTTCAATTAGGATAAATGAGGAGTTTTGTGTGGCATGAGCATAATATTTCCATGAAAATTATGTTATACTGAAATATTATGAGTTTTCCAAGATAAGCATGTTATAGCAATTTTCAGGAAAACCTTAAAAACAGTACGAGGACTATGGTTTTAAGAATATTATGTTAAACATTGCAAGAATTTCATGTTCAAATATGTTATGTTATGCCGACTCAAATTCCGTGATTTTTACGTTATGAATTATACCAACGTAAATGCCGTGATTTTTACGTTATGAATTATGCCAGCGTTGATGTCGTGATTATGTATGATATGTAAGAAATCTTTAAACATGTTTAAGTCAAATATTACTCTGAATTACGAAACAACTATGTTTTAATATGGAATGTATTATATGTTATTAGAACCCGGATAACTTAGTTTAGTTTTATAAAGCACGGTACCATAGTTATATGTTCACGATTATGAATATGTTAGTGCTACCACGCATCTTATGTAGAGTTTGGGAGATGACAGTCGATGTGACTTTATGGGAGTGTCGTAGTTCCCCTGGTAGTTCGGCATAAGTGGAACAGGACCATCATACTTACACACAAGTGGAACAAGCCCATCGTACTTACACACCTATGTTTGACTTAGCATGGTTGACCAACCATTGCTAGGTCCCGCCTTCGGGCTGCACAACCCTGTCATGTGGGGGGTAAAACATGACAATAGCCCATTAACTATCTATCCTGCGTAATAATTCAAGTATGATATGGTATATAAGATGATTTTTTTTGAGTACAGAAATTGAGTACGTTAAACTATGTTATGTTAAATCATGTTTTTATTCAGATATGATACAATTGTTTATACCAGTTATGAATTATATACCGTTTATATGTATATCACAAAAAATACTCATGTTGCCACACACTTATATTAGTTTACTTGCCTTACTGAAAGGTGTCTCACCCCAGCATTACAAACATTTCAAGAAATCTAGGTAGGAGGGCAGATAGAGCCCTACAACAGTAGAAATGGATTGAGCTACCCTGTCTGTGGGTAAGTGGGTGAGCTAGGGTCAGATGGTATTTTGGGTTATGACCCTAGGATACTTTTTGGTCTTTTTGGAATGTATGTATATGTATATGACAGATTTAGTAGAATTTTGGTATGGTTTCTAGTGTTTTATGGCATGTATGTAATTTTATGTTTTCATCTGCTTAGGTATCAGAGTTGTATGACAGATATATCCTTGGTACCCATGGGTCCAGGTTGATCATGATTATGACAGCTTAGCAGGATTATTATATATGTTATTATGTGGAAAAGGATATATATGTGTGTGTGTGTAAAAATAGGCAGGTTGTTACATTTTGGTATCAAAGTCTAGGTTGTTAGGTTTTATAGACTCTAGAGTGCAGCGGAAACAATACCAGAGTATAGGAAAAAGAATTTGAGGTTTTGTTCTGCAGTTTGGAGGCAGGACTTTCGTGGTGGTTTTTGTGTCTTTCTTGGGGTGACAATTTCAGGAAAGCCATAGTAAACTACTGTTGGGTTGTGTTTCTAAAGTATAGGACTGGATCTTGAGTTAAAATAATAAACATGAATTAGGGATGGGTGCGGAGGAGCAGGGGCAGAAGAAGAGGTCCATGCCTTCAGGCTTACAGGCAGGCTATAGTTGAAGCTAGTGGAGGAGAGGTAATTATGGCAGGGGACAGAGGCAAGAGACGAGAGGTTGTGAGACTCAGGGTAGGTAGATCTACAGTTTGTCAGACATATGGAAAGAGACACCTGGGAGAGTGTTGAGCAGGGAGAGGCGCTTGCTATCGTTGTGGTGTACTAGGACATTTAGTACTAGATTGCCTTACACCACATGGTACGAAATCTATTCCCAGACCGCATCGAGGAGGTTATCAAGTGCCTCGTGGAGGTCAGCAGAGGAATGTAGCCCCAATGAGGGTTTATGCTTTGACGCTGGGAGATGCGGAGGCTGCAGATAACGTCGTGATAGGTACCTTTACTGCTTTATCATATCAAGCTATTGTTTTATTTGATACAGGTGTCACCCACTCTTTTGTGTCTGTGGGGTATGTTAAATTGGCTGATGTTGAGACACAGTTATTAGATGTTGAACTATTAGTAGCAACACCGTTAGGGTTAGTGGCGAGGTGTCGTAGGGTGCTTAAAGATTACCTAGTAGAAATTCAGGGAAGAATATTACCAGCTGACCTAATGTGCTAGATTTGCATGGATTCGATGTAATACTGGGAATTGATTGGCTGGCTACTAACCATGCTAGTATTGACTGCTATCTGAAAAAGGTGATTTTCAAACCACCAGGAAAGCCAAAATTTAGATTTGTGAGATTGCGGGTGCATTTCCCACCTTAGTTAGTGTTAACCATGCAAGCGAGACGACTCCTTCTAGACGGATGTGAGGGGTTTATGGCTTATATAAAGGAGGTGATAGAAAGTGAATTGAAGCTTGTCAGTACATCAGTGGTTAAGAAGTTTCCATACATTTTTCTAGAAGAACTACCTGGATTGCCTTCCGACTGTGAGGTAGATTTTTCTATTGACTTACTTCTAGGGATGGAGCCAATTTCTAAAGCTCCTTACCAAATGACTCCAGCAGAATTGGGAGAATTAAAGGATCAATTGCAGGGTATATTGAATAAAGGGTTTATCAGACCTAGTGTATCACCCTGGGGAGCTTTAGTGTTATTTGTGAAAAAGAAGAACTGGTTTATGAGGTTATGCATAGATTACAGGGAAATAAACAAAGTAACAATTAAGAACAGGTTTCATCTACCTCGTATGGACGACTTGTTTGATCAGTTTTAGGGTACACGGGTCTATTCCAAGATTGACCTCAGGTCAAGTTATCATAAGGTGAAAGTTAAAACTGAGGACATCTTAAAGACAGCTTTCAGGACCAGGTATGAGCATTATGAATTTTTAGTTATGCCATTTGGTTTGATGAATGCTATTGCTGTATTCATGGATTTGATGAATATAATCTTTCACCAGTATTTAGACCAATTCGTTGTGGTTTTCATTGATGACATAATGGTCTACTCGAAGAGTTTTAAGGAGGATGAGATGCACTTAAGGCTAGTACTTTAGATGCTCAGGGAAAAGAAATTGTATGCCAAGTTTAGAAAATGTGAATTTTGGATAGAGAAGGTTGCATTTTTGGGACATGTTATATCAGGGGATGGAATTTCGATAGATCCTAGCAAGATAGAGGTAGTGGTAAATTGGGCCAGGACGAGGAATGTACAGGAAATCAGAAGTTTCTTAGGACTAGCAGGTTATTACTGTTAGTTTGAAGAAGGATTTTCAGCATTATTTAACACTACTAACCATAAAGAATGCTAGGTTTGAATGGGACGACAGTTGTGAGCAGAGCTTCCAGGAATTGAAACAGAGGCTCGCCATAGCACCAGTATTGACTATTCCATCAGGAGGTGATGGTTATGTGATCTACTGTGACGCATCTTTGAGGGGACTCAGATTTGTATTGATTTAGCAGGACAGAGTAGTGGCATATGCCTCTAGATAATTAAAAGAATATGAAAAGAATTATCCCACTCATGATCTAGAATTGGCTGCAGTGGTTCATGCATTGAAGATTTGGAGGCATTATCTGTATAGAGAGAGATGTGAAATATTTTTAGATCATAAAAGTTTAAAGTACTTCTTCACGTAGAAGGAGTTGAATATGTGGTAAAGAAGATGGTTAGAACTCATTAAGGATTATGATTGTAACATCAGCAACCATCTAGGTAAAGCAAATGTGGTAGCTGATGTGTTGAGTCGAAAGTCTATGATAGCAGCATTGTCAATAGAGGAAATTCAGCACCTGATACAGATGGACTTGGTGAGGCTTGGGATGGAGTTAGTAAAGAGTGATCCCTAGACATTGATTGCCAACTTGGTGGTGTATCCTACGCTATATGAAAAGATTAAAGCAACCCAAAAGAATGACGTAGAGTTGATGGGGAAGGTACAGGACGGACAGGGGGAGGAGTTTAGTATATCAGATGATGGAGCTTTATGATTCCATACCAAATTGTGCGTGCCTGCAGATGAGGATATTAGAAGGACGGTTCTTGAGGAGGCTCACCGATCCTTATACACGGTTCATCCAGGTAGCACTAAAATGTATAGGGATCTGCGAGAGTAATTTTGGTGGAGCGACATAAAGAGAGAGATTGCTGAATTTGTACAGCAATGTTTGACGTGCCAGTAGGTAAAGGCTGAGCACCAGAGGCCGGCGAACCAGCTACAACCACTTTACATCTCGGAGTGGAAATGGGATCACATTTCGATGGACTTTGTGATGACTTTACCATCGGTACGGTAGGGACAAAATGCTATTTGGGTGGTCGTAGATCGATTGACAAAGACCGCTCACTTTATCCCTATCAAGATCAACTAATCTATGGACAGAATGACAGAAATATCTATTCAAGAGATAGTACGATTACATGGTGTGCTAGTGTCTATAGTATTAGATCGAGACCCACGTTTCATGTCATGATTCTGGAGGAGCTTGCAGGAGGCTGGGTCTCAATTGTCATTCAACATGACATTTCATCCTCAGAAGGATGGGAAATCAGAGAGGATGATTCAGATATTAGAGGATATGCTACGGGCATGTGTGCTGGATTTTGGGGGTAGTTACCTAGTATCTGCTACTGGTAGAGTTTGCATACAATAACAGCTATTAGACCAACATCGGCATGGCACCTTACGAGGCATTATATGGTAAGAGATGTCGTTCTCCTCTACACTGGGATGAGGTAGGTGAGTGGCGAGTTTTGGAAATAGAAATAGTGCAGCAAACATATGATAAAGTCTGGCTTATTAGAGAAAGAATCAGTGCAGCTCAAAATCAATAGAAAAGCTATGCAGATAATCACCGCCAGAAGTTGGAATTCGAAGTAGGAGACCACGTATTTATGAAAATAACGCCATTGAAAGGTACTATGAGGTTTGGGAGGAAGGGTAAGTTGAGCCCTAGGTTTATTGGTTCTTTCAAGATACCTGAGAGAGTGGGGTCAGTTGCTTACCGGTTTGCCTTACCACCAGTTTTGTCCAGAATACATGACATGTTTCATGTTTCTATGCTGAAGAAATACGTCCTAAATCCCTCTCACGTGGTTAGTTATGCAAGGATAGAACTTAGAGAATCACTAGCTTATGAGGAGATACCAGTGCAGATCTTAGACAGGAAGGAACATGAATTGTGTAATAAGAGGATTCCATTAGTAAAAGTCCTGTGGAGGAATCATGCGGTGGAAGAAGCTTCATAGGAGCTTGAGGAAGAAATATGATAGAAACACCCGCATTTATTTAGTGGGGATCAACAGTAATCAGGAAAAGATGCAGGTAAGTATGTTAAGTTTCTTTTGTGTGGGTTAGTTAGTACATGTAGTAGGTAGTATTTTGGTTTGGGAGAATTTTTATTTTATGTATTTGTAATCTCCCAGAACCCTGAATGTAATCACGGTATTCCTCCGCCACAAGTGAGGGTAAGTAATAAAAAAGTAGCTTATTTTCCTCAAAGGATGGTGTTCAATACAGATAGTAAATTTTGAGAACGAAATTTTATAAGGAGGGGAGAATGTAGAGACCCAAAGAATTATAGTAATTAAATAATACAAGAAAGGAGAGAAAAATGATTTTTTTTTTTTCAAAAAGGGGATTCAGTAGGGTCTCATCGACGAGTGCAGAGTGCTCGTAGACGAATAGATTTCTTGGCCTCGTTGACGTGGATGCGTGTCTCGTCAATGAAACATTACTAAGAGGGTTGATTTCAGGGCCTGAAACTCATTGACAAGGAGTAAGTGTTCATTGAAGAACTCCCTTCATGGACTCGTCGACGAGGTGACGTGTCTCGTCGATGAATCTCTATTTTATAAATATACCAACCTCGGGTTTTAGCATGAAAATTTTGCAGGAAACCATTTCTCTCTCTAATTTTCATCTCCCCTCCTTCTCTCTGGATTTCTGGCTTCATCCTTCGTCGGTTCAACGATCGGAAGCCGCCACGCTACTCTTAGGAAGATTCTCTTCAAGTATGTTGGAGTAGTTTGTTGGTTAGGCCAACTTGAGCATCATCCCAAAATCTGGGTAAATTGGGTATTTTAAGTTTTATAAGGTATTTGGTGTTTCTGGACTGAGGAAAATGCTTTAGATAGAATAATACTGAAGTTTTGTTGGGAAAAAAATGCAATTCTAGGGTGTTGAGCGGGGGAACACACGGGTGTAGGTTTAAAATACTTTGTGGGCTTATGAGTAAGTTAGGTAAGAGGATAAATTAAGTCAGCCTTTTTTCATGAAATTATTTATTATTATACAATATTTATTTTCAGGAAAATATGTATGATATACAACTCTGTTTGGAAATACCGTTGTGGAATAGGGAAAATGCTGTGAATACATTTTATAAGAAAATATGATTTCAGAGCAAATTACAAGTTTAAAAGATTATTCATATTTGTGTGGCATGAGCGTAATATTTCCATGAAAATTATGTTATATTGAAATATTATGAGTTTTCCAAGATAAGCATGTTATAGTAGTTTTCAGGAAAACTCTAAAAACCGTACGAGAATTATGGTTTTAAGAATATTATGTCAAATAGTGCACGAATTTCATGTTCAAGTATGTTATGTTATGCCAGCTCAAATGCCGTGATTTTTACGTTATGAATTATGCCGACATAAATGCCATGATTTTTACGTTACGAATTAAGCCGGCGTTGATGCCATGATTATGTATGATATATAAGAAATCATGAAATATGTTTATGTCAAATATTACTATGAATTACGAAACAACTATGTTTTAATACGAAGTGTATTATATGTTATCAGAACTCGGATAACTTAGTTCAGTTTAATGAAGCACGGTACCATAGTTATATGTTCACGATTATGAATATGTTAGTGCTACCACACATCTTATGTAAAGTTTGGGAGATGATAGTCGATGTGGCTTTATGGGAATGTCGTAGTTCCCCTGCTAGTCCGTAGTTCCCTTGGTAGTCCGGCACAGGTGGAACAGGCCCATCATACTTACACACCAATGTTTGACTTAGCATGGTCGGCCAACCATTGCTAGGGCCCGCATTCGAGTTGCACAACCTTGTCATGTTGGGGGTAAGACATGACAATAGCTCACTAACTATCTATTTTGGGTAATAATTCAAGTATGATATGGTATATAAGATGATTTTTGAGTATAGAAATTTAGTACGTTAAACTATGTTATGTTGAATCATGTTTTTATTAAGATATGATACAACGTTTTATACCAATTATGAATTATATACTGTTTATATGTATTTCACAAAAAATACTCATGTTGCCACACACTGATATTAGTTTGTCTCCTTTATTGAGAGGTGTCTCACCCCAGCATTACAACATTTCAGGAAATCCAGGTAGAAGGTCGGATAGAGCCCTGCAACAGTAGAAGTGGACTGAGCTACCTTGTCTGTAGGGTAAGTGGGTGAGCTAGGGTCAGATGAATTTTTGAGTTATGACCTTAGGATACTTTTTTGGTCTTTTTGGAATGTATGTATATGTAAATGACAGACTTAGTAGAATTCTGGTGTTTTATGGTATGTATCTAATTTTATATTTTCCGCTACTTAGGTATCAGAGTTGTATGATAGATATATCCGTGGTACCCATAGGTTCAGGTTGATCACGACTATGACAGCTTAGCAGGATTATTATGTATGTTATTATGTGGAAAGGGAATATATATATATATATATATATATGGAAAAATAGGCAGGTTGTTATATCTAGGCTCACAAAATATGACCTTAGACAAAGAAGATATAGGTTATAATAGGATTGAAAATAAGAAAAGAAAGAACCTATACATGGGGTACTTTGTAAGAGTATCAAAACACTATGCTAGTACCTCCTCCAGTCCGTATACTCACACCATATGCGTCTTATGTAAAAAGAAGGGGCACATAAAGTTTGATAGCTCTTTTAAAAGGAGAGGTGTAAAATGCAAACAGGTCTAGAGAGTCAAAGTACCACCTAGTCCTAACCCTTCAAGACTCAAAGATAGAAAAATGGCGTGGGTTGTAAAGAAAGGAAACTCATTCGAACTTAAGGAGGAACGAATTTCAATTGGAATTACATAAATTCTTTTCTTAGGTTCTAGGTTTTGGAGGAGTGATGTCTATTGGCTTACGAAGTGGTTCATCCCTAAAATGTCAAATCCTAGCATAATCATTCTACCTTGGTGCACTAAGATCATTTGAGAATCAATCCAATCCGCAAATCCAAGTATATAACCAATCTGAACTTAATGCATATATTCATTGATTAAAATATGAAATTATTGGCTGCTTGAATAAAATCCACTTCCAACTAGACTTGGTATGTTTTCCTAGTATTTAATTTTAAATGCTTAACTCATACTTAATTATGAAAACCTAATGTTAAGCATACTCTATCCATTGTGCAAGACTGAGCTTTAGAAAATGAATCATATGTTAAGCATCGTTTAATCCTTAACTCATCTTTTAGTCTTAAAAGCCTAATAAAATTTTAATCATCTCTCTAGGCTTAAGTACTGTTGATCATAACTGCTTATTCATCAGGTGCTTATTAATAAACATCCTTCTCGTAATCAAAATTAGAGTCATTGACTAAGGGATTCATGCTTTACTGTTTAATTGAAACAATCCCTTGTGCTTTAAATATAAAATTCTCTAGTTTTGATTTATGCTAATGCCTTCCTTTCCATAGGAAATATCTACAAAACCACGATTATATATAAGTAAAGATTCATCCTCTCAATGGTTCGTATCCTTGCATTAATTTATTATCACATCTAGAGGAAACCCTCCATTCTTGCAAAATTTGAAATCACCAAAGAGCAGTATTCAAAGAAATTCATGTACTCATTTGTGCTTTTTGCTCAAGCCTGGACATGATCACTTGCACGAAGTTATCTTGAAAAATGTCCTGCTTCACCGGAATACTCCTTTGAACATAATAGAAGTTTAATCTTTAAGAGTATTCATCCTATACTTCTTTCACAGGCTCTCAAACCTCAATACAAATCTTTTAGAGCTTCATACCTTAAGCGAAGTTGAATGGCTAAATTAATTGCACTAGGTTTCAAATTTAAATTCCAAAAGAAACTTGCGCATGAGTAGGTTAAGTGCATAACGGCCAAGCATATATCATTAAAAATCTAGATCTCTTGGCTAAAGAATTTGAAAAATAAGAAAAGATATAAGATGGTTAAGTGCATAACTTAAGGGGGAGCATGAGTATAACTCAATTAAAATGCTCTATTCTTGCCATATGCCTATATAACAATAGCACCATTGCATACTATCCATAGTTTTATTAAATGCTTAAATTACTTTGATGGATAGTGATAAGTGGTTATCTGGAATAGTGAACTGTTATTGAATATACTGATTGAGAATATCAGACTGCATGGAATGCCATCTGTAAGGCTGTTGCAGAAATTTTTTTTGTACTAGCATGCTTGTATGGAACACCAACTGCATGGCTGATGTAGTACTGTGATTTGAATGCTGGTAGTGGTCTATAGGTTCTTGCATGCTTAAAATTGAAAGATATTGTTTCAATCTACCAGGTTTTGGTACATGCAAATTTGGGAAATATTCAATTTACAGACAACATGCTGCCAAATTTTTATTAAGTTTTCCCCAAAATTAAACCATGTACTACGATGATAAGGATAAAATGCATGCTAAAATGTTTTGAAAGGATGAGTGAAAGTCAACTGAACATTTAATCATCATCCTTATATGAAAATGCATGCATAAGTACACATACAGGGGAGCTAAGCTCCATCATTAGGAAAAGTGCTTTTATATAATACTCTTGTGAATTCATGTGCATCAGATCATCATTTGTTTTTGGCATAAGGCTCTTGTGAAAATCATGAGCATCATATCCCATTTTTTTTGAAATATGAGATGATATGGATTATTCTTAGGATTTATAAACTTTGCATGTCTTACATTGTGGTTTTCTTATGCACATGAGTTCTATAGGAATAAACTTGCTGGATGAATAAAAATGGCTTAATCTTATGTCCATTAAAAGCATTTAAGAATTTAAGACTGTTTGCTTATACTGTTTTGCACTTATCATCCTTAATTGGTATAAGCAATTGTTTGCATCCAAGCTTGCCTTCAAAATAAAAGGGGGAGCAACTTAAATTAGAATACTACGACTCTGAATATTTAAACATGTTTCATAGTAATCATTGCCATACTTTATACTTTGTGAGAATATTTTTTTATTATTCATTGCGTGGTGCATGATCATATTATCTTTTTGGATTCTAAAAGAAATGCTTATTGATCCATACTGGACTATTTGAGTTGAGAAAATTACCATAAATCATTTGTTGAACTCAATTAGGTCTTTTTTATAGATATTTTTTTTTTAGAAAATACTACATTTTCAAATGGCATGCTGCCGAAATTTCTAAGATTTTTTTTTTCCAAAACTATATGTTTTATTTAAATGAGTATTACTCATTGCTTGCCTGTATGCTTCAATTCTTTTATCTTGGCCCTTTTTTCTATTGCCAAAAGGGGAGAATTAGGAAAAATTGGATAAACTATTTGATTGCATGTCTTCATGCTTGTGCTTTAAATTTCCTTTATGCATATTCTCAGGGGTAGCCTTTCATGGTTGTACCCACTTTTGTATAAAGTATTTTTCATCATCAAAAAGAGGGAGATTGTTGATTTTATAGTTCATATCTTGTTAGCTTTGGTGTATTCCCAAGAGGGGGAGGGATGAATTGGAATTTTAAAAATTTATCTCCTAGGTTAAACTAATCCAATAGCAGTATTTCACAACCTAGGTTCTTTCTATATACACATAAACCCAAATGCAAAGATAATATGTGAAAATTAAATTATGCACGACAATCATAAAATAACATATATGTGCAAAAAATAAATTACGGAAAAGTAAAGTGCACACATGATATGTTATCGAGGTTCGACCAACTGTGCCTACGTCCCTACCTCTAGCTCGCAAGCCCTAGGATTCCACTAATGCTCGCATAATGGGTGGAGTGACACCGGCTATAATCAAGCCAACTAAGGGGGTTGACCTCAACTTACACCTTATTGGGATGGTGCACCTACCTTTCCTAACTAGGTCTAAGTCAATCCAGGACTATTCAACAGGGCTAGTCTCCCTCTTCAGGCCCACGCCTAGAATACAATGAATATGAAAATTTTCGTACAAACAAACGCTTCTTCCACAAGCAGATATGTACTACAATACACACAGTAAATCAATGCACACGAAACATGTAAGAACGATAAGCTTAGTGGTATATATGTGCAATCTACACTCAGTACAATGATAATATCAAGTATGCACAAGAGTGTTCAAACAACCTAATTTTGAAAGCAAAGTATATCAAATCTCAATATCAGATTAGTGTTTCAAAGATGTTAGCAATAATATTCAAACGAACTCAAAAATATTTTCTCAAATTGTATTAAGTACAAGAGTTGTTTGAAATCAAGTTTTGTAAAATATTTTGCACACAAAAATTATTACTTAAGGAATTTTACAAAGACAATGCAAAGATCCTCAAGCTAATGAGTTTTCTCAACACTAGATTTATCAAGTTAAATTTGTGGGAAGAACCCTACCCAAACTCTCAATATAAAAATCAAACAATACAAATTTCAATGAGAGTATAGGGCTATTTAGAATGAAGCATTAATAATCTAAACACTCTCTCCAAGTTTGGATGATCAAAGAAAATGAAGTAGCAGAGTGCTTGGGAGTATTTGAGAAATATAGGCGGCTTTGGAAATTTTCAGAGGATTTTTCACAAATCACTTTGCTAGTTTCTCACTAATCCTTGCAAATGAACCCTTATATATAGAAATGGTAAAAATTATAACTGTTGGGGACATGTAAGGAATTATTAAATTTGTTTTAAAACGGTTTAGCAAAAATAACCCTGTTTAATCGTCTTAACTGTGGTAAAAATAAAAGACAACCCAAGAGTTTCTGGTGGCAGACCTATGGTTCGGTCGCCTGAACCGACTTAATAAAAAAACAGGTTTTCAAAGTTTGGGTGCTCGAGTCAAGGTTTGATTGGCTAAACAGATGTGATTTCCACACTGTACACGGTTTGGGTGCTGGGTCAAGATTTCGGTAACTAAACTCATGTGTTCGATCACCCGAGGATATTTTGAACATGAAGTTCAGGCTATCAAGTTGGTGGGAAATGTCAGAGTTATGCTTTGGTCACCCATAGATGATACGTTCAAAAATGTTCGGTCACCTGAAACCAAAGTCAACATTTTGATTCGGCAAGGGTTCGGTTGCCCGAGGTGTTTTGAACTGTAACGACCTGCCTATTTTACCCTAATTTTTTTTCATAATAGAATTTAATATAATAACCCTGATAACCTGTTAAGCTAATAAAACATGATCAACCTAGACCTATGGGTACTAGGGATATACCTGAAATACAACTTTGATACCTAAGCAGCAGAAAACATAAAATCATATACATATCAAGTCATCCAAACAACACAATACCAGAGTTCTACAAAACCTATCATATACATATAAACATCTCAAAAAGACAACAAAGTGCCCCAGATTCATAACCCAAAAATCCATTAGACCCTAACAATACGACTTACCCTTCTGACAAGGTAGGATAGTCGACCTCTAAAGCTGCGGAGCTCTAACCGCTCTTCTATCTGGGTTTCCTGAAGTGTTTATATAGCTAGGGTGAGACACCTCTTAGTAAGGGAAATAAACTAACATCAATGTGTGGCATCATGATTATTTTCGTGTTATACATGTAACAGTACATAAATCATATTTGGTAATTCTGTCTGTATCATATCTGGATAAAGCATAATTTATCGTAACATGGTATAACATACTGAATTTCTATACATGAAAAAGATCTTATATAACTGTACATGAAATAACACTCAGGATGGATAGCTGGCTGGTGTCATGTCTTACCCCCACATAACTAGGTTATGCGGCTCGAAGGCGAGACCTAGCAATGGCTGGCCGACCACGCTAAGTTAACATAATTCTGTAAGTATGATGGGTCTGCCCCTCCTTGTCCCAACTGCCAGAGGGGCGCCTGCACTATCATGAAACCACATCGACTGTCATTCTCCCACAGTCCCTTACGACATGTGGTAGCACTAACATATACATGATCGTGAACATATAGCTACGACACTGTACTTCGTGAAAGCCTAAACCAAGTCATCTAGGTTCTGATAACATATATTAAATTTCAAATAATGATACATAGCTTATTCATAATAATATTTGTCATGATAATATTTTCATGAATTTTTTCATTTCATAACATGTAAACCACGGCCCGTACGCCGGCATATTATATCTTATAAATCATGGCCCTTATGCCGGCATAGTATAGCATGTAAAACCATAGCCCTTATGTTGGCATAGTATATCATATAAAACCATGGCCCTTACACTGGCATATTATATCATATAAAATCGCGCCCCTTACACCGACATATTTTAACATACATAGTTTTGAAATTCTTGTACAGTTTCAATACCATACTTTAAATATAGTTCCTGTATCGTTTTCATGGTTTTCCTAAAAACTAAGAAAAACATGCTTATGCTAGGAAAATCACAATATTCTGAGATAATAAAATTTCATGAAAATTATACTCATGCCACACAAATATGAATTATGTTTTTAAGCAAAAAACCTAATCTGAAATCATATTTCTTGATAAATAACATTAAACCCATTTTCTTGTTCAACTGCAGTATTCCCAAATGTTGTGCTCATACATACATAATTTCTAAAGATAAATGCTATAATATGGTAAATAATTTCATGAAAAATACTGACTTAATTTATCCCCTTACCTAAATTATTGAAAAGCCCACCAATTACTCCAAAACTACACCCGTGGTGTTCCCAGCTCCATAACCTGAAATTTACATTTTCCCCAACAAAACTTTAGTATTATCTTTCTTGACATATTCTCATTCTAAAAACACTAAAAACCTAATAAGACTTAAAATAATCAACTTACCCAAAATTTGGGATGATGCCCAAGTTGGCTTAACTGACGATCTACTCCTACAGATATGAAGAGAAACTTCCTAGGAGTAGCGTGGCAGCTTTGGATCGTTGAATCTGCGAAGAACAGAGCCAGAATCGAAGAAAGAATGTGAGAGAGACATAGGAGAGAAAGAGAGAGAGAGGAAGGGTTTTCCTAAAAATTTAAATGATGAAAATTCGAAGTAGGTATATTTATAGAATTAAGACTCATTTATAAGACACGTCACCTCATCGACAAGTCCCTGAAGATAGCTCGTCGACGAATACTTACTCCTCGTGGATGAGTTTCAGGCCCTGAAAATAGTCTCTCAGTAAGTTCTTGTCAATGAGACGTGCATCCTCGTTGATAAGCCCAAGAGCCCTGCTCGTTGACGAGCACTTCTACACTTATTGACGAGACCCTGCTGAAACCCCTTTTTAAAATTCCTTTTTTCTCCTTTATTTTATTATTTAATTTCTATAATTCTTCAGGTCTCTACATTCTCCCCTCATAAAAATTTCATCCTCGAAATTTACTATCTGTATTGACACCATCCTTTAAGGAAAATGGACTACTTATTTTATTACTTACCCTCACTTGTGGTGGAGGAATACCGTGGTTACATTCAGGGTCCTGGGAGATTACAAATACATAACTAAAATTTCCCCCAAAACCAAAATACTACTTATATAACCTACAATATTACTCACACGTATATCATCTTACTTTTTATAAAATTAAACCATACTACATTTACTTTACTCATATACCTAGTGCTGATCTCCACTGAATAAGTACGGGTATTTCTATTGTATCTACTCCTCAAGCTCCCTTGAGGCTTCCTCTACTGCATGATTTCTGCATAGGACTTTTACTAAAGGAATCTTCTTACCGTGCAATTCCTATTCTTTTCTGTCCAAAACCTGCACTGGTATCTCCTCATAAGCTAGTGAATCTCTGAGCTCTAACTCTGCATAACTGACCACCTGGAAGGGATCTGGGACGTATTTTATCAGCATGGAAACATGAAATACGTCATGCATTTTAAAAAAAGCTGGTGGAAAATCTAGCCAATAGGCAACTGACCCCATTCTTTCAAATATGTGGAAAGGGCCAATGAACCTAGGGCTCAACTTATCCTTCCTCCTAAACCTCATAACTCCCTTCAATGGCGTTATCTTCAAAAACACATGGTCCCCAACTTCAAATTCCAACTTTCGGCGGCGAGTATCGGTGTAGCTCTTCTGCCAAATCTGAGCTGCATAGATTCTTTTTTTAATGAGCCAGACTTTTTCGTAGACTTGTTGCACTATTTCTGCTCCCAAAACTCGCCTCTCACCTATCTCATCCTAGTGTAGAGGAGAACGACACTTCCTACCATAGAGCGCCTCATAAGGTGTCATGCCGATGCTTGTTTGATAGCTATTATTGTATGCAAACTCTACCAATGGCATAAACTAGGTCCAACTACCCCCAAAATCTAGCACGCACACCCGCAACATATCTTCTAATATCTGAATCACCCTCTTAGTCTGGCCGTTTTTCTAAGGATGAAATGTCGTGCTAAAAGATAACTGAGACCCCAGAGCCTCCTGCATGCTCCTTCAAAACAGTGACATGAACGTGGGTCTCGATCTGATACTATAGATAGTGGCACACCATATGATCGCACTATCTCCTGAATATATAATTCCATCAGTCTATCCATGGAGTAGTTTACTTTAATAGGAATGAAGTGAGTGGTTTTCGTCAATCTATCAACGACCACCTAAATAGCATTCTGACTATGCAGTGTCGGCGGTAAACCCGTCACGAAGTCCATAGATACATGATCCCACTTCCATTCTGGGGTGTAAAGTAGCTGCAACTGGCCCGCCGGCCTCTAGTGCTCAGCCTTTACCTGCTGGCACGTCATACATTACTGCACAAACTTGGCAATTTTCCTTTTCATGACGTTCCACTAGTAAGACTCTTATATGTCCCTATACATTTTAGTACTACCTGGATGAACCGTGTACAAGAACTTGTGAGCCTCCTCTAAGAACGTCCTCTTGATGTCCATATCTGTAGGCACACACAACCTAAAATGGAACCTCAAGGCCCCGTTATTAGAAATACTGAATTTCTCTCCCTATCCATCCTGCACCTTAGCTATTAGCTCTGCTAATTCTGCGTCATCTCTTTGAACTATCTTAATCCTTTCCTATAGAGTAGGCTTTACCACCAGATTTACAATAAATGCCTGAGGGTCACTCTCTACCAACTCTACATCGAGTCTCTCCAGATCCATCTGGATTGGATGTTGAACCTTTATAACTAATAGTACTGGTCCCACTGATTTCCTGCTCAGAGCATCAACTACCACGTGCGCTTTCCCTGGGTGGTAACTAATAGTGCAGTCATAATCCTTGATAAACTCTAACCATCTTCTTTATTGCATATTTAACTTGTTTTGCATGAAGAAATACTTTAAACTTTTATGGTCAAAAAATATTTCACGTTTCTCTCCATACAGATAATGCCTCCAAATTTTTAACGCATAAACCACTGTAGCCAATTCCAAATCATGGGTAGGGTAGTTCTTTTCATACTTTTTCAACTATCGGTAGGTATAAGCTACAACCCAACCACGCTGCATTAATACACATCTGAGCCCTTTCAAGGATGCGTCACTGTAAATAACATAACCATCACCCGTTGACAGAATGATCAACACTAGTGCAGTAACAAGCATCTGCTTCAATTTTTGGAAGCTCTGCTTGCAATCGTCATCCCATTCACACCTAACATTCTTTCATGTTAGACACGTGAGAAGTCTTGATAAAGCTAAAAGCCCCTCTAAAAATCAATGGTAATAACTCGCCAATCCCAAGAAACTCCTAATTTCTTGAACGTTTTTGGTTTGACCCAATTCAACACTACCTCAATCTTGTTGGGATCTACTAAAATACCATCCCCTGAAATAACATGCCTAAGAAACGACACTTTCTCTAGCCAGAATTCACATTTTCTAAACTTAGCATACAATTTCTTTTCCTTGAGCATCCGAAGTACCAGCAGTAGGTGCATCTCGTGCTCCTCAAAGCTCCTCGAGTAGACTAGTATGTCATCAATGAAAACTACAATGAACTAGTCTAAATACTAATGAAAGATTCTATTCATCAAATCCATGAATACAACAAGAGCATTCGTTAGACCAAATGGCATAACCAGAAATTCATAATTCCTATACTTGGTCCTAAAAGCTATCTTTGAGACATCTTTTGCTTTTACTTTCACCTGGTGGTAGTTTGATCTGAGGTCAATCTTGGAATAGACTTGCATATCGTGAAGTTGGTTAAATAAATCATCTATGCAGGGTAAAGGATACTTGTTCTGAATGGTCAACCTTTTTATCTCCCTATACTCAATACACATCCTCATAGACCCGTTTTCTTCTTTACGAATAACACTAGTGCTCCCTAGGGCGAAACACTAGGTCTGATAAACCCTTTATTCAATAAATCCTACAGCTGATCCGTTAATTCTTCCAATTTCGGTAGAGCCATTCAGTAAGGGGCTTTAGAGATCGGTGCCCTCCCAGGAAGTAGATCAATAACAAAATCTACCTCACGGTCGGGAGGTAACCTAGGTAGACCTTCTAGAAAAACGTCTGGAAACTCCTTAACCACTGGTGTATTTCCCAGCTTCAATTTATTTTCTGACATCTCATTTACAAAGGCCATAAACCCCTGAGAACCATCCAGGAGTAATCTTCTTGCCTACATGATTGACACTAACTGTGGTGGGGAACTCACCTACAATCCTATAAATCTAAATTCTTGCTTCCCCGGTGGTCTAAAAATCACCTCTTTCAGATGATAGTCAATATTAGCATAGTTAGTTGCCTGTTAATCCATACCTAGTATTACATCAAATTCATGCATATTAAGGTCAATAAGGTCATCTGGTAGTAATCTTTCTTGAATTTCTATTAGATAACTCCTGAGCACCCTATGACATTACACCATTGACCTTGTCGGAGTAGTAACTGACAACTCTACATCTAATAACTGGGTCTCATTTCCAGAAAATTTAACATAGGCCGCAAACACAAAGGAGTGGGTGGCACCTAAATCAAATAAAACAATTACTTGGTATGATAAAACATTAAAGGTACCTATCACTGACATCACCTGCGGTCTCAGCATCTCCAGGCATCGAAGCATAGACCCTCGCCGGAGTTACATTCCTCTACTGGCCTCCACGGGGCACCTAATAACCTCCCCGGTAATGTCTGGGAACAGGAGAGGTACCAGGTGGTGTAGGGTAATCTCGCACCAGATGTCCCTACCTACCGCAACGATAGCAGACAACTCTCCCCATTCGACACTCTCCCATGTGTCTCTTTCAACAAGTATGGCAGACAGGGAAATTCTGCACCACCTGAAACTCACGACCTCCAATCTCCTACCTCTGTCCTCTACCATAGTTTCCTCTCCTCCATGGACCCTACTTGGACCCCTGCTGGAAGCCCGAAGGCATAGATCTCTTCTTCTGTTCCTGCTCCTCTGTATCCATCTACTCACTAGCCTTAGCAAATGCTACTTTGTCGACCAACTCAACAAAATCTTGTATCTTCAACACTACTACCTGCTTGTATATTCCACAACTAAATCCTCCTTCAAACTGTCTCACCTTCTTTATTTCATCAAGAAAAATGTACGAGGTGAAGTAAGACAACCTTATGAACCTCGCCGCATACTTCTAGACTAACTTCTATCCCCATTTTAGATTTAGGAACTCTTCCACTTTGGCCTCTCTAATAGTGGCTAGAAAATATCTATCAAAGAATAATTCTTTTAATTGGTCCCATGTCATAGCTATCGGCATTGTCCTCTGCTGCTCCAGGAGTTTCACAGCAGTCCACCACCTCTCGGCCTCCCCTGTCAGTTTATAGGTGGTGAAGAGGACCCTTTACTCCTCCGTACATTGCAATACTGTCAACATCTTTTCAATCTCCTGCATCCAATTTTCAGCGACTGTAGGATTAGCACCTCCTGAAAATGCTGGAGGATTCATCTTGGTGAATTTCTCTATCGTGCACCCACAACCTATAGACATGCCTCCTTGCTCTCTAGAGCTCCTAGTAATCTCAGCCATAACCTGCTGAGTTACGCTATGTAATACTGCATTTGAATCAGCCCCGCCTGCACTTAAGGGCCCTGCACAGTCACTACTGCTTGCATGGGCACTACCTTCTCCAGGGTCCATCTTGAAAAGATAATAAACATGGCTCAGGGACCTTATTATTATAATCCACGCATATAACCAAAATCCCTTATCTTGACATCCTTTTCTTAATTCAATATTCAGTCCTACACTTTAGAAACACAACCTGACAATAGTTTACCATGGATTTCATGAAATCGTAACTCCATGAAAGACACAGAAACCACCATAGAAGTCTTGCCTCCAAACTACAGAACAAAACCTCAAATCTTTTTCCTATACTCTGATATTGTTTCTGCTACACTCTAAAGTCTACAAAACCTAGCAACCTAAGCTCTGATACAAAACTGTAACAACCTGTCTATTTTACCATAATTTTTTTTCAATAATAGCATTTAATATAATAACCTTGATAACCTATTAAGTTGATAAAACATGATCAACTTGGACCCATGGGTACCAGGGATATACCTGAAATACAACTTTGATACCTAAGTAGCGGAAAACATAAAATCATATACATATTAAGTCATCCAACCAACACAATACTAGAGTTCTACCAAACCTGTCATATACATATACACATCCCAAAAAGACCAAAAAGTATCCTAGGGTCATACCCAAAAATCCATCAAACCCTAACAATACGACTTACCCTTCTGATAAGGTAGGACAGTCGACCTCTAACGTTGTGGAGCTCTATCCGCTCTTTTATTTGGGTTTCCTGAAATGTTTATATAGCTGGGGTGAGACACCTCTCAATAAAGGAAATAAACTAACATCAGTGTGTGGCATCATGAGTATTTTTGTGTTATACATGTAACAGCACATAAATCATATTTGGTAAATATGTCTGTATCATATATAGATAAAACATAATTTATCATAGCATGGTATAACATACTGAGTTTCTATACATGAAAAACATCTTATATAACTGTACATGAAATAACACCCTGGATGGATAATTAGTTGGTGTCATGTCTTACCCCCACATGACTAGGTTGTGCGGCCCGAAGGCGGGACCTAGCAATGGCTAGCCGATCATGTTAGATCAACATAAGTCTGTAAGTACGATGGGTCTGCCCCTCCTAGTCCGGACTGCCAAAGGGACGCATGCACTACCATGAAACCACATCGACTGTCGTTCTCCCATAGTCCCTTATGACATGTGGTAGCACTAACATATACATGATCATGAACATATAACTATGGTACCGTGCTTCGTGAAAGTCTAAACCAAGCCATCTCCGTTCTGATGACATATAGTAAATTTCAAATAATGATACATAACTGATTCATAATAATATCTATCATGATAACAATTTCATGAATTTTTGCATATCGTAACATGTAAACCACGGCCCTTACACCGGCATATTATATCTTGTAAATCACAACCCTTACGCTGGCATAGGTAGCACGTAAAACCACGGCCCTTACGCCGACATATTATATCATATAAAACCACGGCCCTTACGCCAACATATTTTAACATACATAGTTTTGAAATCCATACACTATTTCAATACCATACTTTAAACATAGTTCCTATATCATTTTCATGGTTTTCTTGAAAACTAAGAAAAACATGTTTATTCTGGGAAAATAACAATATTATGATATAATACAATTTCATAAAAATTATACTCATGCCACACAAATATGAATTATGTTTTTTAAGCATAAAACCTTATCCAAAATCATATTTCCTGATAAATAACATTAAACCCATTTTCCTGTTCAACTACAGTATTCCCAAACATTGTGCTAATACATACATAATTTGTGAAGATAAATGTTGTAATATGATAAATAATTTCATGAAAAATACTGACTTAATTTATCCCCTTACTTGGCTTACCGAAAAGCCCACCAATTACTCCAAAACTACACCCCTAGTGGAACGCCCCAAAAATAATTATTACAGAAAGATGTAGTGAATGTAAAAATAAAAATAATAAATAATAATAATAATAATAATAATGATAATAATAAAATAAAAAATAGATTAAAATTAATTAAGTTAAATTACATTAAATTAAAGTAATTAAATTAAAATAAATAAATAAATTAATTGGTTAGTTAGTTAATTGACTAATAAAAAAAAAGTATCATGAATAATAATAATAATAATAATAATAATAATAATAATAATAATAATTTAATATTATAATCACTTGTATACATAAGAATCCTCAGGTAACTTCCTGAGGATTCAATTGATTTCAAACTTTAATTTCTTCGCTGCGCCCAGGTGCATATCTCTCTCCTGATCTCGTCTCACTCCTCCATTCCTCCTTCCCTTTCTCCTCAATTTCTTCTCCAATACTCGATCGATCGGAAAATCGAAGATACCATTGGATTTCTAACTCCGCCACTGACATTTCTACGAAAGCGAATTTGTCATGGGAGCGGCGTATGCTCCACTCCCAAGGAAAGGGAAAGGTAAACCCTCACTTTTTACTCAATTTCTCCTTAGATATTTAGCTAAATCGATGATCAAGCACCACCACGGGGTTCTAGTCTCGACCGTCATCATTTTGGTCGGAGTAAAATTTCAATTTGGGTATCCTACGTACCACTCCAAAGCGAGAGTGAGATTTGGAGAATTAAGTAAATTGGTTATATTTGGAAGTTTAAATGTTTATAGGGAATTTATTAGCCTAGGAAATGTTAAAATAGTATTTTATTTAGGGTTCATTTGATTAAATTAGTGTTATTAAATTTAGGGTTTGGGTGAGCGCCGTAGGTATAATTTTGGAATCCTTGTAGGCGTAGTTCAGGAAACCAGGTAAGGGTGTTATTTGGGTATTTTTGGATTGATTATTAATTTATTGAAGGTATAAGCTTAGATATGAATGTATTTCTGAGGTTAAATTGAGAAATTGAGATTTTATACAATTCAGGATTGGTATACGCAGGACAGGCAGACTAGGTTTTTAGTGGGTGTTCCCAAGAATCTAGGTAAGATAATGAATAGTTTATAATTTGGGAAATGTTAGTATAAGATTATTCTAGGAATTCAATTATTTGACAAGAATGTATATATATATATATATATGTATGTATGTATGTATGTATGTGTGTATGTATGATATTTTTAGGGAAATTGAATTATGAATGTTGTGGGAGTGAGTTAGAATCGGTAGACGAGTTCAGTTAGCTAAGGTAAGGGAAATATGCTATACTAGGAAATTCAGGAATTTGGTTGGTAAAATATGGTATTTGTTTAACAAGGTATAGAATATTAATTATATAACTTTATGGATTTCAGAATAAATGTTTTATTAATTGTGTGGCCTGAGTAAATATTTGTTCAGTATAGAGTTTATACAAATTTTCATAATACCATGACTTATCAGTATTTATGCATAGAAATATGTTTAATCATATTTTACAGAATTATAAATTATAGTGTATACATATAGACAGATATTTTACAAACAGATATTTTACAACATTTACAAAATTCCATGATTTCCAAAACCATAACACTCAGACATTATAGATTATTCAGTTAGATATTACATATTATTCAATCAGATATTTTAGTTAGATATTACAGTTATTTCAGTTTGGTATTTTAGTTTTTCAGATTAGATTTATAGTGTTATGGTTATTTTGGAATCACGATGAAACAACAAGATAACTATATATATTAGTATTATACAGTATCAGATCCCTGATGAATTATTTCAGACAGATTCAGTCAGCAGAGCACAGTATTGTTGTTTTTTTCAGATCAAAGTGCAACCACATATCTCAAATAGTGTGTGGATTCTGTCAACCATACATATGGAGAGATTGTAGTCTCCCCAGTATTCTGGGTTGAGGAGGCCGATTCGACGAGGTAGATACCAGTACCATGCCTTTAGAGAGATTGCAGTAAAGGCTAGACTGAGGATTGGTAGAATATTTAGCTGACTTATCCTGGTAGGCCAACCAGAGTTAAGTCCATCCTATGGGCCGCACAACCTTGTCATGAGGGGTTAAATCATGACATACAGATTTCCAAGGATATTTCTCAGTTATATATATATACAGATTTACATAAGAACAACATATATATTATATTCTTATCAGTATGGATAAATAGAAAACTCAGATAATACAATTGTATTTTAAGCCATGTAGGTGTGAGTTGCATAGTATTTACATGATATCTAAGTTCAATTATTTATCAGCAAATTATTTATGTAGACTCAGTTGCCACACACTAGTAATATCATATTTCTTCATACTGAGCATTGTCTTATCCCAGTAAATTAACATTTTTCAGGTGATCCAACTAGACGAGCGGATCAGGTTCGCAGGTAAAGAGGTCGTCTCCACTACCCTGTCTGAAGGGTAAGTGTTATCAGGGGATTGTATTTTGAGTAGTATTTAGGAGTGTTGAGCAGAAGGTACCGAGATGATATATAATTATATATGTATGCTTTAGGTTAATACTGGATTCTGGTATTGTAATTATAGATGTATGACTTTATGCTTTCTGCTGCATAGGTTATTTTAGGCGTATTAGAGTAAAATTATTATCGGTATATTTTATATATTATTCTAAAAAAATGGTATGAAATTTCAGGTTGTTACACGTGGTGTTCCCAGCTCAACACCCTATAATTTACATTTTCCCCAACAAAACTTCACTATTATCTTTCCTGACATATTCTCTTCAGTCTAGAAACTACAAAAAGCCTAATAAGACTTAAAATAATCAACTTACCCAAATTTTGGGATGATGCCTAAGTTGGCCTAACCGACAATCTACTCCTGCAGATATGAAGAGAAACTTCCCAGGAGTAGCGTAGCAGTTTCGAATCGTCAAAATGGCAAAGACCAGAGTCAGAATCTAAGAGAGAATGTGAGAGAGATGTAGGAAAGAGAGAGGGAGGGTTTTCCTGAAAATTTTTATACTGAAAATCCGGAGTAGGTATATTTATAGAATTCAGACTCGTTGACGAGACACATCACCTCATCGACGAGTCCCTGAAGATAGCTCGTCATTGAATACTTACTCCTTGTCGAGGAGTTTTAGGCCCTGAAAATAGTCTCTTGGTAAGTTCTCATCGACGAGACGTGCATCCCCATCGATATGCCCAAGAGCCCTGCTCATCGATGAGCACTTTTACACTTGTCAACGAGACCTTGCTGTTTTTAAAATTCCTTTTCTATCTTTTATTTTATTATTTAATTACTATAATTCTTTGGGTCTCTACATGAACACCCGGGGTTCTGTCGCCCGAAACCTCACAAATTTGCCCTTTATGTCCATTTTCACTTCAATTAATTCCCCTGATATGTTAAGTGATTTTGGGGACATCTAATATGCTTGTGCATGGACCAAAAGGACTTCTAAGGTCTTTGAGGACACCGAAAAAATTCAGCGTCGGTTGACCCCCTAAGGTCACACTATGGTCTCGAGCTTATCAGTTCCTATTATGCATGATATGTAGATTATTACAGACCATTTCCTATATTACTGTTATAGACCTGAATTAAGCATAATATAAATTACAACGAATAACTATTCTAGGTATTTGTTTTCTTCAAGTCTTTATGTGCCATCAACTGATTTCGCCAATATGTACCTACACACAAACTTGGCAAACTTTAAATACCAAGAGTATTTGTCATTATCAAAACCGGGTATGACCTATAAGGTCAACATATCCCATTTGGTTTATGACAAATACCTTGGTAATTAATGTTTGTCAAGTTTGTGTGCAGGATTAGTCTAACATGAGTTGGCAATATCATATGCTGCATATGGAGACTCGAAGGAAAAATGAATTCCAAAACTAGAAAACTAGGTAAACTATTTGATTGCATTTCTTCATGCTTGTGCTTTAAATTTCCTTTATGCATATTCTCAGGAGGAGTCTTTCATGACTGTACCCACTTTTTCATAAAGTATTTGTCATCATCAAAAAACAGGATATTGTTTGTAATGACCCAAAGAAAAATGGTATTTAAATAATAATAAAGAGAGAGGAAAATAGAAATAGTAAAAGAGGCGGCAGTGGACGTGGCACTTTGAGCTCGTTGACGAGGGTACGCTTCGTCGACGAGGGGAAGAGTTTGTCAATGAGTTGCCTTCTAGACCTCGTCGATGAGGTGACGTGGATTGTCAACGAAGGTCATAGTATAAGTAGCCCTAAACGTAATTTTCAGCCATTTTTGGCCGTAGGAATTCTCTTTCTCTCTCTCTCTCTCTCTCTCTCTCTCTCTCTCTCTCTCCCCTTTCTGTTTTCCCTCCTTCTCTCTAAGATCTCGGACCAATCTTTCGCTGGTTCGATGATCTAAAGCCACCACAACACTCGTGGGGAAGTTCTCTACATATCTACTAGAGTGGATCATTGGTGGGGTTACTTCGGATTCCATCCAAGGTTCAGGGCAAGGTTCTCTACTCACTATTTGACTTTTCGATAGTTGTAAAAAACATAGTATGCATAGAAATACTGAAATTTAGTTATGGAGAATATCATTTTTAGTGTGTTGAATGGGTAATCCTGCGGGGTGTAAGACTGTTTGTCTTAGGGGCTTTTTAGGAATTAGGTAAGGGAACAAACTAAGCTAGTCGTTTTGTGAAAATATAAGTATAATTTTATAGCATTTGATTTCAGAGAAATGTATGTATATATATATATATATATATATGTGTGTGTGTGTGTGTGTGTGTGTGTGTGTGTGTGTGTGTGTGTGTGTGTATTATGTTGGGAAATACTGTTGAAAATGATGATATGCTCTGAATATACAGATCACCCATTTTGCATGGCATGAGTAGAAATTATGATGAATTACTTTTTTCTGGGAACATGATAATATTATAGATTTTTATAATGAAAAATCGGCATACGAGCCGAGAATTTTATATGATTTTCTGGCTTGCAGGACGAGCTATGAATATGATTTGCCGACGTACGAGCCGAGTTATGGATATGATTTGTCGGGGTACAGGGCGAGCTATGGATATGATTTGCCGGCATACGGGCCGAGCTATGGATATGATTTTTTGGCATACGGGCCAAGCTATGGATATGATTTACAGGCGTACGGTCCGAGCTATGGGAAAATATGAAATGCCGAGGTATAGGCTGATGATTTTCATGATGTATATAAATGCAAAATGACGTGATGACTGACTTGGCAATTGCTAGTATGAAATATTCATGTATCACAGCTTGATTTCATGCTATATGTTATCAGAACCTGGTTAGCTTGATCTAGGCTAGCACTTGCATGGTACCGCTGCTATGTGTTCATGATCATCATGATATTGTGTTAACGCTGCTGTGTGGAGTAGCATGAGGACAAATAGTTGATGTGGTTTTAAGAAGTGTGGATGCCCTTAGTGTATGGACCAAGTCTGGCAGACCTATTGGACTTTGAGACTGTACTTTTGACTTGGCAGTGGTTGGCCAACCATTGTTAGGTCCCACTTTCACGCCACACAACCTAGTCATGTGGGGGTAATACATGATAACAGCCAGCTAACCTACCAGGATTGTTTTCATATTATTATTATTATATGAGATAGATTATGCTTAAAGAAATTTTGTATGTTCTGTTATGCTATGATTATACGTTTTTTTCCCAGAAATGATACATACAGTTTTACTGGTTATGTTTATGTATATGATTATATGTATAACACAGAAATGTTCATGTTGTCACACACTAGTATTAGTTTATTTCCTTTACTGAGAGGTGTCTCACCCCAAATTATATGAACATTTCAAGAGCCCCTGATAGGAGAGCGGATAAAGCTCCGCTGAGAAAGTACTGTTGATCTACCTTCTTTGAAGGGTAAGTTTTGGTGGGGTTGGATGGATTTTTGTAGGAAATGCCCCTAGGACTTTATTTTTGGGATGTATATACCTAAATACAATGGATGTAGTAACTTTGGATTTGAGAAGGATGATTTTGTGTTTATGATATTATGATTTTATGTTTCCTATTGCTTAGACTTCCGTTTTGTATTTTTTTTATATCCCTGGTACCTACGGGTTCAAGTTGATTATGATCTGCTGGATTTATTATACTAATTTTTATTATTTAATAATATATATATATATATATATATATATATGAAAATTAAGCAGGTCATTACAGTTTGGTATCAGAGCCCAGGTTGTTAGGTTATGTAGACTTTAGAGTGCAGCGGAAACAATACCAGAGTATAGGAAAATGATTTAAGGTTTTTTTCTATAGTATAGAGGTAGGACTTCTGTGGTGGTTTTTGTGTTTTTCAGGATGGATGGAGGAGGAGGTAGTTCCCATGCAAGTGGCAGTGATGGGGCAGGGCCCTCGGGTGCAGGTGGGACTGATTCTGACGCAATCTTGCGTAGCGTTGCTCAGCAGGTTATGGCTGAGATTGTTAGGAGTTCCAAGGAATATGGTGGTTCATTTGCAGGCCATAGGTGTACTATATAGAAGTTTACGAAGATAAATCCTCCAGCATTTTCAGGAGGAGTTGATCCTGCAGCTGCCGAGAATTGGATGTAGGAGATTGAGAAAGTTTTGGCTATATTGCAGCGTACAGATGAACAGAGGATCCTCTTTGCCACCTAAACTAATGGGGGAGGCCAAGAGGTGATGGACTGCTGTGAGACTTCTGGAGCAGCAGAAGACGACACCGATAGCCATGAATTGGGATCGATTTAAAGAGTTGTTCTTCGATAGATATTTTCCAGCTATTGTTAAGGAGGCTAAAGTGGAAAAGTTCCGAAGTTTGAAGAAGGGACAGTTATCAGTCCAACAGTATGCGACACGTTTTATTGAGCTCTCTCACTTTGCTCCATATATTGTACCAGATGAGGTGAAAAAGGTGAGACATTTTGAAAGAGGCTTGTAACAAAGCATATTCAAGTAGGTGGTAGTACTATAGATCCAAGATTTTGCTAAGTTAGTCAATAGAGTAGCCTTGGCAGAGATTAGTGAGTGTCTGGATGCAAAGGAGCAGGGACAGAAGAAGAGATCTACATCTTTGGTCTACCAACAGGGTCCTAGACAGAATAAGTGGAGGAGAGGAAACCATGGCTGTAATGACCCAAGGAATAATGGTATTTAAATAATAATTAAGAGAGAGGAAAATAGGAATAGTAAAGAGGTGACAATAGACTTCGTCGATGATGTTGCACTTTGGGCTCGTCAACGAGGGTGCGCTTCGTCGATGAGAAGATACCGAGAGGGGGTTTTGGGCAACTCTGAATTTTATAAACGTAGGGGAAAGTTCGTCGATGAATTGCCTCTTGACCTCATCGATGAGGTGACGTGGCTCATCGACGAATCCTATAGTATAAATGTAACGACCTGTTATTTATTTTCCAGTTTTTTTTTTATGCTATGAAAATTAAAATGCTCTGATACCTACAAGATTAAACCAAACCATTAACCTAAGCAGCGAGAAGCAGAATTCATATAAACATAATCAAGAAAATATATACAATACTAGAGTGCTAAAATATTCCCCAAAATATACACATATGACTGTTTCCCAAAATACCCTTAACTGGGCTAGGGATATACATAAATACTCCAAAAAATACTCACTCTAATGATAGGGCGATACTGAAGCCCCTTTACCTGCGAGCCTGATCCGCTCGCCTACCTGGATCACCTGAAAAATGTTAAAGTAATGGGATGAGCCAACACTCAATAAGACGAAATATGTTATTGCTAGTGTGTGGCAAATGAGTTACAATACTATGAAAATCTGTTTCTATATAATCATGTATAACTAAATCTATAAATACAATACAAGTAATACAAACCACCACCTTTTCCATGTTGCTTAACATATCTATATTTTAGGTTTCTACTCAAAATACTTTTAAGGTACATAAATATATTCTTTATCTCTATAAATCTGTATATACATAATAATAACTGAAAACTTCCCTATGGATAACAATATGTCATGATTTAACCCCTCATGATAGGGTTGTGCGGCCCATAGGTGGGATCTATCCTGGTTGGCCGAGCAGGATAAACCACTATACTCCATCAGTTTAATTAGCCCTCCTCGACCTATATCTGATGGGGAGTCTGTCCACTCGTAGGCTCTATACGATCGACTTACATACCACGTATTATCTGAATAGGTGGTTGCACTCTATACTGTATGTAGAAACGGTACCGTGCTTTGTAAACTGTATATGTAATGGTCCAACAAGGTCTAATACTATATAATACATCTTTATATACAACTATCTGTTTTACCATGATTCTGTAATATCTATATTAACCATGACACTGTAGTAAACTGTATCTATATCAACCGTACTTTTGAAATGAACTGTAAAATTGTATGTCATGGTATTGTAAACTGTATAATCATGGTATTCTGTAATTACTATGAAACATATCCACTGTCTGTATATCCTTTAAAACATATCTCTAGAAAATACTGTAAAGCATGTTTTTGTACTATATTTATATTCTCAAACCACACAATAATTTAAATTATATTATTCATAATTGATAAACTGCATATAGTTCTGCTGTAAATAATAACCTGGTAAAAATATATATTTCATACTAAAAATCATTTTAGATCTGCCTAGCATAGCATATTTCCCTTACCCGATTCCTGCTAAAATCCCCCTATTATGATGGGTCCTACACCCGCAGGGTTCTCCACTTAACACCCTGAAAACCATATAGCTCAGAACAAAATATTACTATTTCTATGTCTACAACATTTCCTACAACTGCTGGAAAGCCAAATATTGCTTAAAAGACCTTACCCTGAATTTGGGATGAAATCCAACTTCGTCTCACCGACGATCCGCTCCAGCATACTTGGAGAAAACTTCCCCAGGAGCATCGTGGTGGCCTCAGATCGTCGACTCAGTGACTAACAGGGCCGAAATCGAAGAGAGAGAAGGGAGAGGTCGTAGGAGAGAGAAAATGAGAGAATTTTTGCTGAAAATTATGCATTTAACTTGGGTTTAGGCTATTTATACTGTGGGGTTCATCGACGAGCCACGTCACCTCGTTGACGAATTCTGTAGAAAGTTCATCGATGAACCTGCACCCTTGTTGACGAATTTCAGACTTCCAAAAATCCTCTCTCGGTATCTTCTCATCGACGAGACAGAACTTCGTCAACGAGATCCTGAAGAATGCTCATCAACGAAACCCCTGTGTTCATTAATGAGGCTTGAGAAATTTCTTGGAATTATCACCTCCAAAATGCAATGTCATTGACGAACGCTTTGGCTGCCTCCTTGTGTTACTGTTTCCATTTTCCTCCCTCTTTATTATTTAAATATCATTATTCTTTGGGTTGTTACAATAAATAGCCTAAACCTCATATTTTTATGTAGAAAATCAGGAAAAAACCTCACTCTCTCTCTCTCTCCTCTCTACACTTTCTCTCTCCTCTCTCTTCGATTTCGGCTCCGACGTTCGCTTGATCGATGATCTAAAGCCACCACGATGCTCCTGGGAAAGTTCTCTCCAAATCTACCGAAGCGGATCATTGGTGGGACAGAGTTGAAATTCATCTCTGGTTTAAGGTAAGAGTTTTTATGAAAAATTTGGTCTTGCCATAGTTATAGGAAATGTTATTCATAGAAAAATACTGAAGTTTAGTTCATAAAGTTGTCGTTTTCAGGGTGTTGAACGGGGAACCCTGCGGGTGCAGGACGAGTGCATTTTAGGGGGTTTCTTTTTAGTTTCTAGCAAGGGAATAAACTAAAGTATTTATTTTCCATGCAAATTATTATTATTTATAAGAAAATTAATTTTTAGGAAAGCATGTATTATATTTGTATATTATAAAGAAAATGCATATTTGGGAAAATACTGCTATTTTGTTGAAATGTATCTATATGTATGAAATGCCATAAATTATGATTTCAGATTACAATGTATGGTTTTATACAACAATGTGTGGTATGAATATTATTTTATGTAGGAAGTATTATGATATGACAATTTTATGAATAAAGTATGTATTCAGAAATTATGAAATAATGCAGTACATTATGTTTCAAAATACATGATAAATGAATTATTTATTCAGAATTATATGTATGAAATGTTCAGTGCAAGGCCATGATTGATAGTCGGCGTAAGGTCGTGTATTATGTATGATTTCGGCGCAAGGCCGTATTTATGAAATGTTCAACGCAAGGCCGCAGATATGAAAGAAATCGACGCAAGGCCATATGTACGTATGTATTTATGTTATTACAGAAAATGCTATCAATCTATTTACGTTGAACAGTATATTATCATGTATTATATGTTATCAGAACCTAGATGTTAGTTTAGTTCAGTTACAAGAGCATAGTACCGTAGCTATACAGATAAGATATTATGTTCAAACTTATGCTAACTACCCCACAAGGGAGTGGGAGATGGATAGTCAATGTGGCTTTTAATGTAGGGTTGTAGACGTCCACCTGGCAGTCCGGACCAGGGTGTGGTGGACCCATCATACTTGCATACATTCTTGACTCGGCAATGGTCGGCCAGCCATTGTTGGGTCTCGCCTTCAGGTTGCATAACCTGTCATGGGGGGTAATACATGACATCAATTAGCTATACATCCTAGGTAAATTTTCAATATTATCAGTTATATCAGACATTTTATGAACTGTATGATTTATTAGGAAATATGAAAGTATGTGATTATTCAGTATGTTATGATGAATGTTTCCAGGTATATGAAATGTACTGTATATGTGTAATTACATCAAATATTCATGTTGCCACACAACTGTATTTAGTTTATTTTCCCTTATTGAGAGGTGTCTCACCCCCAACATTAAATAGTTTTCAAGAAACCGAGAAAGACCGGCGGATCGAGTCCACCGTTGAGATAGATTGTTAGTACCCCGTTAGGAGGGTCAGTTTTGATCTAGGAACAAGAAATTTTGTTGTGGGTTCCTAGGTATGTAACCATTTTTGTATTTTTGGAGATTGTATATAAACACAGTGTTTTGGATTATAGTTTACTCTGGTATTATGTATTTTGTGGTTGTGAGAATGATGATTGACATTGCTGCCTTGGTTCCGTTGTGTATGACAGGTGTCCCTGTTACCCACGAGTTCAAGTTGAATATTTTACTTATTATGCTTTATTATATGATAAGTTAAGCAAGTCGTTACAATGGCAAAGGATGGAGGCAGGAGACCGGAGCGCGAGGTTTAGGCAATGCAGGGTCCTCTTGTCTATCAGACTTATGGGAGGAGACACTAGGGAGAGTGTCGAGCAGGTGGAGCTGTTTACTATCACTATGGTAGACCGAGACATATGGTGCGAGACTGCACTACACCACTATACGCAGCACCTGCTCCCAGACCATACCGGGGTGGTTATCAGGTGCCACGTGGGGGCCAGTAGAGGAATACGGCTCCAACCAGAGTGTTCGCTCTGACGCCAGGTGATGCTGAGATGGAGGGTGACGTGGTAACAAGTATGGTTAGCATGTTTTCTTTTAAAATTATTACATTGTTTGATTTAGGAGCCACACACTCGTTTGTGTCTTTGGAGTGCACTAGACTGTGCGGGGCAGAAATACAGTTGTTAGACACTGAACTGTTGGTATCTACACCGATTGGTTCGGCAGTGAGGTGTAGTAGGGTGCTCTGGGGTTGTTCAGTTGATATTCAGGGGAAAATCCTGTCTGCCGATTTAATAGTGCTAAATATGCATAGGTTCGATGTAATATTTGGTATGGATTGGCTAGCAGCTAATTTTGCCAACTTAGATTGCCATTCACGAGAAGTGTTATTCAGGCCTCCAAGAAGAGTAGAATTCAGGTTCGTAGGGTCGCAAGTGAAATCTTCGCCCTAGTTAGTTTCGACTATTCCGGCGAAGAGACTACTACTAAGTGGTTGTTGGGGGTTTGTGGCTTTTGTGAAGGGGATGTCAAAGAATGAATTGAAACTTACTAGCATGCCTGTAGTAAAGGAGTTTATAGATGTTTTTTCAGATGAGTTACCAGGCTTGCCATCTGATCGTGAGGTAGATTTTTCTATTGATCTACTTCCAGGTACAATGACAATTTCTAAAGTACCTTACCGAATGGCCCCAGCAGAGTTGTTAGGATTGAAGAATCAGTTGCAAGGTTTGCTTGATAAGGGCTTTATACAACCTAGTGTATCTCCGTGGGGAGCTCCAATTCTATTCGTAAAGAAAAAGGACGGATCTATGAGGATGTATATAGATTATAGGGAGATTAATAAAGTGACAATCAAGAACAAATATCCTCTACCCCATATAGATGATTTGTTTGACCAGCTCCAGGGTACACGGGTGTATTCGAAGATTGACCTCAAATCAGGATATCATCAAGTAAAAGTGAAAGCAGAAGACGTCTCGAAGACGACCTTCAGGATTAGGTACGGGCATTTACAAGTTCCTTGTTATGCCATTTGGTCTGACAAATGCTCCTGCTATATTTATGGATTTGATGAATAGGATTTTTCATCCATATTTAGATCAGTTTTTTGGTTTTTTTATTGATGATGTACTGGTTTATTCGAGGAGCTATGAGGAGCATGAGACACATTTGAGGCAGGTTTTACAAACGCTATGGGAAAAGAAGTTGTATGCTAAGTTCAGTAAATGTGACTTCTGGCTTGAGAAGGTCGTGTTTTTGGGCATATTATATCTGGAGAAGGTATTTTTGTAGATCCCAGTAAAATTGAGGCAGTAGTGAATTGGGCTAGACCGAAGAACGTCCAAGAGATCAGGAGTTTCTTAGGGCTAACTGGGTATTACCGTTGTTTCGTTGAGGGATTCTCAGCATTATCAGGACCTCTAACACAACTTACTAAGAAGAATGTCAGATTTGAGTGGGACGATAGCTGTGAGCAGAGTTTCTAAGAATTAAAGCAGAGGCTTGTTACGGCACTAGTGTTGATCATCTCATCAGGGGGTGAGGATTATGTCATTTACAGTGATGCGTCCTTGAAAGGAATTGGCTGTGTATTAATGCAGCATGGTAGGGTGATGGCATATGCTTCCAAACAGTTGAAAGAGTATGAGAAGAACTACCCTATCCATGATCTTGAATTGGCTATAGTGGTACATGCATTGAAGATTTGGAGGCATTATCTGTATGGCGAGCGGTGTGAGATCTTCTCCGACCATAAAAGTTTAAAGTACTTTTTCACTCAAAAGGAACTGAATATGAGGTAGAGAAGGTGGTTGGAGCTTATTAAGGACTTTGATTGTACTATCAGTTACCACCTAGGAAAAGTAAATGTGATAGCTAATGCTTTGAGCAGGAAGTTTGGGAAATCGGTGTTGGTGGTTATGGAGATCCAGTATCCGATCATAATGGATCTAGAGAGACTCGGCATCGAATTAGTTGAGAATGATTCTCAGGTATGTATCACCAGTTTAGCAGTGCAACCTACTCTGCAGGAAAGGATAAAAGCTGCTCAGAAGGAAGACCCTGAATTAGCAGAGGTGATGAACAGAGTGCAGAATGGTCAGGGGGAGGTATTCAATGTTGCAGATGATAGAGCTTTGCAGTTCCATTTCAAATTATGCGTTCCTACTAATTCTGAGATCAGGAAGACAATTTTAGAGGAGGCCCATAAATCCTTGTGTACAATTTATCCCAACAGTACGAAGATGCATAGGGATCTGTGAGAGTCGTACTAGTGGAGTGGTATGAAGAAAGAGATTGCTGAATATATAGCCGAGTGTTTGACGTGTCAGCAGGTAAAAGCTGAGCACCAGAGGCCGGAAGGGCTGTTGCTGCCATTATTTATCCCAGAGTGGAAGTGAGATCATATATCTATGGATTTTGTGTCAAGACTGTCAACGGCGTTACATGGTCAGAATGCCATCTGGGTGATTGTTGACCGTTTGACTAAGACCGCCCATTTTTTACCTATCAAGATTAGCTACTCCCTCAACCGTTTGGCAAAGATTTACATTCAGAAGATAGTTCGTTCTCACGGGGTGTCAATATCTATTGTGTTAGATCGAGACCTGCGTTTCACGTCACGTTTTTGGAAGAGTTTGCATGAAGCATTAGGGTTTTAGTTTTATTTTAACACGACATTCCATCCTCAGTCAGATGGGCAAACTAAGAGGATAATACAAATATTAGAGGATATACTTCGAGGGTGCGTATTAGATTTTGGGGGTAGTTGGACTCAGTTCATGCCGCTGGTGGAATTTGCATACAATAACAGTTGTTAGACCAGCATTGGCATGAAACCATTTAAAGCACTATATGGCAAGAGATGTCGTTCTCCTTTATTTTGGAATGAAAGAGATAAGCGGCTAGTTGTGGAACTAGAGCTTGTTTAGCAAGCGCGTGATAAAGTTTGACTTATCAGAGATAAAATTAGTGTAGCTCATAGCCGACAGAATAGTTATGCTGATAATCACCACAAGAATCTGGAATTTGAAGTTGGCGATCATGTATTTTTGAAGATAGCTCCGTTAAAAGGGGTTATGAGGTTCGGGAGGAAAGGTAAGCTTAGCCCTAGGTTTATTGGTCCATTTGAGATTCTAGATAAAGTGGGGTCGGTTGCCAATAGGCTAGCTTTGCAACCTACATTATCCAAGATGCACGACGTATTTCACGTATCTATGTTGAGAAAGTACATCCCAGACCCTTCTCATATTATCAGTTATGGTGAGTTAGAGCTCAATGATTCACTAGTGTATGAGGAGGTGCCAGTACAGATCCTGGATAGGAAAGTGTAGGAATTACGTAACAAGAACATTCCTCTGCTAAAAGTTTTGTTGAGGAATCATACAGTGGAAGAGGCTTCTTGGGAGTCCGAGAAGCAGATGAAGCAGAAGTATCCGCAATTATTTCAACAAGCTTAAGTAGTTAGGTAATATTTCTTTTACAGGTACATGTAATAATTAGTAAGTAGTATTTTTGTTTTGAGGGAATTTTATTTTGTATATGTAATCTCCCAGGACTTGGAATGTAACCATGGTATTCCTCCACCATAAGTGAGGGTAAATAATAAAATAAGTAGATCCTTTTTCTTTTAAGGGATGATGAGTTACACGAACAGTAAATTTCAAGGACGAAATTTTATAAGGAGGGGAGAATGTAATGATCCAAAGAATAATGGTATTTTAATAATAATAAAGAGAGAGGAAAATAGAAATAGTAAATTTTTGAGCTCGTCGACGATGGTGCGCTTCGTCGACAAGAAGATACAGAGAGGATATTTGGGTGACTCTGAATTTTGTCGATGAGGGGGAGAGTTCATTGATGATTTGCCTTCTAGACCTCATCGACGAGGTGATGTGGCTCGTCGATGAAGGCCATAGTATAAGTAGCCCTAAACGCGACTTTTCAGCCATTTTTGGCCGCAGGAATTCTCTCTCTCTCTCTCTCTCTCTCTCTCTCTCTCTCTTTTGTTTTCCCTCCTTCTCTCTAAGATCTCAGGCCGATCTTTCACCAGTTTGACGATCTGAAGCTACCATGACACTCCTGGGTAAGTTCTTTGCATATCTACTGGAGTGGATCGTTGGTGGGGCTAGTTCGGAATCCATCCCAGATTCAGGGTAAGGCTCTCTACTCACTGTTAGACTTTTTGACAGTTGTAGAATGCTTAGTATGCATAGAAATACTAAAGTTTACTTCTAGATCATTTTCAGGGTGCTGAACGGGGAACCCTACGAGTGCATGACTGTTTGTCTTAGGAGTTTTTCAGGAATCAGGTAAGAGAATAAACTAAGTTAATCGTTTTATGAAAATATAAGTATAATTTTATAACATTTGATTTCAGAGAAATGTATATATATATATATATATATATATGTGTGTGTGTGTGTGTGTGTGTGTGTGTGTGTGTGTGTGTGTGTGTATTATGTTGGGAAATACTGCTGAAAATGATGATCTGTTCTAAATATACATATTACCCATTTTGTGTGGCATAAGTAGAAATTATAATGAATTACTGTTTTCTGGGAACATGATAATATTATGGATTTTTATAATGAAAAACCGGCGTACGAGCCGAGAATTTTATATGATTTGCCGGCGTGCAGGCTGAGCTATGGATATGATTTGCTGGCATATGGGCCGAGCTATGGATATGATTTGAAGGTGTACAGGCCAAGCTATGGATATGATTTTTTGGTGTATGGGCCTAGTTATGGATATGATTTGCCGATATATAGGCCGAGCTATGGTAAAATATGAAATACTGGCGTATGGGCCGATGATTTTCATGATGTATATAAATGCAAAATGGTGTGATGATTAACTTGGCAATTGCTAGTATGAAATATTCATGTATCACAGTTTGATTATATGCTATATGTTATCAGAACCTGGCTGGCTTAGTCTAGGCTAGCACTTGCACGGTACCTTCTACTATGTGTTCATGATCATCATGATATTGTGTTAACGTTGCTATATGGAGTAGTGTGAAGACGGATAGTCGATGTGGTTTTAAGAAGTGTGGACGCCCCTGGTGTACAGACCAGGTCTGGCAGACCCATCGGACTTACAGATTGTACTTTTGACTTGGCAGTGGTTGGCCAACCATTGTCAGGTCCCGTTTTCGGGCCACACAACCCAGTCATATGGGGGTAATACATGACAACAACCAGCTAACCTACTAGGATTGTTTTCATATTATTATTATTTGAGATGGATTATGCTTAAAGAAACTTTTTATGTTCTATTATGCTATGATTATACATGTTTTTCCCATTAATGATACATACAGTTTTACTGGTTATGTTTATGTATATGATTATATGTATAACACAAAAATGCTCATGTTGTCACACACTAGTATTAGTTTATTTCCCTTACTGAGAGGTGTCTCACCTTGAATTATATGAACATTTCAAGAGCCCCTGATAAGAGAGTGGATAAAGCTCCGCTAAGATAGTACTATTGATCTGCCCTCTTTAAAGGGTAAGTTTTGGTGGGGATGGATGGATTTTTGTAGGAAATGCCCTTAGGACTTTCTTTTTGGGATGTATATACCTAAATACAATGGATGTAGTAACTCTAGTGTTGAGATGGATTGTTTTGTGTTTATGATATTATGATTTTATTTTTCCTGCTGCTTAGGTTTCCGTTTTGTGTTTCTGTTATATCCCTCGTACCCATGGGTTCAGGTTGATTATGATCTGCTGGATTTATTATACTAATTTGTATTATTTAAGAAAGAAAAATATATATTAAAATTAAGCAGGTCGTTACATTATTGACCTTATAAGTCATATCTCGTTTTGATTATAACAAATACCTTGGTATTTAATGTTTGTTAAGTTTGTGTGCTGGATCAGTCTTGCATGAATTGGCAATATCATATGGTGCATATGGAGACTCGAAGGAAAAGTAAAGACCAAATTGTTTATTCTTGTAATTTATATTTCATTCATTTGGGTCTGTAATAATTTATATGGTATGTAATAATGCATTTGCATGCATGATGGAGTAATGCTCAAAGACCATAGAATGACCTTAGGGGTTGACCAACGCCGGATTTTTGGGCTTAATTTAAAATCCTCTTAAAAGTTATAACCATATGAACAAGGGTGACCGAACATACCAAGGTCAATAGGTTGACTATTCAGTCGATCATTTTTGAAATGAACTTGAACTGCACGGTCGACCAAATTGACACGTAGGGAATATCCAATGCCCTGGCCGACCAAAATCTTAGTTCAAATTTGACCTAGTCAACCAAACCTCAGAATTTGGTCAACCAAGCATGCCCTGGTCGACCGAACCTCAGAGAGTTCAAAATCGCCTTAATCTGGTCGACCAAAACCTTAATTCAAAAGTGTCATGGTCGACCGAACTTAGTGATATGTTTAACTGAACCTCAAATCTAGTTGACCGAAACTCTCAGGTTGCCATAATTTTTATTACAATAAACCAAGATTAATTTTAATTAACTTTTATTGAACATTTTCCAAAATTCCTCCTATGTCCCCAATGGTAATATTTTTGAGGATATCTATATATACCCCTTCATTCGAAGAGATTAGCAACTAATTAGAAATATAATTAGCAAAAATTCTGTCTGATTTTTCTTGAGCCCATATTGTTTATACTTCATATTTCCAGGCAAAATTTTTAATACTCTCTCAGTTTATTCTTGCTAAACCTTTTTCAAAATAGAGAGTTATATTTTTTTCTTGAGCTCCTTCTTGAAAACTAATTGCAAGTTAAAGTGAATTTGATTCTCACTTGTGTGAGGTTACATATATTGCTCTTGAAGCTTTTTACTCTCATTGTTTTGCATTGTTTGATAGTTTTCTTGGAGAGTAAAGCTAGGGTTTTTCTCAATATATTTGATTGATAAATATTATTTGAGAAGAAATCTTGTTAGCTTATGAGTCTTGGCATCTTCATTTCTAGGTTCGAAAGCTTTCTTGCACTATTCGACAAATTATTTTTGAGCAAGCTTGATCCCTAAATCTCGACTGTGCTTATACTAAAAAATATTGTGTTGAGATTTTCTCTTTGAGATTCAAAGTTCCTTTGATATATACTGATTTTATTTGTCTTGAATCAAAGGTAATCTCTCTCACGTATGCACACATATATACATTGTTATTGGGAGCTGATATAGTGTTTTAGCAAATCTCACTTGAGCATTAAATCCATATCATCTGTGAGTGCATATTTATTTGGATTGTATTGTGGTACATAATCTGCTTGTGTAGAAGCACTTAAATTGTATGAAAATTTTTATATTCATTGATTGTATTCCAGGATGGCCTGAGGGGGTATTGATCTAACCCAAAAGATTAGTTGTTAAGGCCTTCTTCGCCCTGCAATGAGAGTTTGCAAAGGTTGAGGTCAGCCCTGGAAATTTGACCTAGTTATATCTGGTGCTACTCCACCTGTTAAGTAAGCAATAGTGGTAATCCTCGACCTTGCGAGCTGAGGCGGGGATGTAGGCACTTTTGTCGAACCTCGATAACATATCTGATGTTATTTTCACTTTACTCACTTTTTTGTGCATGCTTGGTTGATTTAATTGAGTAATTTAAATTATGGATGCATTTATTGGTTACCTTATTATCTGCTATAGATTGACCCTAGGATTGTGAAATACTGGTGCTGGATAATTGACCTAGGGGGGAAATTTTTTAAAATACCAATTCACCCCCCCCTATTGGAATTGCACCAAAGTCAACACTCCCTTTTTCCTTTATTATTTGATTGCTATTATTTTTCACGGTCTCTACATGATGCCTCCCCACAGGAAACATGCCTCCCTATATTCATTGATTGTATTCCAGGATGGCCTGAGGGGGTATTGATCTAACCCAAAAGATTAGTTGTTAGGGCCTTCTCCGCCCTGTAAGGAGAGTTTGTAAAGGTTGAGGTCAGCCCTAGAAATTTGACCTGGTTGTATCCGGTGCTACTCCACCCGTTAAGTAAGCAATAGTGGTAATCCTCAGGCTTGCGAGCTGAGGCGGGGATGTAGGCACTTTTTCCAAACCTCGATAACATATCCAGTGTTATTTTTACTTTACTCACTTTTCTGTGCATGCTTGGTTGATTTAATTGAGTAATTTAAAGTATGGCTGCATTTATTGGTTACCTTATTATCTGCTCTAGATTGACCCTAAAATTGTGAAATACTGGTGCTGGATAATTGACCTAGGGGAGAAATTTTTTAAAATACCAATTCACCCCCCCCCCCCCTCTTGGAATTGCACCAAAGTCAACACTCCCTTTTTCCTTTATTATTTGATTGTTATTATTTTTCACGGTCTCTACATGAGGCCTCCCCACAGGAAACAGACCAATAGAGCTTAAAGTATGTTAAAGAGTATTGAGCTGTTGGAAGCCTTGAATAGATTGAAACATATTGAGGGTGCGATGCCAATCATAATCCCAAGGGGTATAGCTAATAGAGTTTGAGGCCTCCCTACAAGAGTTAACTAAAATCATTGTTTATGTTGCGCGGGCAAGGAATGTAAAATAATCTATGAAAATTTGATGAGTAGTTGGATAGAGGACTTTCAATATGACTATAGAGAGAGGGTAATGGTTCATGCCAAGCACCCAGGAATGTAGGCAGGGTCTCATGCCAAGTGCAAAAGAGTAGGCAGGGTGAACGCTGAACGCTCTAGTAAGTCAACATGGCAGAAAAAAAAGGTAATGGTTCACGCTAAGCACGCAAAAAAGTAGGTAGGGTGCCACACCAAGTGCTAAAGGGTAGGCAAGGTGAATGTTGCATGCTCTGGCAAGTTAATATCGAGAAGGACTTGGAAGCCTCTGATGACTTGAACAATCGTATCGTGAGAGATTCAGTTTATTTCAATACCCAAAAGACAACCAACTAGAGTGGATGATTCATATAACTTTTCAGCTCTTTGCAAATCAATAGTCATAGTTACATCACGTAGTGGATGAGTTATATACCTTTTCATCTCTTTGCAAGTCAATAGTCGTAGAATGACCTCACATAGTGTATGAGTCATGTCCCTTTTCAGCTTTTTACCAGTCAATAGTCATAGTTACCTCACACAGTGGATGAGTCGTACATAGTAGAGACTAGATAAGTTGCCTTGTAGAAAAGTAGTCAATGACGAAGGTTGTCAACAACAATAGTGGGAAGAGTTCTTACAGTACATCAACGAGGATGTCGAGAGAGTGAGTGGGGGAGTGTTAGGGGTTGATAGCGTGATCTCGGTTAAATAGGGAGAAGAGATGGCTTCACTTGTCCTTGCCAGGGATTTTTATACATGATGTCGAATTACTCAGAGGAAGTCTTGTGCCATTGTCTTGTTGATTAAATAAAACAAATAGTTCCACTTATCATTGAGTATGAATGTCACTTGCCTTTGTGATTCAATATTGTTGGAACTAATATTTCATGATTACGAATGGCTTTTGAAACTTCTCTGGTGCTCATGACTTCAGGTTTGAACGTGTAGTTGTTGGCTGACTCCATTAAGGGAGATCCTCGATGAATGCCGCACGGCCCCTTAATTAAGTTTAACTTGGGGGTCTATGAAACTATGCGTCTCTTTGTTTGAAAAAGAAAAAGTTTTTTGAAAATGACGTCATTTCATTTGGTTTCCTGTATCATATTTCTTTTGGAATTTTGTCATTTTAATTTTATATTAATTAAAATTATTAAAGAATAGTTAGGATGAAACTTTATTTCCCAAATTGATGCACAAAAAACACTAGATGGTCTAGTGTTTTTTAAACAAAATACGTTGGACTATTTAACGTTTTTTTAATGTGGGCTAAAACCACGGGTGACACGTTGGCATTAAAAAATGCCACACCAAGTGGCGTTTTTTTTATTCTAGGCTAAAGCACGGATGACACATGACCATTAAAAAATGTTATAATAAGTAGCATTTTTAGCTAAAAAACTTTATAAGTATGGAAGTAGTTGGTGTATTTGAATAGTTGATGCATGTTTTGTGGTTACTTTACTACCATATTTTTCTGCATTTGCAGGATTTATTCTAATTCAATAGAGAATGAGATTTTATTTTCCAATTGAAGGGTGATTGTTGAGTTGACCCCTAATGAGTTGCATGCTATTATACGCTAAGAAGGGAGTCACATTTGTGGATCCTGCTAAACTAGTGGTCTTTACAAAGGCCTGTTTGATGAGTTTGGCCCCTCTTCTCTTAGGTACATGTTATAGCTTTTCGTACACCCATAAATATGGCATACTACCACAATATCTATAGAACCTTTTAAGAATGTTTGGTAGTTGAAAACAATATACATTTTTTATTTTCAATGAATTGAAAAACACATAAACAAACTTAAAAAATGTCATAAATCAGTTCATATAGTTTGTCATTAATTGGTAAAATTCCTATTCATACTTTTATGATATCATAATTAATTCATTCTTATGTAATAGATTTTAGAGGATGAAAATGGAACTAAAATTGTGTTTGTCATTTTTTCCATGCTATATGTTTTTTATTTTATTTTATAAATCTATGAAATATAAATGCTTCATTGAGCAAGTAATGCTGTTGAACTAGTTTTTGGACCAATTTTGGTCTTCCTAATAGTGATAGTTTTTGGACCAATTTTGGTCTTCCTAATAGTGATGATATGGCAATATCTCATTAATTAGCCAACTGAAAGAGATGAATCAACTTAATGGACCCAACAGAGACGTCAAGATCAGAAGGTTTTGTTTTGTAGGACATTTAAGGGTGGCAGCAGGTCCTTCAAGGAAAAGGTAGCCTTTGAATGCCTTGGCTCCAAGGAAAAGGATTGATTGTGGAGGAGGGGAGGGTACTTTGAGGATATGTGAGAAGAAAGGTTTAGAGGAGAACCCCAAGAAGTCAACCTCCTAACTCTCTCATCCTTCTTATTAGAAGGAACAAAATGATCTAATACAGAAAGAAAGGTGGTTAGCTTTGTATTTTGTGATTTCATACTCTAAAATATTTTATTGAATGCAAATTTTCTATGACCTACACAATGAATTACATAAAGGTTCATAATGGCAGTGCATTTTTTGACTTTATACTATAAAAAATGCTTTATTCAATGCAAAGTCTGAAGATACAATTGCCTATACAATGATATATATCCCAGACATTTTTATCACTATAATAGTTAGGAATACCAAAATTTTCCCCCTTAATAAGTTATTTCTTTTTTATGTGAAATCGAGTATACCCATTTCTAACCACACTTGTTAAAAAAAATAACTTTCATAGGCAAACAATGACAATGTTTTTTTTACAAAATTCATACATAAAAGCTATACATTGATAGCATGTTGAACTTTTGAAAATATTTTGGTAAGTCTCCTCTTAAAATCAAGTATACCCATTTATGACTAACCTGTTTTAAAAAAAAAAACAACTTCCATCCCCATCTATAGTCCTTCTTGGACAACTTATGCAGTTATATCCTTGTTCATTGCAAATGCGACACATGTTCTTCTTCCTAACTTCCCTTACATCCATCTCATTATGTAGACATAAGCTTCTAAGATGACTTTTGTGCCGAGCTAAAGAGGATTTGCATACAATTTTGGCATAGAAGGTTCCGACCAATAGTTCTGGTGCCTAATTGGGTTAAAATCAGTTGTATAGGTCGTATAGTGTTTTGCTGTGCTTAGCAAGGATCAATGAACTTGACAGGATTCAACTTTGTTTGAGCACATGCAACTAAAAAATGGGAGCAGAAAAAAGTGTAAATCTTGCCACTTCCCACATAAGCATTAGAGTGCATGGATGCTCAAAGTTTGAACATTGTTTTCTTTATGTGACCCTTATTGCACTTTTGTTATGCTGAATGTACCTCTTGATCGGTTGAATGTCATTAGCCGATGTCCAGCAGCCTTAATCTTTCCTTTTTTTCATGCATAACATAATGTTTGGAGCAAATACATTTCCTCCAGCAATGCCATACGCAACCATTTAATAAGGAGGTGCTGATTGGGTGTCCTTTTCCACTTCAGCAATTCGTTCACCAGATGTCAAAGTCTACTATCCTCAACGACACCAACTTCTGCATTAGTTGTTTGAGGAATGGTGTCCACATAAAATTCTACAGTGTAAATATTCGAGCATGAGCTGTGTGCGTTCAACGCAATGCACAGATCGTAATCATCTTATATAGTAATAGCCTAGAAGAGTACCGTATCGTTTAACCCCCTCATAGGATTTCTTGTAGTCACTTGTAATGCATACTGGTTTGGATCAATGTACAGATATTTTTATATCTTATCATACATTTTTTTAATTTTTCCCTCTTGCCAATTTGAATTGCTCTAACTGGCTAAGTACTATAACCAACATCATCCACTCCCGTGATTATTTCCCCCCCTCATGTACAATAGGATAGTCACCGGAACACTGCTTGAGCTTCCTGCCATTTAGAGCAGCACTCTCGAAATAATAAATACCTACAAGAAATAGAAAACTGTAAGTTTCAAAATTCGCTTATAATCTATCATCTTACATACAGGCATAATTATAATTGTTGTCAATTAGGCATAATTGTTGTGAACTTAATGCTGTGAAAATAATTATCACTCCATTAGTTGGAAATATTTAATTGAAATTGTTGATTTAACTAGTAATATTATTAATAATTTAAATCAATAGTCAATATTCCTAGTCCCAACAAGAAATATTTTTTAACACACGGAAGCTAAATTCATCGAACCTCTTTTTTTCCCTTCATCTTCACTTTATTTGAAACTCTGTCAATTTATACATGTCATTTGAGATGTAAGTGTAAACTATTTGATTTTTAAGAAAGAGGCACGACTTGGATGATTAGATTCTCAAGGATGTTAGAAATTGGAGGTAAACGACTAGCTTTGGGTGAGTTAGGAAATGTCATTGTAGTTCTATTCTTTCATAAGTTGGCTATATTGCTAGAGAAAAGAAGGCATGATTGGTGACACGTGGAGGTGGATGAGGGGCTGCATCTTTAGTATATATAGCATTTAAATTAGAAATCGATATGTTGATCAATAATAAAATAAATGATTTTACTGCAATAAATTTATTTATTTTATTTAATTCTAGTATATCAAATAGCTTTAGTCTTACAATAAATCTAAATAGTAGATTAACATTTTTTATAGATTTTTTTTTTTATATAAATCGTACTCTCTTTTTGTACTTCAAATTTTTTTTCAAATGCAACATAAAATATACTATCCGACTACTTGTACGATTATTTTGGTTCGAAATTCAAACTAAGTAATTCTTTAACAATTTATTAAAATTTATACTCTATTCTTTTAAGTCTACAAATAATAGCAATTTCAAAAAAAAATAGGACAGAACATGGCAGACACATACCATTCAATAAATACATAATTTTATGGTTAAGTATATAATATTTGACAATTATTATGTTTTCAGCATTTGTATAAAAATTTATATTAAAAAAATGTCTAAATCTAAAGAGGATTGTATAGCGGTGCATAAGGAGGACAACATGCTTACAAAAATATTTAGTGCACTAAGGTAATAGAGAATTGAAAAGTAAGGTCTACTCCCAAGACGGGGTTGAATTGGGATTTTAAAAATTTCTTTATACCCTCTTTAATTAGTTATTTCTCAACTCTTTTTGGTTTCAACAATCACACATGCAAAGTTGATTTACAATCACAAGTTCAATGGAAAATTAATTTAGTTGTAAACCTTTATGAATGAGAATTCCAATTTGAATACATTTTTCAGAAATTTAAACCAACACCCAATTAACTTGATTCAAGCAACCAAGATAAGTTTCACAATATGAAACAATATAACAATTTCAACAATTGCTTCCAAGATTCAGCTTTTAAGTATGTCAATCCAATCAACAATATAAGCTTGATTACTCAATATGATTCAAGATAGAAAATGCAACTAAGCTTCCAAAACTCAGAATTTAAATAACCGACTTTCAATATTAAAGAGCTTTGTTATTTAATGAATTAATGAGTCTTGGATGTTAACCAATCTACGTACTCCCTTATAGTTTCCACAATATGTATTGATCAACCAACGTACTCCTTTTCGGTTTCTACAATTCCAAAGTCAAATTAATTTTCAGCAATAACCAATCCACGCAATTTATAAATATGCAAAATATTAAATTCACAACCACGTAGTATATATATATAAATGTGTGTGTGTGTGTGTGTGTGTGTGTGTGTGTGTGTGTGCAAAAAATTAAAGAGAGTAGGGAAGAGAGTGACATCAATATTTTGCAAGGTTCGGTTATCCCCGCCTACGTCCTCGCCTTAGGCAATACACTGAAGGATTCCACTATACCACTCCTTAATGATAGAGCCCTTCTCTCCAAGTGATACCCCACGCTCGGTGCAACGATTCAAACAACCTGAACCGTAAAAAACAATAATAAATTCGGTGTACAAGGACACTCTCTACAAGAACTGATTAGTACAACAATAAATCACAACTATATACTTCAATTCAAAATAACAATATAGAGAATTTGAAGCTTTAGAGGTATATCACTGTGAGCTTCTTTTTTGATGGAAAGAATTCAGTATATGCTCGGATATTTGTGAGAATTTCACAGCAAAATTCAATAGAGAACTTCAGCAAGTATGTGAGCAAGAGAGTTTCGAAAGTATTGTAAGTAAGAAAGCTTTGATTGCTTTGTATTGCTTGGTGTGTTCAAAAACTTTGTCTTAGGGGGTATTTATAGATGTAAAAAGGTTAATTTCGTGTTCCCCAAGTGACTTGGAGTGTTTCCCAAGTTTTCATAACGAATACTTTTTAAAAACTCAATTTTAGAAACTTCCCTTTAACTTTAAAATTTGAATTTTCGAATCATTCGACTGGGTTATGAAGGGTCAATCGCCTGGATAGTTTAACACACGAAACATTCAAAGGCAGTAAGGTGTCAGTCGACTGGGCTGTCAAGAGTCAGTCGTCTAGGTCTTCTCGGATTTTCCCAAATTCATTCTGTCTACATGTCAGTCGCCTGGGCCATCACATTCAGGCACCTGGATAGACAAAATTGCTTTTTTTTTTTTTTTTCATTTTGTTCCCAAAATATTTTTGCTCTTTTATATTCCCCAAAGTAATTTAAGAGTTTTGAAAAATATTTTTCGGGGTTTTTCAAAATATGGCCTTGAAGTCAATGATTTTCCTAATAAGCTTCAAATCCAACCATATCATCATTTGAATGAAGTACTTACACAGAGACTCTCTTAAGACCATATTCTAAGCTTTGAGTCTTTATGCTTGTCATTTGTTGAGTCCATCTTGCCTTAAACTTCAATTCTCTAAACTTTCATCAAGTTATCTTTGGAATTCATGCTTTCATGTCCTTTAAGCTTTCATTTCCTTTTCATGTAGTCTTGCAATGAGCTTTATGATTATTTGAACTTGAGTTTAAAAACCTAATTCCTGAAGTATCATCACTTTCACCAAAGCATGTTAAATTACTTTTGATTTGTTATCATCAAAATAAGATTAGTAAGTCATGTTAGGCCAATAAGAATTCAAAAGGAAAACACAGTAATTATAAAATATATAAGAATATAAATTGAGAATACTATAATAAAAATTGATCATATTAATTTTATTTAATTAATATATTTTTGAATTCATTTTTTAATGCTTCAATAATAATTCTATTTTCTGACATTATGGGTTGTATCTCTATTTTGATTATGAAAAATACTCAGATATTATGTCTATCGAGTTGATGTGCTAGTTTATCTTGATAATATCATATGATGGCACTGGGAGACCTAGAGGAAAATGAAGACCCTGAAGACCCTAGTTGTAATTTAATTGTTGCAATTTCTATTTGGGTTTGTAATATTTAACTAGGAAATTTTTGTAATATTTAATGCATATCATGCATGTAGGAACTACAAGCTCAAAGACCTTAGAACGACCTTAGGTCCTACACAAAATCAAGACCATAGATAGATCTTAGGGAACACTCACACATACACATATATGTATGGTCATATGAATAGGGTGATTGCATAATTGAACAAAACCGAAATCTATGAAAAATACATGTTCGGTCGACCGTATTTGTTAGTACAAAATCCTCCTAGTCGATCGAACCGATGTCGGGCCAACAGATTGACCACAACCAGGTCGACTAAACTCATTTAGTTCATTTATACCTGGTCGACCGAACTCTCTAAGAGTCAACTTTTTGACCACCTGGTCGACCGAGCCCAAAATGTAATTCAACTACCTGGTCGATCGAGTTCCCACGTGTGGAAACTCAACAGTCTGGTCGACCGACCGAGATAGTTCAAAATGTTCTCGATTGATCGAACCACGCTAAAAAGGAAAAATTGCCCTGAACCTCCAAGTTCGGTTGACCAAACTTACAATTCAATAAATCCCCAATCGACCGAACTTCAAGCAACTCGGTCAACTGAACATGCTTCGGTCAATCGGTGCTTTCAAGTTGCCCTAAATATTTTACTGTGGTTAATATTTTTAAACAAGATTAATTGGGTTAAAATGATTTAAAATAATATTAATAATACCCTACATGTCCTAATAACTATAATTTTTCCTATCTCTATATAAAGACCTTCATTTGCAAAAATTAGAGAGAGATTAACCAAAATAATTAGCAAAAATCCTCTCTATCTCAAAATCTTATTTTACCTAAATACTCTCAAATTTTCATTCCCTTGATTCATCTTAGCATTGTGAGTATATTTTGTGTGCTAGTGCTTATTAGGTATTGCTAATACTCCCATTGTCTTGCTCTTACTTGAATATTTGATATTGATTTTGGGCAGTTTGGCATAGTTTATCCCACAAATTTTTATAGATAAAATCTGGTGCTGGGAAAACTCTTTAACTTGAGGATCTTTGCATTGTCATTGCAAGATTCCTTGAGTAATTATTTTTGTGTGCAAAATATTTTATAAAGCTTGTTTTCAAACAACTCTTGTGCTTGATACAATTTGAGAAAATATTTTTGAGTTCGTTTGAATAATATTTGTAGCATCTTTGAAACACTAATCTAATATTGAGATTTCATATACTTTGTTTTCAAAGATTAGTTTGCTTGATACACTCTTGTACTAGATTGTTTATAGACATAACCTTGAGTGTTGATTGCACACGTAGAGCACCGAGCTTATAGTTCTTACGTCATTGAGGTGCATTGATTATATTGAGTTGTACTGGTACACATACCTGCTTGTGTAAGAAGCATATTTTCGTGTACAAATTTTATACACATTTGTTGTATTTCAGGCACAGACCTGAAGAGGGAGACTAGCCCTATTGAATAGTCTTGAACTGGCTTAGACCCAGTTAGGAAAGTTAGGTGCACCATCCTGGTAAGGCGTGTTGGTTGAAGCCAGCCCCTTGAATTAATCTATTTGTAACTGGTGCCGCTCCACCCATTAAGTGAGCAGTAGTGAAATCCTTGTGTTGGTGTAGCCAAGGCGAGGACGTAGGCACATTTGACTGAACCACCATAACATATCGTGTGTCTGTTTATATTTCCGCACTTTATATTTACCGCACATGTATGTTATAGTGTGAATGATGCACATGACTTAAATTTTCTCATATTATATTTATCTGTGCATTTGGGATTGCATAGAAAGACCTGAGATTGTGATATTCTACTAACATCTGGTTTAACCTAGGAATAAGTTTTAAAATTCCAATTCACCTCCCCTATTAGGAATACACCAAAGCTAACAATTGGTATTAGAGCCTCGTTGCACTAGACTTAAACGTTTTTGCAAAAAGATTGCAATGGCTCAATTTGGTGTATCCCCATTCGGTGAGGGACAATCACCTTCCAGCCCTCCATTTTTTTGTGGTGTTGATTACACCACCTGGAAAATCAGGATGAACATATTTATAAAATCAATGGATTGGATGGCCTAGAGGGTGATTGTTAATGGGATCTGTATGCCCTTGAATGAAAATGATATTAGGTTAATGCATGCGAATTCATATGCCATGGACTTATTATATTATGCTTTAGATTCTAATATTCTACTTGAGTGTATGGCATGTCATAATGCACAGGAAATCTGGGATGAATTAGAAAAGAAATATGGAGAATCCCAAGAGAAGGAGATCGTAACTCCTCCAAATGCTCCAAGCTTAAATGATTAGGAGAAGGTAAATCATGAGCTAGAAATCAACGAGGAAGTATATGATTCTCACTCTACCTCGTTTGATGATTCTTGAAATGAATGTTGTGATGTGTCATATACTGAATCATCTATTGAAAATACAGTAAATGGTTTATGCGATGTTTACTATGAAAAATCTTGTGATGAATCATCTGATTGCTCATGTGATGTTTTGGCTAAAAATTCACACACTGATTCATATGATAATTCCTGTATCAAATTATGTGATGAATCAAGTAATTTGATAAATGAAAGCATCCCCTCATATGAAAAGTTAGATAAAACCTTATTGAAAATGAATAAATTTCTAGCAAAGTTATCTAAGTAGAAATTCATTTTGAAAAAGGAAAATAAAAACATGGCAAAGCATTTAGGAAAAATAAAAGATTATTACGCCATCTTAGAAAAGAGAAATATTAAGAAGATCTTAAAAATTATCTGCTTAGAAGAAGAAATGGATGATTATTCTAGAGCTACACTCAAAGTTATAAATGAGAAGAATAATCATAATAAATCCTTAGAGATTAAAAAGAAAATTCTTTTCAAAAGGGATTTAGGATTATCATATAATTCCCACTATCATGCCTTAACAAGCAATCATAAGAATTGTAAGCATATCCTTTCACGTAATTACAAAACCTGCTTACATTATAAAAGAAAAGGGCACAACTGATTTATTTTCTCATCCAGAAGTGCCAGAGGGTTAGAAAAAGAAATGATATGGGTAATCATGAAAGCAAACCTTGTAGGGTCTAAGGAAGATCGGATTCCAATATAAACTGTATAAATATTGTAATCTTCCCTTAGTTCCTAGGTTTAGGGGTTGTGATGACTGTAGGCTTAGGGAGTGGTTTGGGGTTAAAATATATAAACCTATTATCTACATCCACTTCCAAATGGACATGACATCTTTGTCAACTAATTAATTTCAAATGCCTAACTCATACTTAAGTATAACACCTTAAGTTAAGCCACTGTTGTCCTCTGCACAAGATCGAGTTTTAGAGATCCATCTTATATCATATATCATTATACCCTAGACTCACTTTTGAATATGAAAAGCCCAAATCAAAATCAAGTCATCACTCTAAGCTTAAAGCACTATTGATCATAAATGATTAATATATATTAAGTGTGCTTTTCATTAGACATCTTGCTATGATCAAGATTAGAGGCAACCACTAAGGGATTCAAGTTTTATTGATTAAATCAAAATATTCCCTTTGAACTTAAAACATAAAAATCATCTAATTTTGGTTTATCTCATCCATAGGAAATCTTTACCATACCACGATTATATCAGGTAAAGATTTTGTCTATTCCTTGCTTCGTATCCTTGATCATAATTATAATCATATCTAAAGGATACATACCACTGTCCAAAGAGCTGCATTCAAAATTCATATATTCCTTAGGGCTCTTTGCCAAAATAGTTAGGACAATGCCTTTAGACTTCTTATCTTGGAAAATGTCTTATCTATCCTAAATACTCTTCTGTACCCATTAGTGATATAATTTTCAAAGAGTATTTATGTATCATCCCTTCACAAGCTCTCAAATCATAAAGTCGTATCCTTTAGAGCTTTATGTACTAAGAGATGAGTTGAATGGCTAATATGATCGCCTAGGTTTTAATCTAGATGAATGTATAAAATTCAAGTAGACCTATGCATGTGCAATTTTATGTCGAAAGTCATTCTAACTTGAGCCTCTCTCACGTATTGAAATATTGTTAGAAAAGAGGTAGACATAGGCTTATCACACTTAAACGAATATACGTTGTGACTTTTTGATCAAATAAGCCTAAAGCATTCATGCCAAGATTAAACCATTGAAAATCTTATAACTCTTGGCTAAAGAAATTAGAAATTGAAAAAGGCATTAAATGAGTTAAGTGCATAACTCAAGGGGAGCTTTTACCATCATATCTATATAAATGAAAATGCTCTCATATTCTTATATCGTTTATGCCTTTATGCCTATATGTGCATAGCATTGTAGCACACTATCCATGATTTGATTAATGGCTAAAATTTCTTTGATGGATAGTTTATATCTCTACTATTGAGCTACACTGAATATCTTGAGTTGACTATACTACTGAAATGTATGCTTAGTATAGAACGCCTCTTGCATGGCGGATGCAGTTGATGAGAATTGCATGTTGATAGTGGATATAGGTTCTCGTGTGCCTTGAACTGAAATATAAATTGCTTGATTGAACCTATCAAGTACAGGTTTTATGGGAAAATGTCTGATTTATAGACGGCCAACTGCCGAAATTTCGACAAGAATTTTCCAAAATAAAACCTTGTGCTAAAGATGATTATGATAAAATTAATATTAAAACATTTTTAAAAGGATGAGTGAAACCAACTATATAATTAAACTTCATCCTAGCATAATCATCAACCATTTAGAAAGGCTCAGATCCATCCTTATAGGAAGTGCATAAATGATCCATATGCATCACTTTCGTCTACTGAATATCGAGGCTCTTGAGAATACCCTAAACATTATTTCCATTACTTAAAGGCTTGTGATTTGATATGTAATGTTCTTAGGTCATGAACATTATTGCATGCCTCAATATATACTCTCGGATGCATCTATGATCTATAGGGACAATTATACTAATCAAATGACAAACGTAATTGACAAATACTCAGTATAGTTGATGTTAAAGATTTATATTGATGGCTTATACTACTAAGCATGATGAAATTTATCTTTGGTTGGTATAAGTAGTTAAAGAATCTAAGGACATACTCAAATTAATAGGGGGAGCATCTAAACATAAATTCCTATATTTTTTGCTCACCAGCAAATTTTGCTTAGATTAGTTTGTTATTCACTGTGACACATGCTCAATTGTGATGTTCTTATTGAATATCTTAATTGAAAAATATAATACTTAGCCACATGTTCTTTGTGTTTGCCATATGATCTTGCATGTGATTGATAAATTTTTAGGATCATTATGGTTGTGGTTTTCTAGTTATATTTCAGTTTATGTGCTTAATTGACAAACCAGAAAACTTGTACTTGCTTGCTTAAATTAAAATCTTTTTTTTTTTTAGCAAGCAACCCCCAACACTTTTTGCAAATATCAAAGGGGATATATTTTTAATACCTGTATATATATTTTATATATATTTACTATATTATAGCAAGAAATGTTTTTAAATTAAACATGTTTTAGTTCTTGCTTGTGTGCTAAAGGATTTCATGACTTGTGCTATCTATGCTTCAAAATTTTAAGTCATGAAGTTATTTTTTTTATTTGTTTTAAAAAATTTACAAAGAATATTGCATAACTGGTTCATGGATCTTACATGAAAATGCATGCAAACTAACGCTCAAACCTTCTTTTGGTATCATATGCCGTGTGCCTTTAACTCAAATCTTCCACCGGTTTTATGATATGTTTTAATTGCAGTAGTTTGTGTATATTTCTGGTCTAGCCATGTTTTACATATCATTTCAATCTTTTAAAATGACCAGTTAAACTGTTGTGTGTGCCTTATTGCTATATTTTATGCTTTGTAAATTTGTTTATGCCTTAAAATGCATGACTATCATATCTCTTGCATGTTGATAGTTATACTCCTGTTTACTGTTTTTTATCATACTGGACTGCTTGAGTTTATTGTTGTAGATAGTTGAAAATTTGAACTCAATCAGGTCATTTCTATATAGATATTTTTGGGAAATTGTATATTTTTCAAATGGCATACTGCCGAATTTTCTTTAAACTTTCCTAAACCATATCTTGTATATAAATTATATTTTCCTCTTATTTGCCTACATATACTTAAACGTTTATCTAGGCCCTTTTTGCTATTGCCAAAAAGGGGGAGAAGTAGGCAAGTAATTGTCATCATCAAAAAGGGGGAGATTGTTGACCCTATAGGTCATATCCCTGTTTTGATTATGAAAAATACTCAAATATTTAATGTCTGCCGAGTTGATGTGCAAGTTTATCTTGACAACATCATATGATGACACTTGGAGATTCAGAGGAAAATGAAGACCTTGATGACGCTAGTTGTAATTTAATTGTTGTAATTTCTATTTGGGTATGCAATATTTAAGTAGGAAAGGTCTGTAATATTTAATGCATATCATGCATGTAGTGTATGGTCATATGAATAGGGTGATTGCATAATTGAACAGAACCGAAATGTATGAAAAGTACATGCTCGGGCGACCGTACTTGTTAGTACAAAATCCTCCCGATCGACTGAACCAGTGCCGGGTCAACAGATTGACCACAACCTGGTTGACCGAACTCATCTAGTTCATTTATACTTGGTTGACCGAACTCCCTAGGAGTCAATTTTTTGGCCACCTGGTCGATCGGGTTCCCACGTGTGGAAACTCAACGGTCTGGTTGACCGACCGAGATAGTTCAAAATGTTCCCAGTCAACCGAACTGCACTAAAAAATAAAAATTGCCTTGAACCTCCAACTCTGGTCGACCGAACTTACAATTCAATAAATCCCTGATCGACCGAACTTCAAGCAACTCGGTCAACCGAACGTGCTTCGGTCGACCGGTGCTCTCGGGTCGCTTTAAATATTTTACCACGGTTAATATTTTTAAACAAGGTTAATTAGGTTAAAATGATTTAAAACAATATTAATAATACCCTACATGTCCTAACGACTATAATTTTTCCTATCTCTATATATAGGCCTTCATTTGCAAAAATTAAAGAGAGATTAGCCAAAATAATTAGCAAAAATCCTCTCTATCTCAAAACCTTATTTTACCCAAAATACTCTCAAATATTCATTCCCTTGATACATCTTAGCATTGTGAGTATATTTTGTGTGCTAGTGCTTATTAGGTATTGCTAATACTCCCATTGTCTTGCTCTTACTTGAATATTTGATATTGATTTTGGGGAGTTTGGCATAGTTTATCCCACAAATTTTTATTGATAAAATCTTGTGCTGGGAAAACTCTTTAGCTTGAAGATCTTTGCATTGTCATTGCAAGATTCCTTAAGTAATTATTTTTGTGTGCAAAATATTTTATAAAGCTTGTTTTCAAACAACTCTTGTACTTGATACAACTTGAGAAAATATTTTTGAGTTCGTTTGTATAATATTGGTAGCATCTTTGAAACACTAATCTAATATTGAGATTTCATATACTTTGTTTTCAAAGATTAGCTTGCTCGATACATTCTCGTGCTTGATTGTTTATAGACATAACCTTGAGTGTTGATTGCATATGTAAAGCACCGAACTTATAGTTCTTACATCATCGAGGTGGATTGATTATATTGAGTTGTATTGGTACACATACCTGCTTGTGTAAGAAGCATATTTCTGTGTACAAATTTTATACACATTTGTTGTATTCTAGGCACGGACCTAAAGAGGGAGACTAGCTCTATTGAATAGTCCCAGCTGGCTTCGATCCAGTTAGGAAAGTTAGGTGTGCCATCCTAGTAAGGCGTGTTGGTTGAGGTCAGCCCTTTGAATTGACCTGGTAGTAACTAGTGGCGCTCCACCCTTTAAGTAAGCATTAGTAGAATCCTTGTGCTGGTGTAGCCAAGGCGGGGACGTAGGCATAGTTGGCTAAACCCGATAACATATCGTGTGTCTGTTTATTTTCTGCACTTTATATTTACCACATGTGTATGTTATAGTGTGAATGATGCGCATGATTTAAATTTCCGCATATTATATTTATATGCGCATTTGAGATTGCATAGAAAGATCCTAAGTTGTGATATTCTGCTAACATCTGGATTAACTTAGGAATAAGTTTTAAAATTTCAATTCACTCCCTATTGAGAATACACCAAATCTATTATACATGGGAGTAAAAGAAGTAATTTTTTGAATGATTAAGTACTTTTATCAAAAATTTTAAAAACTTATGAATATGTTTAATATTTATATTTTAATTATTTTACAATTAATTTGTCATTTTATTTCAATTATAGTTAATAATTATGTATAAATTGAATAATTTAACAAAAAAAATTAATTTTGAATATTAAAAATAACAACTAAAAATCATAAATTTTGTTTTTTCTTAAAAAAATTGACTGCAAAAACAAAAAATTAAAAACACAAACAAACATGTTATTGTAACAAAAACAAAAGATAAAAAATACAAATGATATTATAAAAATTCTATTATATCAAACACAAAATTTGATATGTATTAATCATTTATTCAAATAAATTTAATAGGCATTCATCATTTTTACATGGAAAATTTAGACATGAAAGAAAAAAAAAAAAAAAAAAACCCTAACCTTAATTTGGGGATTCAGCAATGATGTTTCAAATCATCAAATTGACTTTAATAGAACCCAATTCAAGATACAAAATACCAATTTCTACTACAAACTAATAAAAATTTCAACTCAAATTTCAAATCCTCAACTCAAATTGCAAACTATAAGAACTAGATTTTAAACAACTTGATATGGGAAAACATACATCATTTCTATTCTTTATATATTAGTTCCCCAACATTCACTTGTACCCTGTGGCAGAACGTTCATATTGTATAATCTGAACCACAACGTTCACCTATAAAAATGGCTTGCAAGTACTCCTTGTTAGCACTCGACTCTCTTAGTTGTTTTAGCTTCTATAAACTTAAGACAGAGAGAAAGGAGGAAAATGGAATTTAAGCAAGCAAAAAACGCTACTTGGAATAGTGATTTTTAACTGCCACGTGTCAGCCAACAAGGGGTTCGCCCAGATAAAAAAATGCTGCTCTATCCAGTGTTTTTGGTTAAAAGTGCTAGTTGGACCAATGTTTTAGCTAGGGTGGCAAAACAGGTCAAACCCCTATGTGTGACTTGTGACTCGCCCATTTAAAACGAGTTCGAGTTTTATACAAATCAGCCCATTTATAAATGGGTCAACTCAAAACTAACCCGTTTATAAATGGGTCAACCTGGGATCGAGTTGGGTTACTCGATTTATTTGCTTGGCCCTGTTATATAAACACCCTTTACACATAAAAACCTATCCCATGGCTTGCCAATGAGCCTATCCACTATTCCACATTTCCACTCCTCCAGGCTCCAATCCTCTTGCACTCCACTGTCGTGCACCCTTGGCCCTTGCCTGTTTGGCTATTTACCTAGCACGCCATGGTTGGCGTGGTCCCTTCACTCCCTTGCTCATCTGGCGGCCGTATGCTCAGCATGCCATGATCCCTTGCCCATCTGGTCATCTGCCCAGAACGCCACACACACCAAGTCGCCAACGCCATCTTCCAACGCTTTCTCTCGTCTCACCTCTCTCGCAATCTTGAGGTCGCACTTCATCTTCTTCTTCAAACTAATTTTGATTTAAAGTTTTAAAACCCCACGATTTAAAAATCTAATTTTGATTTAAATCCCTTCATCATCATCATCATCATCATCATATTCTTTTTCTTTCTTCCTCAATAGAGAGAGAGAGAGAGAAAGAGAGCCTAATTTCTTTGTTTTAAAATTTCAAAATAAACAAATTAAATGTTTTAAATGGATAACACATGACTTGCCCGATTAGGATTTACATGGTTGTAACTCAGTTAACTTGATCCGTTTTACGGCCCGACCTGATTACAATTCGACACAATTATGACTCACCTGGACCCAACCTATGAACTGATTTTGCCACCCCTAGTTTAAGCCTTCTTTTTTTTAGGAAGCATCAATTTGGGAAATAAAGTTTTATCCCATCTGTTTTTAAATAATTTTAATTAAAATAAAATTAAAATAGGAAAAGACTCCTGTCTTCTGTGTACCGCCGCCCGCCGGGTGACGACGTGATCGTCGTCATGAGAGAGAGAGAGACTGTGAGAGAGAGCGGCTCCGGGAATGGAATCAGAGGAAGAACAAGAAGCAAATGTTAACCCAGTCGAAGAGATTTAAGCCTCAAATGATTCTTTTTAAGAATTAATTGTGATAAGCGGGTGAGCGAGATTTCGTTTCTTCTTGTCAATTTGTGCATCTGTTATTTGCTCTTGCTGCTGCACACTCGTTTCCTACTTTCCCATTCTCTCTCCTCGCCAGAGAGAGAGAGAGAGAGAGAGAGAGAGACCCTGAGGAACTTGCAGTGAAAATTTTAGTGGACCCCCTAGAATTAAACAAGGATGAAATCAAATAGACAAAATGAAAGTGTAATTTTCAGTTTGTGTGTGGCATTGTCCTTGTTATTTGTGGATAATAAGATGAAACTTTCTATTTTCAAAATGGGCGGCTGGTTCATGCGACTGGTTGGTTTGAGGAAGGAAAAAAAGAAACTTTCATTTGTCATGCTGAATTTGCTAAAGGAAATAACAGCCGTTGACGCAAAAAAAAGACCGGTGCACCAGACCTGATCAGTATGCATTGTGAATTTTCTAGCTTTGAGCCTTTCTGATCATCTCTTCAATGGGGGAAATTTTCTAGTTAAACCCAACTTACTTAGCCCCCCTTTTTTTCTCATGGATTTTATAGGTCCTCTGATCAGCATAGTTAGTTGTTTATGCAAATCAGCTGCCTCTGGAGTAACCCATCTCGTGACTTTGGATCGAAGGGTTCACTCCCTCGCTACTGCCCTGAAAGAATTGAAAGACATGAGGGATGAGTTGAAGAAACAGGTGGACCATGCCGAGTCTGGGGGACTAATGCGCACAAACCAAGTCAAAAGGTGGCTAGACAGGGTAGAGGAAATTGAAGCTGAGGTGAGCTTGATTGTTGAAAAATTTGGGCAGCGGAGGCAAATTTTTGGGTGCTGTGGTGCAAATTGTGCTTCAAGATGCAAGCTGAGCTGGAAAGTCCCAAAGAAGCTGAAGGATGTAAATGAGCTGATGGACAAAGGAGCTTTCAATGCCCTTGTTACTGACGGTTTGCTTCCTGTTGTTGTGGAGGAGATGCCTTGCAGGCCGTCCGTTGGCCAGGAAGTTATGTTGGAGAAAGTTTGCCGGTTTCTTAAAGAGGATGAGGTTGGAGTGGTTGGGGTTTATGGGATCGGTGGTGTGGGAAAGACTACTCTCTTGAAGAATATAAACAACAGTTTTCTTACTGAAACCCATTATTTTGATGTGGTGATATGGGTTTCGATCTCTAAAGATTTTGTCCCTGAAAGGGTCCAACAAACTGTTAGGGTAAGGTTGGGCTTGTCTTGGGATGAAACTGAATGCCGAGAACGACGCGCTTTGAAAATATACAGGGTTTTGAGAAGAAAAAAGTTCTTGCTATTGTTGGATGATGTTTGGGAAGGGTTTGATCTTGACGAAATCGGAGTTCCATTTCCTGACAGGAAAAACAAATGCAAGGTGATTTTCACGTCACGGTTTAAAGAAGTGTGCAGTGACATGGATGCTCACCGGAAGCTCAAAGTAGAATTATTGACAGAGAAGGAATCGTGGAAACTCTTTGAAGAGAAGCTCGGTCAAAGGGAGATTTTAGACTCTCGGTTGATAAGGACTCATGCCGGGACCATTATTAGAAAATGTGGAGGTCTACCGCTTGCTCTGATCACAATGGGAAGAGCCATGGCCAATAAAGAGAGTGAAGAAGATTGGAAGCATGCTATAGAAGTACTCAACAAATGCCCGTTGGAAGTTCGAGGTATGGAAAATGTCTTCACTCACTTAAAATTCAGCTTTGACAATTTGGAGAATGATACATTAAGGTTGTGCTTCTTGTATTGTTCTCTGTTCCCTGAAGGCTGTATCATTGAGGAAGAACAGCTTGTAGAGTACTGGATTGGTGAAGGTTTTCTAGACAGGCCCCAAGATGATAATGCCCATAAAAGGGGCCATGATGTCATTGAATCTCTAAAAGTTGCGTATCTACTCGAAACTGGTAAAGAAAAATCTCATGTGAGGATGCATGATATCATCCGAGGTTTTGCCCTATGGATTGCATCTGAATGTGGGAAGAATGAGAAGAATTTTCTAATACAGGCAAGTGCTGGATTGACTGAGGCACCCAGAGTTGAAGACTGGGAAAAAGCTCAGAGAATTTCATTATTAGATAATGAAATTTATGCACTATCAGAAAAACCCAATTGTCCCAATTTATCAACTTTGATGTTGCAATGGAACAGTGGTTTGAGCAAAATTGATTATGGATTTTTCCAATTTATGCCCGCTCTCAAGGTCCTTGATTTGTCATTCACCTGTCTTAGAGAGATCCCAGCAACTATCAGTAAATTAGTTGAGTTGTGTCATCTTAATTTGTCAGGGACTAAGGTAACCACATTGCCCAAAGAGCTAGGAGGTCTGACAAAATTGAGGCATCTAGATCTGCAGCGTGCATATTCTCTTAAATCAATTCCTCGTGAAGCAATATCTGGACTTTCCCAGTTGAGGGTGTTGAATTTCTACTACAGTTATGCAAATTGGGAGGCGCAAGTTTATGAGGGTGTGAATGAAGTTGGATTTTCTGACTTGGAACATTTAAGACAGCTTACCACTCTTGGGATAACAGTAACTGAATTAACTTTCCTCAGGAGGCTCTCTGGTTTCAAATACTTGTTGAAATGTGTGCAGTCTCTGTACATCACTGAATGTTCTGGCTTATTTCACCTGAAGTTATCATCAGCCTTCAATGACGGCGAGAGACTGAGAAGGCTTAGTATTAATAACTGCTGTAACTTCAAGTACTTGGCAATTGATGCAGGGACTGAAAAGAAGTGGCTGCCAAGCTTGGAGGTTCTTGCCTTGCACCGCCTTCCCCACTTGATTGCTGTTTGGAAGAATCCAGTGACTACAGGATGCCTCCGAAATCTTCGATCCATAACCATTTGGCATTGCCATAAATTGAAGAATATTTCGTGGATTCTGCAGCTTCCAAAGGTTGAAGCAATTTATTTGTTTTACTGCAAAGAAATGGAATGTGTTATCGAAGATGCAGTGGATCAGGAAAATTCAGCGGCATTTCCAAGCCTTAGAACTTTGTCCATCAGAGACCTCCCAGAGTTAAGAAGCATCTCCCAACAGGCATTGGCCTTTCCTTCTCTTGAGAGCTTTTCTGTGATAGACTGTCCAAAGCTGAAGATGCTTCCACTAAAAGCTCATTGTATTTCCTCATTGCTGACAATATATGGCAACAAGGAATGGTGGGATGGTTTGCAGTGGAATGAAGCCTCCACCAAATCTGCATTCTTTCCTCACTTCAAGGCAACTTGTTGAAGCATTAATTTATTTATGAGCATAGGTATGTCTTTCCACGGATCAATGACCACTGCACTTGCTACCATAATTTGAGTTTCTAAATTACTTGAGGAGAAATTAATGCCTATGCTTTCTTACGTTGAAGAGAAATTAATGCCTATACTTTATTGTGCTGAATGGGGAATGCATGTTACAAAAAATGCTTAAGGCAAAGAAACAAGCATATTATTTAACTCATTTATAAATGAAAAGGATTTTCTTGAAAAGCTCACAAAAAATTGTGAAACTCTAAGGAGTCGTTTGGTAATACTCTCAAAAATTTTGAAAATGAAAACTAAAGCCAGAAACAGAAACTAAAATAAAAAATCAACAACCTGTTTAATCAATATTTCTAAGACAAAAACAAATTAAAATTTTGATTGAACAAATGCTCATTTTTGTCCTTGCATCAAATAACAATTAAAAAGATATTATTAAAATTGAAAAAATAGAAAATAATGCAAATTAAGAATATTATCATTATTTTACTTAGTTATTATATTTCAAAATTCACTTTACAAGAACAATCTTATTGGGCATAATATTTGAAAAATCATAAATAACATTTTTATTTTTTTGAAATTACATGAATATTTTTATTTTAATTGCATTTTAAATTTATATGATCATTTTATTTTAATTTTAATTAAAAATATGTATAAAAATAAATAATGTAATCCACAAAAGTTAATTTTGAGTATTAAAGTATTTTGGCAACAAGTTGTCAAAACAATTGAAAAACATATATATGATTTTCCAAATTTTTGGAAAACAGTAGAAAACTGAATGTACAAATAGAAAATTTGCAATGTAAACAAGCACGTTTCATAATTTATTTCTTCACTATATAGAAACATAAATAAAAAACAAAAATAATACCAAATGGACCCTAGGCTCCATTTGGATTGAGGATTTTGTTTGAGGAAAGGAAAAAACAATAAGAATGAAATTCATTTTTAATGTATTTTCTTTCTATATCAAATAAACTCCGTGTGTGATGCACTTAAGGTCCTAATTTTTTTACACACAGCAGGTCCCAAGCTTGGGTTAAGAAGGAGGGTTGCGTTGGGTAGCTGAGAGCCAGCGTAAAATCTGTCAGATCACTATGATATGAATCCTTACCGAATATTTGCTGGAGCGTCTAAAGGAAGAAACAATTGAATATTTTCTTCATTGATTTGTTCATATGTACATCCCAATATATAATACGATTACCTATTCTAAACAAGGAAACAATTTCCTTACTGAATAATATCAAATCCCCCATTTCAACCTACTTCCCTAATTTGTATATTATTTAGAATGATACTCGGGATTGGGATTTTAACACTCCCCCTCAAGTTGGATCATAAATATTAATCATCTCCAACTTGCTAATAAGATCATCAAAGCTTTGTCGTCCCAACCCTTTAGTGAGAATATCTACAGTTTGTTCCTTGGTTGGTACATAAGTCATACATATAATTCCTTCTTCAATTTTCTCTTTTATGAAGTGTCTGTCTACTTCCACATGTTTAGTCCTGTCGTGTTGAACTGGATTGAGAGAGATGCTAATAGCTGCCTTGTTGTCACTGTAGAGTTTGATGAGAAAGTTCACTGGGACCTGTAATTCCTCCAAGAGTTTTCGTAACCACAACCCTTCACATATCCCTTGAGTGACTGCCCTGAATTCAACCTCAGCACTACTACGAGCCACCACATTCTGCTTTTTACTTCTCCAAGTTACTAGATTTCCCCAGACGAATGTACAATAACCTGTGGTGGATCTTCTATCTTTCACTGATCCTGCCCAATCTGCATCTGTAAAGATCTCTACTTCCTTGCTTTCACATTTCTTAAAGAAGAGTCCTCTTCCCGGGGATCCTTTGAGATATCTAAGGATCTTGTATACAGCATCTAAGTGAACTTCTTTTGGTGAATGCATGTGTTGACTTACTACACTGACTGCAAATGCAATATCTGGTCTAGTATGTGATAGGTAGATTAGTTTGCCAACCAATCTCTGATACCTCCCCTTTTCTACTAGTTTTACGCAGTCTTCAACGCTCTTTACTGTTTCCATCGGGGTTTCATTGGGTTTGCATCCCAGCATGCCGGTTTCAACTAGGAGATTAGTAACATACTTTCTTTGAGAAACACTAATTCCCTTTTTCGTTCTTGCCACTTCCATGTCAAAAAAATACCACATCTGTCCCAAGTCTTTAACTTCAAATTCAGCAGCCAGGACCTTCTTCAATCTCTCCGTTTCTACAGCATCATCACCAGTAAGGATTATATCATCAATATACACTATTAGAATTGTTCTCTTACCTCCTTCAGACTGTTGGAAGAACAGTGTATGGTCTGATTGCCCTTGTCGATAACCTTGATTCTTTAGTACCTTTGCAAATCCGTCGAACCACACTCTAGGAGATTGTTTGAGGCCATATAAGGATTTCTTGAGTTTACACACTTTGTTTTCTTCACCTGTTTCATTGAATCTTGGTGGTATAGTCATCTATACTTCCTCTTCTAATTCCCCATTTAATAAAGCATTTTTAATATCAAGTTGTTGCAGTGGCCAATCTAAATTAGCTGCCAAGGACAAGAGAACTCGAATTGTATTTAAGTTTGCCACTGGTGCAAATGTTTTAGTATAGTCAATGCCATAAGTCTGAGTAAAACCTTTTCCAACAAGTCTGGCTTTATATCTTTCAACTGTTCCATCAGATTTATACTTAACTGTGAAGACCCATTTACAACCCACTGGCTTCTTCCCTTTCGGTAAATTTGTCAACTTCCAAGTTTTATTTTTTTCGAGGGCTCGCATTTCTTCCATGACTGCCTCTCTCCATTTCGGTATTTCTAGAGCTTCCTGAATGTTCTTTGGCATTTTCATTCTGTCAAGGTTAGAGACAAATGCACGATATCCCGTAGACAAACTTTTATAAGACATGTATTTAGACCAAGGGTATTGGGTACATGACTTGGTTTGTTTTCTGATTGCAATAGGTAAATTGAGATCATCAGGTGCATGATTATCAAAGGAAGACCCAATTACTAGATCAGGATTGGGCATGGGCACATGGTTATTCGGAGCCATCACCGGTTCCAATGCTCTTGGTGCCTTAGGTATGAGATTCTCTCTATCCTTTGTTTTCGGCTTTCTTGAGTAAACCAGTATGTCTGCATTGTTTTGCTCTCCTATATCTCCCCCTGAGGGTAAGTGTTCTGTTGTGTTTGGCGAGTCAGGAAGTAATTCAATGGAAGGCTCGATAGATGGAATAGATGGGTTAGAGAATGGAGTAACCGGAGAGAATGACGCAAATTCTGTAGCAAAGAGGTCAAAGAACCGATCTTCACTCCATTTCTCCCCCTGAAGAGAGGGCTTTGGGAAATAAGGAGTGGTTTCAAAGAAAGTAACATCAAGACTAACAAACAGTCGTTTTGAGACCGGATCATAGCATTTGTAGCCTTTCTGGGTAGGCGAATAACCAAGGAAGACACATTTAATGGCACGAGGATCCAATTTATCGTGATGGTGTGCATGAACATGAACAAAAGCAGTACACCAAGAGATTTTCAGCGGGATACTAGAGGGGAGTCGAGAGGTAGGAAAATGTTCCTGGAATTTTTGAAGAGGGGTGACAAATGAAAGTACTCTACTCGGCATTCGATTAATGAGATGTGTGGCCGTTAAGATGACATCGCCCCAAAAATAATGTTTCATGTTGGTAGTAAACATTAATGCCTGGGCTACTTCAAGTATATCTTTATTTTTTTCATTCAGCAACCCCATTTTGTTGAGGGGTATCCACACAAGAACTTTGATGAACAATCCCATTATCTTGAAGATAGGCTCCTAGGATAGTATTAAAATATTTCGTACCATTATCAGTACGTAAAATCTGAATATGAGTTTGGAACTGAGCATGAATCATGGAATGGAAGTTGATGAAAATGGAGCGGACTTCAGTTTTGTCTTTCAGTAAGTAGACCCAACAAATATGAGTATGGTCATCAATAAAGGTAACAAACCATTTTGTATTGGTGCGATTGAAGGAACGTGAGGGACCCCATACATCACTGTGAAACATAGTAAATGGGCGAGATGGTTTGTATATGGATGATGGGAAAGAAGTACGACGATGTTTGGCAAGCTCACACACTTCACATTGAAATTCAAAAGCCATTTTATTTGAACAAATGGATGGAAACAAACGTTTTAAATATTGAAAATTGGGATGACCCATCCTTGAATGCCATAACAACATTTCACTATTTCTAAAAGTAAATGTAGAATCACAAATTGTAGTATTACATAGTTCACTCAAACTTGCCTCCTCAAAGTTGTAGAGTCCCTCATACGCTTTAGCAGTGTCAATCGTCTTCCCCGATGATAGGTCCTGAAAAACACAATGAGAGGAAACAAATTTAGCAGAACAATTTGAGTCTTTGGTTAACTGACTGATGGATAACAAGTTGCAAGACAATTTGGGAACATGTAGGACAGATTGTAAAGTTAAAGAATCAGATATGCGAATACTTCCTTTTCCAACAACTAGTGAGAGAGAGCCATCTGCAATTTTTACCCTCAAATTCCCGGCGTATGGAGAATAGGGTGAAAAATATTGATAAGACCCAGTCATATGATCGGATGCACCCGAATCAATTATCCATGGAGATTTGTAACAGGATGTAGAAGTTAAAGCTGACAAATAATTACCTCAGTGAGCCAGGGAACCAGAGGAAGACTGACCCGATGTTTGAATGGACGAAATCATCTTGTATAACTAATCCAATTATTCAGGACTGAATGGGCGGTATTGGTGTTTTCTCCTTGTAATCTTTCAGTTGATCCATCGGTGTTGGCCTGGTACCCAAGATTTTTTTGGTATTGTCTCGGCTTCTAATTTGCCGGTTTTCCATGAATCTCCCAGCTGGTATTTTTTAAATGACCTGTTTTTCGGCAATGTTCACACCACAATTTACCTTTTTGTGGTCGTTGACTAGGTCCCCCTAGACCTTTTGATACTGAGCTGAAATATCCGACCCAGGGTGTCCAGCGTGCCCATCTAATTTTTAGGCAAACACGGGTACGGTGAGGTCCAGCCTAGCAGATTCATTTTGAGGTCTCAACATCACACGCCTCCTATTTTCCTCCCTCTGGACTTCTGCGAAGACTTCTTGGGTCGAAGGAAGAGGTAGCCGGCCAAGAATCCTTCCCCTCACATCGTCGAGCTCTCGATTCAAGCCGGCAAGGAACTCAAAGACCCTCTCGTTTTCGAGCCTCCTTCGGTATCTTGTGCTGTTGCCAGAGCACTCCCACTCCTCGCCAGTGCTCAAATCGAGCTCTTGCCAGAGGTGAGTCATCTCCATGAATACTCGGTGACGCCTCTCTCCCCTTGTCTCATCTGCCACAATCGTGTCTTGATTTCAAAGATCTGCGAGTAGCTTTCGACGTCGGAGTATGTCTCACGTACAGCTTCCCAGACTTCCCTCGCTGTTGGCATGAACAAGTAAACTTTTCTAATGGATGGCTGCATCGAATTGACGAGCCAAGCTATGACCATGGAGTTTTCGGACTTCCTTCTTTGCAAGGCTGCAGTGTCGGTAGGGTTTGGCTTCCTCCTTTCACCGGTTAGGTAACCTAGCTTCCCTTTTCCCTCAATCACCAATTTCATGGATTGAGCCCATTCACGGAAGTTTTTTTCGTTTAATTTTTCCAATGAGAGTGGAAAGGTTGTGTTCCATTCAAACCCCCAACGGATGTGGCCTCTAAGTCACCATTGATATTTGTAGACGAGGTAGAACCTCTGCTGTTGGCGGTGTTGTTGGCCATCGCTTAGCTAGGGTTGAGAAAACCAAACTCTGATACCATGAAGGAAGAAACAATTGAATATTTTCTTCATTAATTTGTTCATATGTACATCCCAATATATAATACGATTACCTATTCTAAACAAGGAAACAATTTCCTTACTGAATAATATCAAATCCCCCATATCAACCTACTTCCCTAATTTGTATATTATTTACAATGATACTTGGGATTGAGATTTTAACAGCGTCCCCTACAAGCGATGTGTTGCACTTAAACCACCTGGGTGTAGCGAAAAGTGGGCGAGGGTGGGCTAGGTCGTCGCCCCAAAGCGACATGCTGTGTCGGTGCCCAGGTACGGTGTCAAATATGCGAGGGTTCTTGCATCATTCTGGACATGGGCAGGTAAAAACGTTAGTTCATGAAATTAGGATTAGATTAGCAACTTGGAATATAGGGACACTTACAGGTAAAAACATGGAAATTGTGGATACAATGATTAGAAGAAGAATTAATATAATTTGCCTTCAAGAAACTAAGTGGGTAGGGGAGAAAGCTAGAGAAATCGATAGATTTAAACTTTGATACACTGGAAAAGAAAACAATAAGAATGGAGTAGACATGATTATAGACAAAAACTTAAAAGATAGCGTTGTGGATGTAACTAGAGTAAGAGATAGAATTATAAAAATCAAGATGGTATTAGGATAAGAGATAATAAATATCATTAGTGCTTATGCTCCTCAAGTTGGCTTAGCAGAAATTCTTAAGAGACAATTTTGGAAAGATATGTATAGTATTATACAAGACATACCAGGGACTGAGAAAATATTTATAAAAGGAGATTTAAATGGACACATTGGAAGAGATAATAAAAATTATGAAAGGATACATAGAGGATATGGATATGGAGACAAAAATGAGTCTGGAGAGATGATCTTAGACTTTGTTATGTCATATGATTTTAGTATAATGAATACTTGCTTTAAGAGGAGAGAACACTTAATAACCTTTAAAAGTGGAGAAAATAGAAGTCAAATAGATTTTTTTTTTTAACTAGGAGGATAGATCGTTTATCATACAAGGATTGTAAAGTTATTCTAGGTGAAAGCCTAACCACAGAACATAGAATCTTAGTGTTAGATATATGTATTAAAAAATGGAAGAAAAATGAAATAACAAACCAGTGTAGGAGAACCAGATGGTGGAACCCAAAAGAAGAAAATATAATAAAATTTAAAGATAAAATGTTCAAAGATGGGGATTGAACCATATAGGATGGGATAGATACAAATACTCTTTGGAATAGATTAACTAGTTCTATTAAAAAGATAGCTAAAGAGATTTTAGGTGAATCAAGGGGAAGATTTTCGAATAGCAAAGAGAGTTGGTAGTGGGATAAAGATGTACAAAAAATCATAAAGACAAAAAGAATTTGGCATAAAACGTGGCAAAAATGTAGAAACAGAGATAACTTTAAAAAATATAAGGAGGTAAGAAAAGATGTAAAAAGGGCCATTAATTAAGTTAAATATAGATTATTTAATAGTTTGTATGATAGATTAGGTACAAAAGAAGAGGAAAGAAATATATTTAAGCTTACTAAAACTAGAGAAAGGAAGAGTAAGGACTTAGGAAATGTAAAATGTATAAAAAGTGAGGATGATATTGTCTTGGTTAAGGACGAAAATATTAAAGAAAGATGGTGAAGTTACTTTAGTAAGTTGTTTAACGAAAACCAAATAGAAGGCTTAAACTTAGAATTGTCAAATGAGGAAAAGACTAAAAATATAAGATTTATTCATAAAATTAGAGTTAACGAAGTTAAGTTTGCACTAAAAAAGATGAAAAATGAGAAAGCTATGGGACCAGATAACATCCCAATTGAAGTTTGGAAATGCTTGGGTGATAACGAATTTATATGGTTAACTAATTTATTTAATACAATTGTAAAAACTAAGAAAATGCCAGATGAATGGAGGAAAAGTATTTTAATACCTATATATAAAAATAAAGGAGATATTCAAAATTATAATAATTATCGTGGAATTAACTTATGAGTCATACGATGAAACTATGGGAAAGGGTAATTGAACAAAGATTAAGGTTAGAAACAAAGATCTCAGAAAATCAATTTGGTTTTATGCCTGAGAGATCTACCACAGAAGTTATTTATCTTTTAAGAAGATTAATGGAAAAGTTTAGGGAAAAAAAGAGGAATTTGCATATGATATTTATTAACCTTGAGAAAGCATATGATAGGATACCTAGGGAAGTTCTATGATGGATTTTAGAAAAAAAAAAAAAAAAGGGTGTATGTTGTAGGTATACCAATGTCATTAAGGATATGTATGACAGAGTAATGACTAGTGTAAGGACTATAGATGGAGAAACTAGAGAATTTCTAATTACCATAGGTGTACATCAAGGACCTGCTTTGAGTCCTTATCTTTTGCGCGATGGACCAATTGACTGAGAGTATTCAAAAGAAGGTTCCATGGTGTATGTTGTTTGCAGATGATATTGTATTAATTGACGAAACTTAGGATGAAGTAGAGGTTGAGTTAGAATTATGGAGAGAAACTTTGAAATCTAGAGGCTTTAGGATAAGTAGAAATAAAACAGAATATATGAAATGTAATTTTAGCAATGATAGGAGGAATATTGTGTTGGGCTTTTGTGGAGCCTAGTTGTGTTTTAATTTGGATGCCGACCCGACCCAACATATAAAAGGATTGCTTTCGGGTGATTAGGTCTTGTGTGATTGTACCTGTGAGAGAGTGAGAGGGAGAGCATTGTATCGCCGCTCTCTCTGTGTTTTCTACCTGATAATATTGAAATCCCTGCAACTTTGTGGACGTAGGCAAAATTGCCGAACCACGTAAATATTGTCTTGTGCGTGTGATTGATTTTTCTTTGGCGTTATTTTCTCTATTTTATTTCTCACAGGTTTCGGGAATTTGTTGTTTATTCTCAACATATTGGAGACAAAGTTAAACTTGATGATGAAGAAATAAATAGCACTTGTAGATTTCGATACCTTGGATCTATTATGCAAGCTAAAGGAGAAATTGAAGATGATGTAATGCATAGAGTTAAAGCATGTTGGGTAAAATGGAGAAGTGCTTCAAGTATGCTATGTGATCGTAGAATACCCTTAAAATTGAAAGGGAAGTTTTATAGGACAGCTATAAGACTAGCTATGCTATATGGATCGGAATGTTGAGCGACGAAGAAACATAATATTCAAAAAGTAAAAGTTGCTGAGATGAGAATGCTTAGATGGATGAGTGATATAACATTGAAAGATAAATTAAGGGATGAACATATTTGTGATAAGTTAGGTGTAGCCATGGTCTTAAATTTCCATGAAATTGTCAAAGTTTTCGTCGAAATTTCCAATTTCCGTCACCCTTGAAATCAAAATGGCAGTCAACTTCCGTCTTGCATAATTTCCGTCGAAATCTCAATGAATCATCCATAATTTATCGAAACCTTGAAATTTTAGCGAAATTTGTCGAAATTTTAACTATACATTATACAATGAAATTTCGTCGAAATTCAAACGAGAGATTCAAGAGTGAAGTGAAATTTCTCTTTTAATTTATTTTATTGAAACAAAAGGTTAACACAAGTGCTTTTGAAATTATATGAAAAAATAAACTTATAGTAATATTTTATTTAACCATTCATGTCTAAATTATCAATATTTGTATAATAAATAATATTTAAATGAATTATGAATTTCATTTGCATTAACTGAATCTGTTTAATGTACATTATCTTACAAACATGTTTGATACACATACTATTTTACAACTTTTCCACCCTATACAAAACATAGATGTATTTAATTTGTAATATATTAGTCTTAAAACTTATATTATTATATTTGCTAACCATTTCTAAAGTTTTACAAAGAATTCCATGCTTTACTACTAGTTTCTATTATATTTTCAGATCGAAATCGAAATTGAAATTTCTGTCAAAATTCCCGTTCTTTTGGAGCTTCGAAATTTGAGTCGAAATCGAAATTTAAGACCTTGGGTGTAGCTCCTATAGAAGATAAGATAAGGGAGGGACAACTTAGATGGTATGGACACTTGCAACGTAAGCCACATAATGCACCTGTGAGGAAGAGTGACTTAGTCACTATGGGAGGTAGTAGAAGGGGTAGGGGTAGACATAAAATAACCTGAGAGGAGATGGTGAGTAAGGATTTAATATCTGTGAATCTATCAAAAGAAATGGTCCATAATCGCATGAATTGGCGAAAAATGATTCATATAACCAACTCCACTTAGTGGGACTAAGGCTTGGTTTCGTTGTTGTTGTTTCTTTCTATATCAAATACTATTGGAAATAAAATTTTTTTTCTAATATTCATAAGAATTAAGAAAAAAAAAAATTTAATCATATGTAAAATCAATTTGTCATTCATATATATATATATATATATTCATTTTCCTTGATAACCAAACATGATAAAGTAGATTATTTCACATTTTCTTTTTATTTTCTTAATATATTCCAAGTCCTAAACAAGGCCTAAGAAAATGAACAATTTTGGAAATTTCTCTTTGTGCAATTTGTGCTATTCTCCAAAGAAAAGCATGCCACTTGGACCAAAATAATGGAACCCATTTAAAATGGTCTTTGTGACTCAATTCATGTGGCATGCTTCTACTGTGCCTGACATGAAATGCACTGATATAACTTTATCCAAGCTCTGCCCATCTCTCTCCACAAAAGAAAAAGAGAAATAGAAATCGAACTTGATCCAAAACTAACTTGTAACAATTTGACACCTCTACGATATACTTGAAAGATGGTTGAAGCACCTTTGACCAAATTATAGCTGAAAATCCATTGACAATTGAAAAGAAAAAGGATGAGAATGATAAAAGTAATGATAAGTATTCTAGAGGGATGATGAGGATTTTTGTGATTTCTCAGGTTACTAGTGCAGTTCATAAGGTAAGGACAATTTGATGGAAATATCTGATAAACTTTAGGAGCATTTAACACTACAAAACTTGAGTTTATTTACAATGTGTAGGAAATATTGTGACTTGTTTGAATTAGCTTTAATATTCTTATGCAATAACAGTAAATTAACAAAGTATATAGTACTTTCCATTTTGTGGGGGTTGACCTCTTCCATAATCTGACTTTATTTTGGATAATCAAAGTTGGAATTTGAGGGACTATCAAATCCTATATCTATTTGACAAATTAGGCTCTTATTTATAACAAACACTTCTACCTTCGCCCCCCTCCCCCTCCCCCTCCCCAACACCTTTTAAAAAAAAAATAATAATAAATGAAATTATGGGTTGGCTGAGCAATGATCATGCCACCAGGAAAAAAAAAAAAAAAACTTGGGCTGGATTCTTAGCTTGCAGTCTGATCTGGCATCTGATGTCCTGACCCTTGGGGCCAATGAAACCCTATGTTCTAATCCTAAGGCCGGTATTTGAAAAACAAAACAGAATTTAGAGGTAATCAAATCAGCTCTTAATAAAACAAAATGTTACACCCTGGCACAAGGCTCCTAGGCCATTGGGGGTCTTGGGAGGGCATGATGCATGCATCTTACCTCCATGTATGGAGAGATTGTTTTTGTGTTTTGAACTTCTGACTTCTAGGTTTGTATGTAAGATCCTTATTATTGAGTCATGACTCACTCTCTGCACTTAATCTGATGGATATGGCAATATGTAGTGTTATGACACTGTTTTTTGGACTGACTATTAACTAGGATTAAGGTAATGAATCATTACTGTTGCCAATGCGACCTATAGGATTATGCGAACAGATGGAGCAAAATGAAGAACAGATGAGAAAAAGAGAGGCGGACAGGAATTTATGTAGTTTGAAAGTGTACTTATGTCCATGGAGCCTCTTCAAAATCTTCACTATGCTATAAACAAGAATTGCAACAAAACTTACAACAAGAAGAAGCCTTAAGTCCCACCAAGTGGGGTTGGCTATATTAATCCTTTTCGATAAAGATAAAATATACGTTGTGCCCCAACTCAGCATACTGCAGGCCTTTAGCCTCTGTACAAAACATTATCTTTTTCTGACAAACATTTAAGTGGACCACCCTCTGAATATGAACCACACCTCAACAATAACATACTGATATTCATAAAAAGAGGTGGGGATGAGGGTGTTCCAAGCTCTAAAATATAATTAATAATGCTATATATTATTGTTTTGAATGTGGCTCACATTCTAAGGGAAGACATGAAGAAAATCTGGGAGCAGCAGTGCAGTAGGGGCAGTATTTCTATTCTGTTTGAAACCGTCGACGGTTTGGCTCGGAATAGCCTGCGCAGATTTTGAATTTTGAATAATTGGATGTTATTTTGATTGGATCTCGGGGGCAAACTTCTAAGGAGGCTTATATATACATATAATACGTTGTATATAGTGTGTCTGGTGTGTGCTTTTGTGCCTTTTGTGTGCCAAGGGTGCCACGTGTGGTTGAGAGTATTCTTGAAAGGATTCATGTATTGTTCATGTAATTTGGACAAGATGATAGTGAATTTTTGCCGTTTACTCCCATGGATGTAGGCATTGCCGAACCACGTAATTCCTGGTGTCATTATTATTATTATTGCTTTATTTACTTGCTGTGGTTGTGGAATTATTATGTATTCACCATTTAAATTGCTGCAGTGCTTTTGTTTGGTCCTTTTACACAATTATATATTCCGCTATGCATTGTTTGGGGGCTTTTACACAACAATTAGTATTAGAGCTTTTGTTGATTATAACAATTGGTATCAGAGCTTTGTTGTAATGGTCTCTGTATCTTCGTATATGAAATTTGACGTTGTCAAGTTTGATGGAACCGAGGATTTTGGTTTGTGGCAAAGGGTGAAGGATCTTTTGGTGTAGCAAGACATGATGAAGGTTTTATATAGAATCCAACCAGAAACCATGGATAAAGCGACTTGGAATGAATTGGAGGCAAAGGCTGTATCAACCATCCAACTTTGTTTGGTTGGCGACGTGTTGTATCACGTCATTGATGAGAATTCTCCAGCATCAGCTTGGCAAAAACTGAAAAGCTGATATAAGTCTAAGGGTTCGTCAAAATCTGCAAGTGTAATGGAGGAAGATTCAGAATGCAGTAATGGGGATATGCTATGTGTTTCATTGGGTTCAGAGTGCTTCACGGATGATTCTTGGATCCTAGATACTAGATACTCTTATCACGTGACGACTTAAAGAAAATGGTTCGACACCTATAGGTCAATTAATGTTAGTTGTATTTTGATGGGAAATGATATTTCATGCAAAATACTTGGTATTAGAAATGTCAAAATCAAAATATATGATGGTGTTTTAAGAAACATATGTGATGTAAAACATGTACTAGGTCTAAGGAAGAATGTTATTTTATTGGCTACTTTAGATTGTAATAGGTATAGTTACAAGTCTAAAAGTGGAGAAATGAAAGTGTGTGAAGGTGACTCGATAATGATGAAATGAGAAAAGGTGTAGGAAATATCTATGCAGTGCAGGGTGTTACGGTTGTAGGTAGAGCTGTAACTGTAGAATCTGATTCAGATATTCTATGGCATATGCAGTTAAGGCATATGGGTGACTACATGTATTCACATGTTTGGGGACCGGTGAGGATAACATCACAGGGCAGACATATGATTTTCGTGGGTTTAGCACAAAAAGTCGTGGTTTATCTCATGTGACACAAGTTTGATGTGTTTCCCAAGTTTAACTTGTGGTTGAGGTGGAGAATCAGACTAGGAGAGAGATCCTCAAGTCAAACATTGAGGTTGAGTACGCTGATTTTGTTCAAGAAGTTTTGTGAGCAGGGCAAGTTATATGCAGGGCTTGCAGGGTACTTCTAGGTGAAGTCAGTAAGTATGACACGTTTCTCATATGACCGATTGTCAAAGGTATGACTAGATGGGAGAGTAAAAGGTGAATTGTGGGTAGGTTTTGTGGTAGACTATTTGGTTGTGAGTGGATGTCCATTGGTGCACTATTCTAGTGATGGAGGATTTAGGCTTGATGTTATGTTCGAACAGTATTCCTTTCTAGATTATAAGAAAGGTGGGTGCAAACTGAGTGATCTCGTGGCAAATAAAGGGGTGACATGAATTTTGGTGATAAAGTCATGGTGTAGTGTACTCGGGTAAAGGAAGAGAAACAAATGCCAGAAAACTCGGCAACAACAATCATGTAATACAGATGGAGTTAGATACTTAGGGCAGAAATGCAGGGAGTTCGATCTCAGGTCAACAGTATCACGGTATTGATGAACATGTGATGCAGGTGGAGCTACAGACTTAGGGCAGAAATGACGTTGTTCATATTGCGGGGAGTTTCAGCTAGGGAGACCAGCAGGATCATGGAGGGTCGATGTGCACTATCAAACCACCACTCAGGAATAAATTTGACATGCTAGCATTTCATGTATTCATTACTACCAGCAGTAAGGTTTTTACTATTTTTCAAGTTACAATGCATAGTGAAATGAAAAATAGATGGATAGATGTTATGGTAGCGGAAATGGAGGTATTGCATAAAAACCAAATGTGTGAGTTGGTGAGGCTTCCAGTGTGAAAAAGGGTGATAGAATGCAATGGAGTGATGCATCTATTGTGTGTGAACAACATGTTATTGGCTGGGAAGACTTTGACTGAGACTGATCAGTTAGGAACTTTGTTGAAAGGTTTTGACATGAATGTGTTGGGTACGACCAAGAAGGGTCTTGGTTTGCTGATTCATATGGACAAGGTTGCAGGGAGATTGGTGTTATCTTAGGGTGACTTTGTGGATGGAATCGCAGTGAGACTTCGTTTTCCGTCTCAAGGGGGTTCTGTGAAGGATTAATATAGAATGTTTACCGCTCGGTACCCAAGGACGGGCTGGGATGTCTAGCATATGTCAAAGGTCCCTCATGATGATGTAATGGGGTGTTTCGGCAGGCAACAGAGTGAGCCGTCAGTTGTTAGTTTTGTTGAAGACTATGTAGGGGGCTTTGGTGATATAAGGCTTGCAGCAACATTTGTGTTTACTGTTATGGCAAGGTCTTGTTGGAACCCTAGGATGAAATTTTTGGATGTTACATCTACCACTATATCGGGGTTGATGGTAGAAGCTGAAGCTGTTATCGGCAAGTTCAAGTGGCATTGCTTGGACTTGGTTTTTGTCTCCAGTTTTTAGAAAGGGGACGATCCCAACCTAACGTCTCAAGTTCAAAGTGGAGCAGCGGGTTCATGTTTTTGGTTTCTCCTAAGGGGAGTATGTTTGCCAAGGTGGAGATTGTTGTGAATTTTGCTCACATTCTAGGGGAAGGCATGAAGAAAATCTGGGAACAGCAATGCAGCAGAGGGCAATATTTCTATTCTATCTGAAACCGTCAACGATTTGCCTAAAATCGTCGACGATTTGGTTTGGAGCAGCTTGTATAGATTTTGAATTTTGAATAATTGGATGTTGTTTTGGTTGGGTCTCGGGGAGAAATTTCCAAGGAGACTTATATATACATAGAATACATTGTATATAGTGTGCCTAGTGTGTGCTTTTGTGTGTTTTGTGTGCTAAGGGTACCAAGTGTGGTTGAGAGTATTCTTGAGAGGATTTATGTATTGTTCATGTAATTTGGACAAGGAGATAGTGAATTCTTGCCGTTTGCTCCTGTGGATATAGGCATTGTCGAATCACATAATTCCTTGTGTCATTGTTCTTGTTATTGTTTTATTTATTTGCTGTGGTCGTGGAATTATTCTGTATTCACCATTTAGATTGTTATAGTGTTTTTGTTTGATCCTTTTACACAATTATATATTCCGTTGTGCATTGTTTTGGGCTTTTACGCAACAATTATTTATAATGTGTGTGGGGGTGTTTGGATTAGCTTGCCAGCTTCTTTATGATTGCATCCCACGGGCATCAAATCCAGCAATATTCAGTGTTATAATACTCAAAGAAGGAGAATGTGGAAAGGAATGACGTACTTTCTACCACATGCTTTTTACCATGCATGCATTCTCTTTTTCATCTACCGAATAAAATAAAATAAAATAAAAGCACGCATGCTTTCTGGCCTTTGTAGTTCTTAATTAGTGGGTGAGAACATTTTCAAAGGTTCTTGATACACTTACTGCTAATTGATTAAACTAATGCAAAGCATCTATACTTTGAGCTACTTTTTGTCACATTGATCTTCTTGTGGGCACACAATGTTTCACTATTGCAGTTCATCTGTCAAAAGCCCATTGCTTGATCTATACAAAAACAAATTAATTAAACAGACTTTTTCTTTTGATTATTCTTCCACATTACTAATATTTTTATTGAATGGCTAGCAGACCATATTTGAATCTGGCACATTCCTTGAACAGTGATCTGAAAAGGCACAAGCTCCTCAACATTGGGTGATGTCCAACCTTGATTGGCTCAAGTCAACTCCACCAGCAAAACCTTTGGATCCAGTGATGTGGGCATGCATGTAAGCCAATGTGCACTTGGATGACCAAAACTGTTTGTGGTTTCGTCTTCTGCATCCTCTGCTCGTGAGTGCCCTGATTGGGGTTATGAATTTTTTTTCAGGTTCACATGTGTGTGTGTGTATATATATTAAAGGAAGGATCTTTGTATGTATGCATGTGTATATATTTATGATGTCTTTGAGGAAATACATTATTATTTTTTTCGACAAAATAAGACTATGCTTAGAGCAAGCAGCTTCCAGTGTAAATCTAATTTTGCTTCCATTATTAGGGGAGTGAGAAGGAGATGAAGATAAAAGCTAAGAGTACACGTAAAAGCATGATAATGCACGATTTCTGAACTTGGGTGAGATGCCAAATCCTTTTTTCCTGTTTATTCAAGTATGCTATCTATATGGTAACATTTTTAAAATTTCAATTTCCATACATATTCTTTTCAAATTTTCACAATTAATTGGCTTCTTTGAAATGAAATGGTTACAATCTTCATGATGCCAACAACCCAAGAAGGGTCATGTCAATAATCGAAGGTTCTTTTTTGTGAGTGGCAAATCATCTTGCTTTTCACTCTTGTACCGCCATGTGAAACTGTTGCTGCGTTCATAAGCAATTTTTGCATAGCACTGTGGAGAAAATGTTTTGGAATGCCACGGTCACTTTTGGAGGACTTTTATACTCCTTAGCAGCAATGTAGGGAGAATGGACAATAATGAACTTATATTCTTCTTCTCTGTTTTGTGCTCATTCTTTTAGACCACCATTGGAGCCATGAGATGACGAGAAAAAGCTCAAGTTTGTTATCTAAACATTCCATTGCATTGCATAGCTTTTATTTCCTGAGTGCAATAGCACAAGAGTGAGTTTGTAAGGTCTAAGGGTGCATAAAAGTTGAGTAAGTACGAGCATGCCTGCATTCCCACTATGCAAACAACACTTAATGCAGGGACAATCACCTTCGTTGTCTTTCCCAACTTCAATTTGCATCTTTCCGACCCCAACATGAAAATTGTTCTTAAAGTCCAGATCCAGATTGTTGGAGCGCCCCAAATCTCTAACTCAATAGCAGCTATCCTCTATCATCAAATGGTTTACCGACTTCAAAACCATTAATTTGATCTAGTTTCCCCTCGGGAAAATCAAGATGCTCTCTTGCTATGACTCACTAAATCAAGTGAAATCATGGGCATAACCCCTTATGTTGTTTGGGAGAGACATTTTTGGATATTTATTGTAGAGTATGTGGAGTAGATGATGAGGGGATTAGGGGTAAGTTTGATTTCTTTTTTAGGAAGAGTTTTTTCATTTTTTAAAAAAATAAAAATTAGGTATAGCACCTTTGATAAATAATCTTTTCAACATTTGAAATGCTAGTTTTTAAACTATTTGTGAGTACTTCTTCTAACAAACAATTCTACTCCAAGCATGTTTTTGGCTTTTTTTTTTTCTTTAAAAAAAAAATATAAAATGATCTACACATTAATTATATTTCTTAGAGAGACATTTATTTTGGTCATTTTAAATATTTCAAGAACCAGATATGAGTTTTTTATCAAACACCTAGGATCATTTTTTATTTTTTTGAGTAATGCCTTTTCAAGACTTCACAGCCACTTCAATTAGCTCTTTTTCATTTGTTCCTTTACAAAAGTTACTATGTAAGAATTATAGATAGCAAAAGTAGGTCTTAACAAAAAACTGGAACATAAAAAATAAATGATATTTTATTGTAATAACTGAGCTATGAACACTATGTACTTACAAAGGATACAAGTAGGGGTATCAGTGAGGTTTTGGCTCACTAAAATTGCAAAAGGCGTGAAGGGTTGTCTACCTTCTATTGATAAGAATTTATTGGAAGAGTTCCATGTGAAAATGATATCTCCGAAGGTTAGAACTTCTCGAAAAGTAGTTTGGGAAAAGGCTCCTGTAGGTTGGTTGAAGCTAAATATTGATGACTCTTGTAAAGGAAATTCGGGTTCTTGTGGTGGTGGTGGTATCATCCGCGACTCTTCAAATAATATTAAGGCCACTTTCTCTGAAAAATTTGAGTCTAGTACTAATAATGGAGTAGAGTTGCAAACTCTTACTAGTGGTGTTTGGCTTTATAAAGAGTTGAGATATCAGAATATTTGTATTGAAAGTGACTCAGAATTGGTGGTGGGATGGATCACTTCTAGAATTTGCTCTTCCTAATACTTATGGAACTTTTGGGAATTGTTAGAAGAGGAGCTACAAGACCTTCAATTCTCTGTAAAGTACCAATTTAGAGAAGGTAATTAGGTGGCTCGTCAAGGCGAGGAAGGCAACACAAGGAGATATTTTGTAAGTGATGTGTTGCTGAGTAAAATGAGAGGTCTAATTCATATGAATAAGATGAGTATTCCAAACTTTCATTTTTTATTGGCATCATTTGGTTCTCCTATGTTTTCCTTAAGTTTTTTGTTTTGCAAATAATTGTCATTAGTTTGCAGGTTTTTTGATTTTGTTTGTGTTTGTTTTGTTTTGATTCATATGGTCTTGTTTAGTTTGTTTTAGTTTGGTTTTTGGGTCGTGTTCTGTTAGGTTTGTTTTGCTCTTGTTGTCTGGGATGGTTTTGCTTGGTTAATTGTAAATCCCTTGTGGATTGTTTGTAACCACGGTTTTCCTCCGCCATAAGTGAGGGCTATCAATAAATTTGGGTTTTTTGTAAAAAATAAAAAAATAAAAAAAATAAAATGCAAGGGTATTTAAACACAATTATATGATATATATATATATATATATGAAAATAAATAATATATTATAAATCCCAATAAATTTGAGATAAGATCTCCTATGTTGTCATATATCTTCCTTTTGAATCAATAGACTTTGATTTGTTAGCATATACAATCCTCAGACACTTGCCTTTGGATTTTTTATGCTCCTTACTCTTTATTGATATGATTTGTCTTGGATTTTCGTCATTTAAATTTGCAAAGGACAAATGTAACCGTCAACGGTTTTGCTTTGGAATTGCTTTCTATTTGAAAAAATCGATGTAATTGTTGACGGTATTACTCTCTTTGAGTGTATCGAGCTGTGATGCATTGTTAACAGGTCTTAAATTATCATCCAAGCCTCTTTAGGCCCAATGAATAGCCCAATCAGGGAATGCCACTGCTTCACACTCCCTTGGTTAAGCGACCTTGGACCTCATAATCTTCTCGTAGGGCATAAATATTGCCCGTCATTGCATGCGATTGTAAGTGATAGTAATTGTCAAAGACTCAAAATTAAAAGATGCAATAATAATGATGGAATAAGATAATAAAAAAAAAGATGTATGTTTTTTTTTTTTTTTTAAAAGAAGTAAGGAATATGGAACATATATATATTTATAGTTATGAAAAGGGGTGTTGATCCCACAGGCACTCTCTGACAAGCTGGGGGCTGTGAAAAGTAAAAACTGCATGGAAAAAAGCCCACTTTAAAGATGTGGCATAAAGAAACAAACGGTACTAGGCATTGAGGGAGCATATATACATAAAATAATAATATATACAAATCTCCAAATGCAGCTATTCAAAAAGATAGATAGAACAGATGCAGAAACAGGAAGTTTTAATTGCAAAACAATGATATTTTATTAATATGCTGTGATGCCAAACCCAACCCCAACTCCTCCCACTGTCTTATTAGCAGTTCTATATAAAGCTACGGAAACCTTCAATTCCTTCACACACCCCACCAACATTCAAATTGTCAAAGTACTAGTATGGCTTAATTAATTTCAACTTCCTAGCATATATGAGAATTAGAGGGTACTCTTAATTTGCTCATGAAGAAGGTAGAAGACCCTTTTAATTGGGGTACATGATTAATACAACTGCAGGTATGTTTAATTGAGATGGGTTGAATTGAAGAAGGTGACAGAAGAGAGTGAGCACGTGTAGTTCTTTTCTTGCATGGAAGCTCCTTGCTTGAAAGCTCTGCGTGCTTGCTCTCTTCTGTCACCCACCACCACAACCACCATGCACCGCCTCTCTCTCTCTCTCTCTAAACTTTGGCTAGCAGTGTTGTTATGCTAATTCAAATACTATTTAGTGGATATGTAATTTTTTATGTGTCCAAATTTGTTTTGAAAGTTATTTTGTTTTCTATGTCAAACAAGGCCATAGTTTGTGTGTAAGGTCTGTGCTAGTGTATTTGTTCAAGTTTGTTCACGTTGGCTATGTGCTTCATTTTCTTTATGTCCTTATTCTCATATTTTGTTATACATGATCTTAAAAGCATAACCCTTGAACAAGAAATTTATAATTGTACATTTGTTAACAAATTAAGCATCTCAATTCAAATAAATAAATAAATAAATAAAGAGCAGGACAAGATTTTATACATGATGGATGAATAGGCAATTGACTTATGCAGTGCCTTATTGTGCATGTCAATTTCTTATGGCAGTTCAAACGATACTTTGGCATGGTTCATTTAATGCTTCTTTCAGGAAAAAACAATCTTCTTGATTAGGAACATACACTAAAGTTTCTTATGGTTATGAGATGTTGCAACAAGAAGAATATGATTGAGGCTCTCATGTTGCATGTCTCAAAGTGAACCATGATTGAGGCTCTTATGCTGTATGTCTCAAAGTAAATCTTGAAAAGTGTTACTTTATTGTGTAATCTAAACCCGATAAGCTAAAACCAAAATAATTATGAATAAAGATAAAGGTAGCTTTGCTCTTGTTAACATGCAAGATGCTAATGTAGTGTTTGTTAATCTAGCTAGTGGAAGTGAAAACATGGAGAAAATTTCTTTCTAGGTACTTGGAATGAAAAGATGGAAGAAATTTCTTTGCAGGGTTGAGGGCCATGGCCCATATATAATATATACCATATTGAAATGATTAGGTGGAAAGAAGGAAAGTTTGTCTATCCAAGTAATTGAACTTTGAAATTTACTTTTGTTTCTGCACCGGGAGTGTGTTGATGGAGGCTAATCAATTGGTTTTGTATGGGGAGCTCAACTGGAGAGTATGATTTGATATGGTTTCAACTCCTTTGCTATATATTTGGAATCAACTAAAAAAATCATGTTAGCATTTGAATCTGCACAAGTGAGAAGTATGCTTTAGTCCAAGTGCCAATGATGTAGGTCCAATATTAATTAATTTATTATTTTATGATTGGTGGGTTCCAAATCTTATATAGAGGAACCAACTCTTGTAAGTATTTTTCTATTTAAAGAATTATCATGTACTAATAGATCATTAACGTGGTCAAGTGATCTATAATGATTTCTAGTGAGATCATTTTGCCCATTAATTACATTTGTGGTGAAATCACAATACCCACTTGCACAAAAGGCGTAACGATATGGGCATTATTTTAGAAGAATCTCAATGAATGAAACTTTATTTTTTCCTAATATTGGCTTTGAACCTTTCTATGCAACTAGGTGAAGTACAAATAAAAATGATGTTATATACTAGCACATAATAGAGAAATTGTGATGGGGATCAACCAACCTTGACTATTTCCTTTGCCAACATGGTGCCAAGTGGACGACCTCCAGATGTCCACTTCGGTTCATAACTCTTTTGTAGGTACACATGGATTACATGAAGACTTTCGGTGCAAGAAGACCCCAATTGATATGTCGAAGCATGTTCGAATTCAAGACCTATGTGGGCCCCACACATTCTTATGGGGCCCATACGGATTGGGCCTCCCTTGGTAGACATTTTATATTTAATTTGTAATAAGTTTAAGACAACTAAGCAGCATATGTGTGCTTAGTGAGTTGTCTTATTATGTTAGAATTATTTTAGTGTCTTAATTACTTTGTTTCCCCATGTTTGGCTTCCCATGCCTTGTCATCCCAAGCTTGTGTAAGAGTTAATGTCTTGTTCCCTTGCTAAGTCTTTATATCTTGTGTCAATGTAAGAATTTAGCAGCTAAGTTTTGAATATTGAATATCGAAAGGAATTTCCTTTGCTAAAGCTTGTTGGCTTTGTCCAATCTTCCGATTGTGTAGTGTAAGACTACGTCGTTCTCTTCGGAGATTAGGTAGTGAGAGACCACTATCTATCCAGCAACTTCATCCCCGTCTATCCCTCAGACACCCCCACACGGCCACTTTTATATACACACAACAGCTCCTTCTTTCATTGTGTTCAAAGCTTGTTCTAAGGATTTTTCTAGCGTGATTTGAGTTTGTGGTGAGCAATATCAAGTCATCCAACAATTTCCTTTGGTAAGATTGTTATTTTCTTAAGCCCTTATCTAGTTGTGAACTCTTACTTGAAGCTTCGTAATAAAGCAGTTCTTGAATCCCTACATTTTATTCAAAACCCGTGGGTGTTTAGGCGATTGAAGTTGTTGGTTCAGTCGACTGAACCGCTATTGCCAATCTGGAATTCTGCTTCTAAATTCTTCAAGCGATTATCCCTAAAGTCCAGACGACTAAAATCACCCAGAACCTTTAGTTTTCAATATTATTTCACTTGTTCGTGTCAATTCTGGGAATATTGCTATGCTAACAACAGAACTTACATTCTTGAATTTTTGAATAGCATCTTTTCTGCATATAACTTGATTCCTTTGTAAAAGAACTCTTGGGACTTATCTGTTGAAAAAAACCATACACCTTATCAAAATTCCAACAACATGTGAAATATATCATGATTTATGGTGTTTATGTTCAGATAATTAAATTCTTAATTTGAAGTGTTTATGGTATATGTGCTTGCTTGAGGGTTGATCGAACCGTAGGACTAGGTTGACCATTCCCGTCCAACATCAAATTGAGGTTGTTTTGCATGTGCAACCTAAGAGGTTGCATGCTTGTCATTTTGTTTTATTAATTTCATATTTTGAAATGTCTTCTCTTTTTTTGTTAATATTTGATGGGTTGAAGTTATATTTTTCCAACTTTGTACCAAGTTGATCTAGATTTTCAGCAAACGTGACCTTAAAATTAACTATTATCATAATTTGAGTACATATTCGGAAAAAAAAAGAAGAGAGAGAGAGAGAGAGAGAGAGAGAGAGAGAGAGAGAGAGAGAGAGAGAGAGAGAGAGAGAATTAAAAAATATATATTAATATGTCAATGTTGGAATACTATAAATAAGATTATTTTGATGCAAAAAGTGGCTAAAATGAGTTTTATATTCATTGCAAAATTCCTTGGATTACTTCTTCTATTCATGTGTAAGATTCCCAAGCATAAAAAGATAATTGGTTAAAATTACTTTGATGTTTACTCACCTTGAGATTTAATTAAGGTTTTTATTCCATTTCCATTTGAAACAATTTTGAGAAATGTTGTTAGAATGAGTGATTCCAAATGTAAGAATAGGCCTCCCTAGCTAAATGAGGGCTAAAGATGGAGATTCATTTTCTTTTGATTATTTGGTAATTGACACTCAAACAATTGCCACAATTTGTAATTATCGTTTCAATCATTCAAAGATAATGTTGCAGAAGATAGAAACTATAGTTGATGATGGGAGTAGATTAGATTAGATCAAATTTCTGTAATTGTACATTTGTTTTTATCTTTACAAAAATCCTTTTTGGATTTAAATTATTTAATTATATTAGAATTCTGGTAACAACTATGACTTAGAACAAATAAGGAAGAGAACATTTATGAATACCTATTTTGTAGGTCATTGGAGTTCAAAAGAACCCAATACAATGTAGCTTAGTTTCAACTTTAATTGAATCTCATGTATATAGTTTCTAGCAATCATTTTCTTCATCTCCCCCCCCCCCCCCCCTTGTGTGACTGTACGTTTATGGGTTAAACAACCCCTATACTTCATTTCTCTCTCTCTCTCTCTCTCTCTCTCCAATTCTCCTAAGGTTCAACCTAAATATCGACTCTTCTTACTTTTACTGCGGAATTAGGAAATGTCTATTTCTTTCTACTTCATGTTGGATGGAAGAGCACAAATTGTTATATGAGTGACTTCTTTCAAAATTATTGAATCGTGTAATACATTTTTCATTACATCATTATATCCCAGCCTATTCTTAAAAATAACTATTTCGTAAATCAAATATAATAAATAAAATAGAATTAATTCGAGTTGAGTTAGCATACAAAAAAGTAAAACTAAAAAATTCTAAGTTTGAAACTCAACTTGTAATGCCCCAAAAATGTTTTTGCATGGAAATGTAAAAAAAAAATTATCGAAATAAGATATATATATATATATATATATATATATATAATGAATCAATATTACAGAGGAAGATTGAATTTCAATCTTTCAAAATACCACCCCCCATTCACTCCCTCTCTCTCTCTCTCTCTCTCTCTCTCTCTCTCTCTCTCTCTCTTTTCTCATTTTTTCGACGAATACTCGGCCGATTGAAGAATGAAAAATACCCTTAGTTCCATTCTCAGTTACCAACATTTTAATCAGAGTGAATTCGTGATTAAAGCATTGTAGGCACCACTCCTAGGATAAGGTAAATTCTATCTCTCTCCTCAATTGCTCTCAAATCATCAGCCAAATTGACGATCGAACACCACCACAGGGTCCCGATTGCGATTCTGAGCAAGTTAATCAAAGCAGATTTTTTATTTGAGGATCCTAGGCACCACTCCAAGGCTAAGGTGAGGAGTACAAATTATGTTAGTTATTTTAGAAATTCAACTAGTTAAATTATAATATGAGATTATTAAATTGGAGTATTTAATTATATTAGATTTTTGGAAATATTCTTGGGATTAAATTAAACTGCAGGATTAAATAATATTAGATTTTTGGAAATATTCGTGGGATTAAACTAAATTGTAGGATTGGATAATATTAGATTTTTGGAAATATTCCTGGGATTAAATTAAACTGCAGGATTGGATTATATTAGATGTTTGGGGAATATTTTTGAATTAAGTTAAACTGCAAGGATTGATTAAATAGTGTTGACCCTATGGGTCATACCCTGTTTTGATTATGACAAATACTCTGATATTTAATGGTTGATGAGTTTGTGTGCAGGACCAATTGAACGTATCATTTGGTGTACGCACATGGGATATGAAGTGAAAACCTGAAGATCCTGAAGATCATGTTTATTGTATTTCATTATTATTTGGGTTTGTAATAGTAATTAGGAGAATATGGTCTGTAATAATTAATGTCTTACCTGCATGGTAGGATCAATAAGCTCAAGATCATAAATGGACCTTAGGGAACACCCTTCGGTCGACCAACACCGAATTTTTTCGGTGTTTTGAAAAAGGCTTAGAAGAGACCCTAGGACACTCACTCATGTATACATATGATTGATTATTTGGTTCGGGTGATTGCATAGGGAAAAAGGAGCGAAATGCACACATTGTGCACTTTCGGTCGACTAGTCAAGGCAGTTCATTTTGCCCCGATCAATCGAATTCGGCCTGAGTCAACAATTTGACTTTAGCCTGGTCGACCGAACCAGATAGTTCATTTATAGCTCGATCGACCAAACCCAGGTCCAAGTCAACGGTTGACCATGTCCCGATCGACCAAACCATTATAGTTCAAATACCCACGGTCGACCGAAACCTCCTGGAGTCAAACATTTGACTATCTGGTCGACCAAGCCAAAATTGCATACCAACTACTTGGTCGACCGAGGGTCCTCGGGAGAAATCCCAACTATCTGGTCAACTGAGAGACTCAGTTCATTTTCCCCTGGTCGACCGAACCGCGCGAAATGAAAAATTCGCCTCCCCTAGTCGACCGACCAAACAGTTCAAAAATGGCCCGGTCGACTGAATCATATGAACTTCGATCGACCAAAATCTTTCTAGTCGATCGGACCTCTCGGGTTGCCCCTCATTTTTTACTGCAGTTAATATTTTTTTAACGGGGTTAACTTGGTTAAAATGTATTAAAACTTTCCTAATAATACCATATGTGTCCTTAAACGTTATATTTTAGGGGCTGTCTATATATACACCCTCATTTGGAATAATTAGTATCAGATTAGCAAAACAATTAGAAAATATCCTATAATTCTCAAAAGCTCTATTTCTCACTTCCAAGCTATATTTCTTCATTCTTACTTATCTTCATTGCAAATCTTGTTAAGTAAGAGTGCTATTATGAGTATCTAGTTAAGCTTACACTCTCATTTGTTTTAGTTGATTGATATATATTTTTATTCGAGAGTAAGCTTGAAGTTTTTCTAGGAGGCTTCATTAATAAGTCTTTCATAGGAAAACTTGATAAAGCTTGTGAGTTTTACATCATCATTTCAATACTCAAGAGTTCGTATTGCTTTTTGTTTGTGAAATAAATTGTTGCAAATCGATTTCAAATATCTCATGTGATTTACTTTGAGAAATATTTTGTTGAGATATTTGTGCATACAGAAAAAGATCTTTGTTGAAATATCCTTTGATTGATTTTATCTTCTTGAACACAAAGATCAAATTATTTTATAAACTAAATCTGAATATCTCTTGTGGTTTATATTGAGAAATATTATTTGTTGAGATATTTAAAGTGTGCTTGTGATCTTCGTCTGTGCGTTGTGATTAATATTATTTTGACACAAAGATCCTATCATTTACACTCTCACGCACGAATTGCTATATTTGCATAAATATTTGAGAGTAGACACTCAGACTATACCGAGCTTATCAATCTTATCTCTTGGTAGTGTATTAATTACATTGTGCTTAGTGGTACATAATCTTCTTAGTGTAAGAAGCATTTCCTTGTACGCAAAATTATATACACATTTGTTGTATTTTCAAGCACGGACCTGAAGAGGGAGACTTGTAAGAACCCGAACCATGATCAATGGGTTTAATTCTAAAAAGATGGACATTTTGATAAAAGAGCAAGATTCGTCGACGAAGCCAGATTTTGTCAATGAAGCCTTTGTTCTTCTCGTCGACGAAATTCAGAGACTCGTCAATTTCGTCGACGAGGAGAAGTCGAGGAGGCTCGGAAAAACCAGAGATGCCAGGTTTGTCGACGAGGCCACCGATTCGTCAACGAAGTCAGTGAAAGAATCGTTGACGAAGGCACCATTTCGTCGACGAATTCCCTCAGGTCAAAGGGCTATAAAAGGAAATTCTTGTTACTTCTTCACTAAGTAACTTAGATTTTTTTTTTCTCTCTCTCTAGAACTCTCCCTACTCTCTCTCTCTCTCTCTAGATTTCTTCTCTGATCGTTGTTGGAATCGAGAATTTGAAGTTACCACGAGGATCGTGGAAGGATTCTCTATAACTTCTACAGATCGGAATCTTGTTTTGGAGGTTTTCGGATTTTAGCGAAAAATCGAGGTAAGGCTCGATTTTCAATTCTGATCCCGTAGTTTTGTAGGTAACAGTTTTGTGAGTATATTATGTACTATGATTTGTAGGTTTTGGAACTCGATTCACTATTTAGGGGCCTTGGAGTTTGGGATTTGCTTTCAGGGAAAAGGTAAGGGGAACTATGTTTATATTGGTTATTTTTTAAATCGGACTTAGTGGAACTATGGTTCACGGTCCTGTGTGTGTTTTGGCTACTCATTTGGGGGGATCTAACGGGGAAAACTATAGGTTTTTCATTATTACAGTTTTGGGAAAAAAGGGGGCGACGAGCTGAATCCCGGGTTTTGTTGAAAACCAAGTATATGTGTGATTTATTTTGTGATATTGGGATGACCGTGCCTTGACTTGTTTAAACTGTATTTGTTTGAAAAACTATGTTTTAGATTACCAAATGGGTGTGGTTTATTTGGTTATATGAGCATGCATGTGTGTGTGATATGTTAAATGGCTAGTAGGAACGGGGTTCTGAATTGTCCAGGTACTGAGAGTGTCTGGCTCTATATCCGAGGGGGTGTTTATCGCCTGCCACATAGGCAAGAGTGTCCGGCTCTATATCCGAGGGCGTGAGCTTATATCGGAAGATCAGGCCGAAGGGTGTAGATCCACCAGATTAGCGCCGATACGATGCCATGGGAGTCGGGGATTAGCCATGTGCCGGTGGCACTACACTTCGCGGGTTAGCTGGGCCAATGCCGGATTGTCACGGATCGGCTTCGGGCTGAAGGGTGTGACGACACCGAGATTGCTGATCATGTGTATGTGTATGTGTGCGTGTATGCACTGTGGAAATTAGTACTGGAATGCATTTAATTGCGTGTATGTTGTATCATGATAACACTGAAATGCCACACACCGATATAACATGTGTTCTTCCTTATTGAGAGGTGTCTCACCCCTACTGTACGTACATTTTTAGAGGTCCTTCGGGTAACCGGAACTAGCGTCCTAGTGTAGGGAGCATAGTGGCCGGTGTACCGCGTTTAGCGCTAGGTAAGTGCTAGGACTGTAATTTTGGTGGGTTGCCATTTTGGGATGTGTTTGGAACCCGTTTGTACATTTTGATAGAGCCATATTCTGCTCTTGTATAGACTCTGGTATGGTACTGCATATGCATGTGTGATTTTTCTGCTGCGTATATGATTGTGTTTTGGATGTGTTTAGGGTGCCTGGGAACCCCACGGGGTCGAACCCTCATCCTTTGTATTGTATCTGTGATGATTTGTATGATACAGGGACTGGTTAGGCTACATTTTCACCCCTGGGACCCATTTCGGGGTTCGGGGCGTGACAGCTTGGAATCAGAGTTAACCAGATTGTTAGGTCTTGTAGACTTGGTTAGGCTTACCTGTGAGTACATACCAGAGTATAGGATGTTGGATATGGGTAGAGTTGGTTGAGGGTTGTTTGGTTGCTAGACCGGTATTTGTCGGCGGTATTCCATATTTTTCCTGGGATGACAATTCCAGTAAAAGTAGGGAAGATCATTGATGAATTTCGTGTCGGTGTGATAGGACAGACCTAGACCTGGTAGGGAGTAGTTAACACGATTAGTGTAGATCATTGTGTTAACTGTATGTGTTGTAGGGATACTGATAGATTCTTATTGTGTTGCAAAATGGAGCCCAAGGATAATAACCTTGGAAATGGCTCCGAGGAGATTACGAGTGATGATTCTCCTTTTGTGCCTCGAGGTTTGACAAGGTAGGTATTGCGGGAGATCGGGCGGAGTGTGAGGAGATAGGAGCACTCTCCTACTACTGCAGGGTGCACCATTGAGAGGTTCACACGCATGCATTCTCTAACGTTCTCTGGAGGACCTGACCCAACGACAGAAGAGGACTAGATGGAGAAGATTGAGAGGATTCTGGAAGTCTTGCACTGCACGGATAGGCAGCGAGTCCTTTATGCTACCTTCCAACTATCTGGGGAGGCGAGTCGATGGTGGACTGTAGTGAATCTGCTGGAGAAGCAGAGAGGTGGTCCCGAGGAGATGACATGGAGCCGTTTCAAGGAGGTGTTCTTTGACAAATACTTCTCGGCTTCGGTACATGATGCAAAGGAAGATGAGTTTTTTGCGCTGACTCAGGGGAGTTTGACGGTTCAGGGGTATGCGACTCGATACATAGAGCTATCCCGCTTTGCACCATGTATGATCTTGAGCGAGTATGAGAAGACTCGGAGGTTTGAGAAGGGTTTGACAGGCACCCCGAGGCGGTCAGCATAGGAATACCGCCCCAGCACGGGTCTATGCTTTGACACTAGGAGATGCTAAGGCAGCAAGAGATGTAGTGACAGGTATTATTTCAATTTGATCATATAAATTTATTATTTATTTTTATTCAGGGGCGACTTACTCCTTCATAGCCCGGGATTTTATCAAATTATGTGGAATAGAAACTCAACCCTTAGATTTTAGTTTATCAGTGACTACGCCAATCAAGATTGTGGAGTTATGTAGGAAGGTACTCAAATACTGTCCAATCTGTATTCAATGGAGGTCCTTGCCGACTAATTTGGTAGTCTTAGATATGCATGATTTCAAGATAATTCTAGGGATGGATTGGCTAGCTACTAACTACGAAAGTATTGACTGTTACTCGAGCGAGGTAGTGTTCAAACCTCCAAGAGAGCAGGAGTATAGATTTGTGGGAACATGTGTACGCACCCCCCCCCCCAATAGATGCTATCAGTCATACAGATGAAAAGGTTGTTATTGGAGGGATGTCAGGGATACTTGGCCTGTGTAAAGGAAGCATCAAAATAGGAGTTAAGATTAGAGGATATCCCGATAGTGAGGGATTTTCCTAATGTGTTTCCAAAGGATTTGCTAGGATTGCCTCCTGACCGTGAGATAGAGTTTGCTATCAACTTATCTCTAGGAACATTGCCAATTTCTAAAGTGCCGTATAGAATGGCGCCGATAGAGTTAAAAAAAAAAGTGGAAAGAATAGTTACAAGAATTGTTAGATAAGAAAATTTATCAGGCCCATTGTGTCACCCTAGGGCGTTCTGGTATTTTTTATGAAAAATAAAGATGGGTCGATGAGAATGTGCATTGACTACAGAGAAATCAATACAGTGACAATTAAGAATAAATACCCGCTTCCCTGCATTGACGACTTATTTGACCAGCTGTAGGGGACACAAGTTTACTTTAAGATTGATCTCTGATCATGGTTATCATCAAGTGAAAACCAAGGAAGAGGATATTCCAAATATTGCTTTCCGAACTAGGTATGGCCATTATAAGTTTGTGGTTATGTCATTCGGACTGACAAATGTTCCTGCCGTATTCATGGACTTGATGAATAGGGTTTTCCTTCAGTACCTGGATCAGTTTGTTGTAGTTTTTATCGACGACATTCTGGTGTATTCCAAGAGCCCCACGAAAAATTTGAGGATAGTTCTTCAGATGTTGAGAGAAAGGAAGTTGTATGCAAAGTTCAAGAAATGTGAGTTCTGGTTGAAACAAGTCACCTTCCTTGAACATGTGATATCCAGGGCTGGCATTTCTGTGGATCCGAGCAAGATTGAGGCAGTAGTGGTTTGGGAAAGACCAAAAAATATGCAGGAAGTTAAGCGTTTCTTGGGATAGGTAGGATACTACTACCAGTTTGTAGAGGGATTCTCTAAATTGTGAGATCCTTTGACAAAATTAACCAAGAAGAGTATGAAGTTTGAATGGACAGATGAGTGTGAATAGATTTTTCAAGAGTTAAAGTAGTGACTCATCACTGCATCGGTTCTGACAATCCCTTCGAGAGAAGGGGATTTTGTAATTTACAATGATGCATCACACAAAAGGCTCGGTTGTGTGCTGATGCAACAGGGGAAAGTGGTAACTTATGCTTCCCGACAACTTAAAGAGTATGAGAAGAATTGCCCTACCTATGATATGGAGTTAGCAGCAGTGGTTTACACATTGAAAATTTGGAGACATTATTTGTATGGGGGTAGGTGTGAGATCTTCACAGATCATAAAAGTTTAAAGTACCTTTTCACACAAAAGGAATTAAATATGAGGCATAGGAGGTGGTTGGAGTTAATTAAATATTGCGATTACACCATCAGTTACCACCTAGGGAAGGCTAATGTGGTAGCTGATGTTATGAGCTGAAAATCTGGAATGCCTCAGTATTAACAATAGTGACTCAGCATCTGATCCAGATGGATTTAGAAAGGTTGGGTATGGAGTTGGTAGAAGGGAATCACCATACACTTATTGTCAATCTAGTGCTTCATCTAACTCTACTAGATAGAATTAAGATTGCTCATATGTAAGATGCAGAATTGGTACAGATTAGGGATAAAGTGCAGAGTAGACAAGGAGGTGATTTTGATATCTCAGATGATGGAGTGTTGAGATTCCGTACCAGACTACATATGTTTGCTGATGTTGAGATTGAAAGAACCATCCCAGTGTGACTAGATTTGCTTCTTTGCAAGGAGATTGTTTAAGTTGTTAAGTCTACACTATGATAATTCTCTATGAAATGAAGAACAGATGGATTGGTTTCCAAGAAGTTTACCCAAGCATGCGTTATAGATTATTTTCTGGCTTCCTCTCCTGTTGCTTAACTAAGTTCTATTAATCCATTCATGTTAACCTTTTTGGCAATTAATTTCGATTGGGGCTTTCTAGTGAAATTTTATGCTAGGAGCTTTTAAAGGAATATCCAAAACATATAGTCTACTAAGAGATAAAGGTTAAGTCCATGATAGAATTTGGGAAACTTAAAATGAGAATTGGAGTTGTTGGGTGTTGATGTTGTAGCATGGGGTATTAGAGCACGATGGCCAATCCATTGGATCATGTTAATTACTAGTTTAAAAAACGGTTGTTTGCGAGTTAACTTAAAATTGTTGGGTTAATGTAGGATTTTATTTGAAGTGATATTTAGCAAATTTTGAGGACAAAATTTTTATAAGATGGAAGAATGTAACACCCCAAAAAATTTTATGCATGGAAGTGTAGAAAAAACTTATTAGAATAAGATATATATATATATTGGGGCGTTACATTCTCCCCTCTTATAAAAATTTTTTCCTCAAAATTTGCTAAATATCACTTCAAATAAAATCCTTCGTTTATCCAACAATTTTAAAATACCACCCTCCCTATTCACTCTCTCTCTGTCTCTCTCCTCGCCTTCCTTCTCTCTTTCCTCATTTTCTCGGCAAATATATATATAATGAATCAATTTTCCTGAGGAAGATTGACTTTTAATCTTTTAGAATACCACCCTCCCCATTCACTCTCTCTCTCTCTCTCTCTCTCTCTCTCTCTCCTCGCCTTCCTTCTCTCTTTCCTCATTTTCTTGGTGAATACTCAGCCGATTGAAGAACGGAAAATACCCCTAGGTTCCATTCTCGACGACCAACATTTTAACCGGAGTGGATTCGTGATTGGGACATCATAGGCACTACTCCTAGGATAAGGTAAATTCTATCTCTCTCCTCAATTTCTCTCAAATCATCAGCTAAATTGACGATCAAACACCACCACAGGGTCCCGGTTGCAATTCTAAGCAAGTTAATCAGAACAGATTTTTGATTTGAGGATCCTAGGAACCACTCCAAGGCTAAGGTGAGGAGTACAAATTATGTCAGTTATTTTAGAAATTCAATCAGTTAAATTATAATATGTGATTATTAAATTGGAGTATTTAATTATATTAGATTTTTGGAAATATTCTTGAGATTAAATTAAACTATAGGATTAGATAATATTAGATTTTTGGAAATATTGCCGGGATTAAATTAAACTGTAGGATTGGATAATATTATATTTTTGGAAATATTCCTGGGATTAAATTAAACTGCAAGATTGGATTATATTAGATGTTTGGGGAATATTTTAGAATTAAGTTAAACTACAAGGATTTGATTAAATAGATTTTTGAGGAATATTTTGAAATTAGATTAAACTCTAGGGATTTGATCATATTAGTGTTTTTAAATATGTTAAAAATTAAATTTAAATATGAGGAGTGGATCAAACCCACGTTTTTAGAATTTAACTGGTTAATGGGAGTGTGTGAGCGTAGGAATATTAAGATAATCGTAATTCTGGGGTTGAATTAATTGAACTGGGAAAATATGATTTCAGGGTTTTGAGCTCCAAAACGCCGCAGGCTTGGGTTTTAGGATCTTAACAAGAATTCTCTCAGTAAGCAAGTAAGGAGAATAAATTATAACAAATATTTTAAAAATTAACTGGTTGGAATTAAGTATGTGAAATTGTGAATACTGTTTATGTTTTGGAAAAACTATGATATGTATATTTTCCCTGTGATTATTATATTATGATTATCAGTTAAAAATTTATGTGGCATGAGAAATATGAAATAGCCATCTTATACTAGGAATGTGCTTTATACTGATATGTATCATTTGCATTGAGAAGTAATGATATGAGTTATACAAATGTTTTATACAGAAATGAAAATATGAGATATATAGATATGTTTTTATAGAAATGATGATATATGTTTTTATTCAGTATTGATGAAATGAAATACACATATATGCTTTTAATGGGAAATGATGAAAATGGGCTATATAGATATGTTTTCAATGAGAACTGATGAAATATGAAGTTATGTTTCGATTGAGAAATGATGATGTTGGAATTGGTGTGATCCCAAGAGGGGGGGAGGGGTGAATTGGGTTTTAAATTTTTTTTGGCTAATTTAAACAATTCGCCGATTCACCACATTATCATATCTCATTCAACATGTATACGTGTATGTAAAGCGAGTTTAACAATAAAAGCAACATACATATGTGCAGTATCTTATTTAAATCAAATGTGTGCATGAAAATAATTTCAAAATTAAATAAACATTCATACACATGCTGAAATTAAAGTGCAAGAATTTAAATAAGATAGAAAGAAAGACACCAGATTTGTTATTGAGGTTCGGCCAAACCAGCCTACATCCTCGCCTTGGGCTCAAGGCTCCCTCTTTTATAACCCAAAGAAATTCTCCAACAAATGTATGTCAAGATAAGAGTAGGAGAATATTAAGGTTTTCTTCAAAATGATTGACCTTAGTAAAATTACTCTTAAGAAGGTATTCAAGCAAAATATATGAGTAAGAATATTAGCCCAAGCCTTCAAGACATTATTCACAATAAATTTTTCCAAATAAAAGAATATGGGAGAAATTTAATCTTTGAAAATATGAAAAATAGAAAGGCATTCAAGCAATATACATATAAAGAATGTTATATGCTCAAGCCTCTTCAAATTAACCCCAAAAATGGTTTTCAAAAGAAGAGAATAGGAGACATTTTAATCTTTGAAAATATATCACAAATGAAAGAAGAAGGTCATCAAACAATATATATATGTATATGATATATGCTCAAGCCTCTTCACATAAAATTCCCAAGAATATTTTCTCCCAAAATGATTTTCCAAATAAAAAGAAGAGTAGGAGAAAAATAAGAATTTAAAGAACAAATGGGGTATAGAAGTGTGGGAGAATCAAAGAATGATAAACTAAATTAACAAAGGGATTCTCCAACAATTTTCAAGTGTTTTGGAGTTGTATTTATAGGCAAAAACCTTTGTGACCGTTATATAGTCGTTGGGACCTTAAAATATATTTTTATTTTGAAAACTAGCCATTTTTCAGTCGTTGGGACACTTTCCCGAAAAGGTCGGTCGACCAAGCTCAAGGTACGGTCGACCAAGGTTTGAAATCAACGAGTTTCGGTCGACCGTAGTGAAGGTTCGGTCGACCGGCCTTTACTTTTCTGCGAAAATACTATTCAGTGTTTTGGCCATAACTTTTTTTTATATAACTCCAAATTGGATGTTCTTCATTTCAATCGAAAGGTAAGAGAAAATCCCACAAATTTCATGTTGAACACACTTTAAGATAATGATTTTTGGTTTGATAAAAATGTCCTTCAATGAGACGGAAGAAACAAGAAGGGAGTTTTTCTTTTACGGACATGTTTCAGTGTTTTGAACATAACATTTTCTGTATAACTCCAATTTGGACGTTCTTGGTATCAAACTCAAGATATGGGAAAATGCCACAATTTTCATGTTGAACATGGTTTGATATGAGATCGAATTGAGTGAGAAAATTGCTCATTTCTGACATTTGGTTGACTGGCCAGTTGACCGACCCCTTTGAAAAGTTTAGTTTTTGCCTTCTTTTAACTTTAAAACCATTTAAAAACCTTTGTATAAGTTAGATATTTTATGAAAAGAGTTTTTCATGTTATTTGGAGGTCCTATGGTCAATCTAAGGTTAGGTAGAGTTTCAATTTTAAATCATGTAAGATGCATGCACATTCAACCCTAATTATTATTACAACCCAAAAAATAAATAAAGTCTTCGTATCTTCTGCTCCTCAATGCTCCATGGAATATGCCAATTGGTGTTCTTCTCAGTGCTCTTTATGAATTCTATTTTGCATTCATCACTTATGCTTACAGAAATATAAACATGTTCACACTCAGTTACACAAGTGGGATACTGTGGTTTGTCATTATAAAAACAGGGATTGGACTTAAAAAGTCAACAATCTCCCACTTTTTTATGATGACAAACACATGAGCAAAATTGGGATTGCCTGATAAGGCTCCCCCTTACAATATGCAAAAATTCAAAATGATATTAAAAAAAAAGCTCAATCATAAACATGAAGACTTCACAAATTTTCAAGTTGACAGTTAAGCTTAGTGGTTCAATGTGCAGTTTATGTTTGAAGCTATTTTAACAAAATATTCCAGTTTGTGCATTTGTCATTTCCCATTTTGAATAACAAAAGGCAGAGAGATAAAAGGGGTTTATAATTTTGCTCAAGAAATATCTCCCCCTTTTGTCATCAATAAAAGGGCTAAACTGAGTAGAAAATAATTTTATCATTTAAAATATACTCAGCAAAGAGAACTCCCCCTTTTTGAAGAAAAGAAAAACTCTCCCCTTATGTGATATAATAGTTGGGCATAAAAATTTTATAACTATTTAAAAGATGTAACCATTAAGCATACATAACAGTTTAACTAGTCATTTAAAAGATTAAAATGACATGTAAACAAGGTTAGACCATAAGCATACACAAATCGTTTGCAATTTAAACATATCATATGACCCGTGGAAGATTTGAGTTAAAGGCACACGACATATGATTCCAAAGGGAGGTTTGAGCATAAAAATAGTCTAACAAGTTCGCATGCATTTTCATTTTCATATGAAATTACTGAACCAATTATGCAATTTTATAACTCATATGTATATAATAATAATGAGGCAAGAGAAAAAGTTCTAGTTTTAAAATAAGTTCTTGCCATAAAGTATTATAATAAATATATATATGTATATATATAAATATATATATATCCCCCTTATAATGTTTGCTTAAAAAACTAGGGGTTTATGCTTGCTGAAAAAGAAACTTTAATTTAAAACTCAAGCAAGCATTATTTTCCTGGTATATCATTTAAGTGCAAATCACAAAGTACCAGAAAAATGAAAACATATAAATCCAAGGATGTTAAATAAATTTAAGAATGGGGATCATATGGAAAAACCAAAACCACTGTGGCAAACAAAATATTTCCATTTATTATATTCAAGGAAGACATTAAAATTAATCACAAGCCACAATGAATTTAAAAGCCAAATCTAAGTAGGAAATGTTGTGAGCACAACAAGATAAAAAAATAATTTCTAGGTGCTCCCCCTATCAATTTGAATGTGTGCTTAGATTCTTTTAACTACTTATACTGATATAATTTGTGAAAGTTCAAGTAGTATAAGTATTAATTTCATATTTTACTGGATATGTGTTAGACGAATAAATTTCACCAGTAAAATGTCCCTAAACACACATGCGCTAAATATCAAGTACTAAGTCATGCATGGTGTTCACGTGTACCCGGAACAATTCATATCAAAGATATTCAGTAGAGACAAGATATGATGTTCAAGGTGCTAGAAAAATTTTAGACTCAAAAAGTAGAAACAATGAGAAATAATGTGAGTCCATAGGTCAATTGATTCTTATCCTTTTTCAAGGATGGGGCTTAACCTCCCCGGTATAGTCTCAAGCATACAAAAGTGCATTAACGTTCAAGGATGAATTTCATTTAAGCACACTCAACACATGTTCATCCTTCTAAATATTACTTAGCATGCAGGAGAATAGGCATTAATTTCATTTTCCTTAAAAGTAAGGCTTAAACTCCCCCCTTTATATTTGCATGCATACATACTTGTATTAAGTTCATGATGATAGTCATTTAAGAACATTCCTAAAAAATTCATCCTTTCAAAAGATTTTCAGCATGCAGCAAATATAGACATTTTGCACATACTAGCATGACATATTGCATTTCAATTTAAATACACAATAGTCAATCAAGGCTATACATAAAGGTAATGCAATAAGAGTTAAAAAAAAAAGGATGGCACAACTCAAAACACAATGAGTGTGCGCAAAATGAAAAACTCCCCCTTAGCCATGCAAATTCCTTAGTCAATGGACCATCATCAAAATATGAGGCGTTCAATTTAAAGGTGATGATGCTCTAACATTGGATCCGGAGTGAAAGTACATAATCCAAAGAATTTGACCAAATGGAGTCCATGAACTAAGTTCATCCTAAGACACAACCTAAATGTGTACATGTCTTCAAAATACATAGCATTTTGGATTTCACATGTACTATAACATGTAATTACTGTGCATCCTAGGAAGGGAAATGTGTTGCTTATACTAATCAAAAATTGATTTCACTAGGTATACCAGATAGTATAAGCGGTCCTTTTAATGCAACTATACTGGTTATTTGTTAAGAAATTTTGTCATATGTTCAGTATAGTCTTCCCTATAAGCCATAGATGTATCAAAATATATATTGAGGCATGCAATAATGTTCATGACCCAAGAACATTTCATATCAAATCATGAGACTTTAAGCACTGGATATAATGTTTAGGGTATTCTCAAGAGCCTCGATATTCAATAAATGAAGGTAATGCATATGGATCATTTTTGTGCTTCCTATAGGGATGGAGCTAGGCTCTCCTAGTTATTCGATGATTATGTAAGGATGAATTTTAATTTTCTATTTGGTTTCACTCATCCATTCAAAAATGTTTCAACATTAATTTTATCATAATCATCTTTAGCACAAGGTTGATTTGGGAAAAATTCTATCGAAATTTCGGCAGCATGCCGTCTATAAATCAGACATTTTCCAAATTTACCATGTACCTAAAATCAGATAGATTCATGCAATCAACAAGTAATAATCCAATTTAAGCATGCGAGAACCTATTTCCACTACCAGTATGCAATTCTCATCAACTGCATCCGCCATGCAGGAGGCATTCTAGACTAAGCATGCAGTCAGGTAGTTCAATCAATATATCAAATAAATATAGACTATCTGTACGAAGATATAATCATTAGGTAATCTATGGATAGTGGCATTCAATACAAATAGGTTATCCATCAAATATAATTGAACTTAAATCAAAAGATGGATATATGCATTTATTTAAAACAAATTATCCATTCATGAGAAAATATAGTCATTAAAATAAGAATGGACATAGGCATTTAGCTCACATAAGATCAAATTTAAAATAATATCCATCAATCATGGAGTATATTCATTTAGCACAGATGGATATTTGCATTCAGCTCATATAAAACATCCAATGTATATGATAAGCACAATACAAAAAAATGTATATTGGATGAATTTTCAAAACATGCTCCTCCCCCTCAATTATGTAGCCAAAGAATTATATGTTCAATTAATTTTATTTGGCATAACAAACATTTTCAAATATGAGGACGAGCTTATAAATTCCTTGAGTTTAATTCATCATTTGAAATTAATTTATCGTTTTAAGCTCAATTATGAGTTTAGGATTGTACATTACATAGCATAAGATCAATTTCCTAAAACTCAATACTGTGTGATGGACAAAGATATGCTATATCTGAGACATTCATACTAAAGCATATATAGCATCAGAATTCTTATAACAATTAAAACATTTTGTCCATTTGAATGAGATATATTTAAACATGCTTATGAGGTTTAATTCAAAAGCTGATAATGACATAAGCATGCACTAGCCACGATATTATCACATATTAACCAATCATAATTATATGCATATATTAAGCTTAGATTGGATGAGGTCATTAAAACTCATATGTTGGCTAGATTTCCTCAGGGTTCTTAGTAGAATAATAGAGTATACTAAAATATAATCTTTTAAGCATGCAACTCTATTTAATCATTTAAAGCATTTTGATTCCTTATATATATATATCCTAAAATCTTATGAGTATTAATAAGATATTCTTCTCAAGTGCACCTCATAAGACATCATGCTATTATCATAAAAGATTTATCATGATTTATACAAAGATTTAATACAAGATATATCATACAAATCATGACGAGAAATTAATACAAATGTCATATGATTCAAGACGACAAATAAATCAAACACAAGATATATCATGTGAATTATGCTATGAGTTATTCAATATATTAGAAGAAGAATAGATATACCTTTAAGTTTTACTCCTTCTTAATCGTTTAAGCTTGGAGTGGTGTCATCTCTCTTTCGGTTCCTTATACCTCTTATGATTCCCAAAGGACCTTAGCACTCAAAAGAATGAACTTACAAAGGCATCAGTGACTAAGGCACACAAAAAATATGCATGGCACACATATGATATGCATTAAAACATATGTCATGCGAATTTAATTCATTTTCAAAATTTGGGAAATTTGAAATTTGAAAACATTTTTAATGGGATATGATAAGCATAACAAGCATGAATACTTTCCAAATCCACCAATCATTTGATTTTACAAACATATTTTCATATTTAACATTGTAAAATCTATGCAATAAAACAGTGGAGGATTTGCAAAGCACAAACCCTCAAAATTGGGATACACCAAAAAGTTGAGTCGTTGCGATCTTTATGCATAAGCCATTAAGCCTTTTGCAACGAGACTCTGATTCCAATTGTTGGAATTGGTGTGATCCCAAGAGGGGGGGTGAATTGGGTTTTAAAAATTTTTTGGCTAATTTAAACAATTCGCCAATTCACCACAATATCATATCCCATTCAACATGTATACGTGTATGTAAAGCGAGTTTAACAATAAAAGCAAACATACACGTGTGCAGTATCTTATTTAAATCAAATGTGTGCATGAAAATAATTTTGACATTAAATAAACATTCATACACATGCTGAAATTAAAGTGCAAGAATTTAAATAAGATAGAAAGAAAGACACCAGATTTGTTATTGAGGTTCGGCTAAACCAACCTACATCCCCGCCTTGGGCTTACCCCCAAGGATTCCACTATACCTGCTCACTTAATCGGATGAAGCAAAAGCCTTTTACATCCTCTCCTTACGGGACGAGAAAAACTCTGGCTCAATTACTAGGCTGAGCCAAACTAGTCTCACTTGCGGGGTTAAGACTCCCCAGTTCAATTCCGGGCCCGAACCAGTCTCACTTGTGGGGCTGAGACTCCCCAATTCAATTAATGGGTTGAACCGAACCGTTACAATAAAATCATTTTGTATATAAAGTATGCTTCTGAAATCCAAGCAAAGATGTACAACATTAAAATCTAATATTCATTCTCATATGATTTTGAAATGAAGCTCATGTAGAGTATGTGTTTTCTCTCAAAATAATCTTCAAGTAAAACTTGAGAGTTTGGAAAATGATTTTCTTTTCTAAAATGATTGACCTTTATAAAATAAAAGGAGAAGCGTCTCAAGCAAGTATATATTAAATTGATATATGCTCAAGGCTCCCTCTTGTATAACCCAAAGAAATTCTCCAACAAATGTATGTTAAGATAAGAGTAGGAGAATATTAGGGTTTTCTTCAAAATGATTGACCTTAGTAAAATTAATCCCAAGAAGTCATTCAAGCAAAATATATGAGCAAGAATATTAGCCCAAGCCTTCAAAACATTATTCACAATAAATTTCTCCAAAAAATATTTTTCCAAATAAAAGAATATGGGAGAAATTTAATCTTTGAAAACATGAAAAATAGAAAGGCCTTCAAGCAAAATACATATAGAGAATGTTATATGCTCAAGCCTCTTAAAATATAACCCCAAAAATATTTTCCCCAAAAATGGTTTTCAAAAGAAGAGAATAGGAGACATTTTAATCTTTGAAAATATATCACAAATGAAAGAAGAAGACCATCAAGCAATATATATGTATATGATATATGCTCAAGCCTCTTCACATAAAACCCCCAAGAATATTTTCTCCCAAAATGATTTTCAAATAAAAGAAGAGTAGGAGAAAATGAGAATTTAAAGAATAAATGGGGTATAGAAGTGTGGGAGAATCAAAGAATAATAAACTAAATTAACAAAGGGATTCTCCAACAATTTTCAAGTGTTTTGGGGTTGTATTTATAGGCAAAAACTTTTGTGACCGTTATATAGTCGTTGGGACCTTAAAATATATTTTTATTTTGAAAACTAGCCATTTTTCAGCCGTTGGGACACTTTGCCAAGAAGGTCGGTCGACCAGGCTCAAGGTACGGTCGACCGGCCTCTACTTTTCTACGTAGACACTATTTAGTGTTTTGGCCATAACTTTTTTTTATATAACTCTAAATTGGATGTTCTTAGTATCAATAGGAAGGTAAGAGAAAATCCCACAACTTTCATGTTGAACACACTTTAAGATAATGATTTTTGGTTTGATAAAAATGTCCATCAATGAGACGGAAGAAACATGAAGGGAGTTTTTCTCTTACGGACATGTTTCAGTGTTTTGAACATAACTTTTTCTGTGTAACTCGAATTTTGACTTTCTTGGTATCAAACTTAAACTATGGGAAAATTTCACAATTTTTATGTTGAACATGGTTTAATACGAGATTGAATTGAGTGAGAAAATTACTCATTTCTAACATTCGATCGACTGGACGGTTGACCAACCCCTTTGAAAAGTTTAGTTTTTGTCTTCTTTTAACTTTAAAACCATTTGAAAACCTTTGTATAAGTTAGGAATTTTATGAAAAGAGTTTTTCATGTTATTTGGAGGTCCTATGGTCAATCTAAGGTCAGGTAGAGCTTCAATTTTAAATCATGTAAGATGCATGCACATTCAACCCTAATTACTATTACAACCCAGAAAATAAATAAAGTCCTTGTGTCTTCTGCTCCTCAATGCTCCATGGAATATGCCGATTGGTGTTCTTCTCAGTGCTCTTTACGACTTTCATTTTTCATTCATCACTTGTGCTTACAGAAATATAAACGTGTTCACACTCAGTTACACAAGTGGGATACTGTGGTTTGTCATTATCAAAACAGAGATCGGACTCAAAAAGTCAATAGATGATATATGTGATATACAAATATGTTTTACAGAAATGAGGAAATGAGAAATACATATATGTTTTATACTAAAAATGATGATATGTGATATACACAGAGATGTTTTATACAGAAATGTTGAATTGACAAATATACAGACATGAGATGAGAATTATGCAGAAATGATGAGAATTACAGAAATGATGAAATATGAACATAAAAATGTGGAAATGAGAACCCTGATGGACCATAGTATATAAAGGATGGTACCGTTGCTAGCATTGTGTTAGTGTAATCACACGGCTTGCATAGCGTGTGGAGAGGTAGTCGATTGGGCATGTGAAGGGTTGTGTTACCCCTTAGGGTCCGAACCAGGATTGGGTAGGCCAATCATACTACAGACGTGTTTCCTATTTTGATCTAACTGGGTAGGCCAACCGCGGTTAGGTCTAGTCTTTGAGCCGCACAACTCGATTATGTGGGGTAAATACATGACGATATGATTATCCTCAGCATGGTTTCTCATTACAGACGTGAAAATGAACCTCCATGAGCTGCAAACGCGTAGTGTATTTTATACTGGTGGATGCTCATGAGCTAAAAAATGTTTATGAAAAGTGAAATGATCAGCCATGTGTTACAGACGCATAGTGTTTTTTTATATAGGTGGATACTCATGATTTAAACTATAAAAATGAGATATGATATGAGAAATGAACAGCCATGGGTTATAGACACGTTGTGCTATATGCTGGTGGATACCCATAGGCTAGAATGTAATTATGAATATGAGAAATGAAAAAGTACGTATATAATATAAGAAATGGATGAGTATGTTATGATATGAGATATGAAAGCCTATGTATATGATTATGAAAATGATATGAAAGTTTATGACACTATGTTATATATATATATATATATATATATATATATATATGATTATGAGTACATATCGGTATATTTTCTCAACTATTATAATTATTTAAATGAATGTGATGATGTATTAAAACTTATGTGCCACACGCTGTTAATAATTTATCCCGTCTTACTGAGAGGTGTCTCACCCAGAATGTAAACATTTCAAGAAACCAAGACAGGCCAACAAAGAGAGCTCCGAGGTAGAGGAGACTGTTGTACCCTGGGATTCATGGTAAGTGTTAGAGTTATGGATTTTTGGGGACGTACATGTATATGTGTGTGGAGATTATACCACTCTAGTATTGTATTGTATTTTGGATAGTATTGTATTTTTGGACTCAGACATAGTATGTATTCCGTTGCGTGGATAGTAGGTTTGATGGACTAATTACCTGGCACCCACTTCGGGTCAAGGTATGTATGATATATGGTAACAGAGTTATTTGACAGATGATGGATTATTATTGCTGTTTATTGAAAAAAAAAATGGTAGATAAATTAGGTTGTCACACAACTCAAATTCCATTGATATTATAACACTAATACTTTTAACTTCACTCCAAAATTTTAAAATTCAAGTTTGGTTTATTTAAATTTGATACAATTGTAGGCAAATGTGTATCTATATACAACTACTCCTAGAAGGTAAATATCCCATTTGACAAGTAACAATACTAAACTTTGACACTTAATCATCTAAAATGTAATATGACATTTCAAAGTGTGAATTCCGGTGTTATCCCAAGAGGGAAGGTGAATTGGGTAGTTTTTAAAATTAAGTCCTTCAAGTTCTAAATTTGAAAACTATCAATTACAAACTTACAAGTTACTTAACAACTAGCTCAATGTTTCACAATTAATCAATTTAATGTGTGTCTTTATCAAGCATACAATTTTACCCAATTACTCAAAAATGTACCAAATGTTCAATACATACACAATAAGCAGATAATTTCAATGCAAGCGGAAATTTAAAAAAAAATTTAAGGGAAGAGAGATGCAAACTCGATTTTTATGAGGTTCAACCTACCCCAGCATACGTCCTCGCCTTGAGAAACCCACTCAAGGATTCCACTTAAAAACCACTCCTTTAACTAGGACAGAGCTTCTCTTATAATCTTCTACTTACAAGAGGCATAGCTTCCTCCTCAACCTCGAGTCACAGCCCAAACCATGAATACAATATTAAGATTACAATTTCTGCAAAACTCAAAATGCTTCTAACCAAGCTAGCGAGTACAATAGAAATTATAGTACATACTTATATGATAAAACATGAAACTCAATGAGTGTGTAAGATGTTTTCAATGACATTTGTGCATCAACAAATATATGATCTTTGTGTATATATATATATATGACAAAATATCTTCAAAGATCTGAACACAAGTTAGTACTTTTCAACCAGATTTCTCAAGGCTATGTATTTTAGAATCCTTAAGATTTGCTTATAAGAAGTTTTTGCAATAATATCATAAGATGAAATCTTTGTGTAAAATATAAACTTGAATATCTGTAAAGATTCAAACTTTAGAAAAAGGTTTTCTCAAATAAACTTTTCAAGTACTAAAACAAGGATTTTTCTTCTCAATAAAAATATTAGATATAAGAGTTTGAGAGATAAAAAACCTTTGATATATATATTGAATCCACAAATAAATCACTTATTGATCATACCTCAATCACCATGAATTGCTTGTAAGATGTGTAGATGAATGCTCTTTAAAGAAAAACTGAGATGATTTGCCCAAATAATATGATTACGATGGAGTGTTGACAAAGTATTTGGAATGGAGGCACACTTCGCACAAGATAACAAGATTAGTCTCTCTAAAGTGTTTCTTCTTGTGTTTCTAGGGTTTAGGCTATGTTTAAATAGTGTTCTCGCTATTAGATTAAGTTATGGTCGTTAGATCATGAAGATTAAACATTAATCTGTCTGTATTTGCACTGGAATGTTGTTCTGCACCGCGACCTTCATTGACGAATGGGTATGTTTGTCAGCGAGTGTACAACACTCATTCGTCGACGAGAGCACTGTCTGACCTTTTTGGGCTCTCGGTATTTTTTCGTCGATGAGAGAAAACTATTCATCACCGAGTGGCCTTTATGAGTTCGTTGACGAAGCATGGGGTTCTTTGACGAGGCCTCTAAAATTTTTCCTTAAAAATTTATTCAACCTAGAAAAATGTAAATGAATCTTTCATGAAATGCATGAGTCCTAAGATCAATCTAGGGAATATTTGAGCTTCGAATTATATCATATTACATATGTAAATATATTCAATTCTAAATACCCATTCCCATTGAAGATCTTGAACTTGAAGTTTTGCTTCTTCATCCTTTTATTTCTCTAGTTTTAGTGATTAAGCCAAGTGATATGTACTTTAGGTTCCTCGTGACTTCCATATTAAGCTTACCGTTTGTGCATTCTAAATCATAATCCTGTTCACAAACTCAATTGCACAGTCAAATACCAAGTGATTTGTCATTATCAAAACAGGATTGGACTCATAAAGTCAACAATCTCCCCTCTATGAGGACAAACACACGAGCAAAAATGTGTTACACCTAACTAGGCTCCCCCTAAGATAATGCATAATTTAGAATTCAGCAATATAACAATATAGTTTACACACAATAAAGTTCATACACATTGTAGAATATGCAATATTTTTTTCTAGTATATACTTTTAAATACTTCTCCCTTTTATTTCAAAAGAAAAAAAATTGTGCTTACTCTAACTTTTCCCCCTTTTTGACATCAACAAAAAGGTATAAAAATTAATCTAACATAAATATATTGCATCGTTGGAATCAAAATACATTTCATCCTTTATGTTTCAAAACTGAAGTGCAAAATATATCTCTTTGTTGTACTCAATTTACTTCTCCCCCTTTCTAAGGTATATCTGCATTGTTGATTCAAATTTCAACAAGAATTTACACAGTATTTCAATTTACATAGAGATGGAAAAGCAAATTAGTCCATTAACGTTCAAAGTTTATGTGAGCATCAACATGTGTCATGTATCCATAAAAATTTAACATGCAATAACCATTTTTTAAGTTTAACACCAAATGTAAAAAAAAAAAAAAAATTGCCAAATGTGAAAATTTATACCAAATGTGAAATGAGAATTCTAACTTAAGTTGCTCTCCCTTTATTATGTAGTCTAATATAACTCTAGGCAACTTCTCGAGTATGCATCAGGCCTAATTCACGTCTAATTTGGATAAACCTATCCTCCGGAAGTGTTTTCGTGAATATGTCTGCTCATCGTTCATCTGTGCATACAAACTCAAGTGAAAAATCTTCTTTTTGCACATGGTCACCAGAAAATAATGTCTAATTTCTATGTGTTTAGTTCGTGAATGGGATATAGGATTCTTTGAGATGTTTATTGCACTCGTATTGTCGCATTTTATAGGAATTGTGTCGTAGTGTAATCCAAAATCCATAAGTTGTTGTTTCATATAAAACATTTCCAAGCGTTATATATTCTGCCTCGGCTGTGGAAAGAGCAAGTGAATTTTGTTTCTTTGAAAACCAAAATACTAAAGAATGTCCTAAGAAGTGACATGTGTCGCTCGTACTTTTTCTATCCACTTTACTAGCGGCAAAATCAGCATCCGAATAGCTAATAATCTCAAAGGAGGTATACTTAGGATACCATAATCCAAGTTCAATGGTTCCAATCAAGTATCTAAGTATTCTTTTAATAGATAATAAATAGGACTCTTTAGGTGTAGCCTGAAATCTTGTGCATAAACATACACTAAAAATTATGTCAGGCCTGCTGGCAGTCTGATATAATAAGTTGTCAATCATCTCACAATAAAGCTTAACATCTACTGGTATACCTTGTTCGTCTTTGTCTAATTTTAAAGAAGATCTCATAGGTGTTCCAAGAAGTTTACCATCTTCCATATTAAACCTTTTGAGCAAGTCTCCAATATACTTCAATTGATTTATAAAGATTCCATGTTTTGCTTGTTTGATCTGAAGTCCTAGGAAGAAGTTAAGTTCTCCCATCATGCTTATCTCAAATTCATTTTGCATACACTTTGCAAACTCATTGCACAACTCTTCATTTATTCCTCCAAATATGATATCATCTACGTATATTTGTACTAGGAGCAAATTTTCATTTTTAGCTTTTATGAAGAGTGTTGTGTCAATCTTTCCTCTAGTAAATCCATTTTCCAGTAGAAAACTACTTAGCCTTTCATACCAAGCTCTAGGAACTTGCTTTAAACCATACAAGACTTTTGTTGGTCTATAAACGTGATTTGGTTGCTTATGGTTTTCAAAACCAGGGGGTTGTTCTATATATACTTCTTCACTTATGTCACCATTTAAAAATGTGCTTTTGACATCCATTTGATACATTTTGAAATGTTTAAAATTAGCATAAGTTAACACCATTCGAATGGCTTCCATTATAGCTACAGGTGCGAAGGTTTCCTCAAAATCTATTCCTTCCTTCTGGTTATATCCCTGAGCTCCTAGTCTTGCCTTATTTCGAACAACTATTCTATGTTCATCTTTCTTGTTCTTATATATCCATTTTGTTCCAGTAACTGTCTTATCCTCAGGTCTAGGAACTAATGTCCAGACTTTATTTCTCTAAAACTGGTTTAATTTTTTTTGCATAGATATTACCCATGATTCATCCTCAATTGCTTCACTCACATTCTTAGGTTCTTTTTGTAATACGAAAGCAATATGACTAATCATATTTTTAAGTGAAGATCGTGTAGTTACTCCATGTGATGGTTCTCTTAAAATTTGATCTATAGAGTGGTTATTTATGTACTTTCATTCTCTAGGTAGTTCATTAACCCCTTTTTCTACTTGACTATCTTCAAAGAGTGTTTCTTTAACTCCAGTGTTCTTATTTGAATTATTTTCAATAGACAATTTTTCAAATTCTTTATTAATCTCAATTTCATCCTCATCAGTCTTTTAAGAAAATGGATTGGATTCATCGAATATAACATGAATGGATTCTACAACGATTAATTCGCATTTATTATATACCCTGCAGGCTTTACTATCTAAGACATATCCTAGAAAAATGCTTTCATCAAATTTCACATTAAACTTTCCTAAATGTTCATCATCTCTAAGTACAAAGCATTTGCAGCCAAAAACATAGAAATATGAGATGTTTGGTCTATGGTCATTTCACAGTTCATATGGAGTCTTACTTAGGGATGGTTTAATCAGGACTCTATTTAGAACATAGCAGGCGATGTTTACTGCCTTAGCTCAGAAGAACTTAAGTAGTTTATGTTCGTTAAGCATAGTTATGGTCATTTCTTGTATAGACTTATTCTTTCTTTCAACTACATCGTTCTGTTGTGGTGTTCTAGGAGCTAAAAAGTTATAAGATATTTCTAATGAATCATAATATTCTTCCATACCTTGATTTTAAATTCTCTACCCCTATCATTTTAGATTTTAGTGATAATATATCCCTTTCCATTTTGAATTTTTTTGCATAGTTTAATAAATTGTTCACACGCTTCATTTTTGTGACCTAAAAATAGTACCCATAATCATCAACGATAACAAATGCGTATGATTTTCCTCCTAAACTTTGAATTGGGTTTGGACCAAATAAATCTAAGTGTAGCATTTGAAGTGGTCTAGTAGTAGAGATTACTTTCTTCTTCTTAAAACTAGATCTTGCTTGTTTTCTTGATTGACATGCATCACAGATTTTTTCTTTCACAAATTATGTCTTAGGCAATCCCTTAACTAAGTCTCCCTTAACTAGTTTAGATATGAAGTCCATGTTTGCATGTCCTAGTCTCCTATGCCAAATCCAACTAATTTCATTCATAGCAGAGAAACATGTGACACGTTGAGAAGTTAAGTTATCAAAGCTGGTGGTATATACATTTTCATGATGGTCAGCAGTAAATAGAATTATGTTATCAGTTTTATATTCAACAATGCATTTGTCATGCTCAAAAGATATTTTATAACTTTTATCACACAGTTGACTTATACTTAATAAGTTATGTTTTGAACCCTCAACTAGTAAAACATCATCTATAATAAGTGATGGATCGTTACCAACTTTACCTACTCTTATATTCTTGCCTTTTGCATTGTCCCCAAAAGTGACAAATCTTCCATCCTTTGGTGTGATGGATGCAAATTTAGCTTTATCCCCAGTCATATGACATGAACATTCACTGCCCATATACCATCTATCTTTTGAGGAGGATGATCTCAAGCATACCTGCAATAGACATTTAAGTAACTGTTTTTGGTATCCATTTTTTTGGGTTCATAGGAGTTAGTGCTTGAATCTCCTTTAACTCTCCATACCTTTTTCATTTTAACATCTTTGTTCTTAAAAGGACAATCAAATTTTATATGACTTATCCTTTTACATTTAAAGCATGTTGTATATTTATAAGAGTCTTTTGATGGAGCATAACCTTTTGATTCTCTTACAAAATAACCCATGCAAAGATATTTTTGTTTCAAATTTTCCTTTCCATTAAAACCAAGTCCTTCTTTATCCAGGGAATTTCTTTGTGCCCCAAGAAGTCTTTCAAAGTTACTCTGACCCTCTGTGAATTTATGAATAATTTTATAATTGTCTTTCAAATTTCTTTCCAATTCCTCAATTTCTAAATCTTTTTCTTTTATCACAGATGCATGGGACTCATTCTGTTTTTCAATAAGCTTTGAGAGTTCTTTTACTTTATATTTAAAACCAGAAATTTTTTTAGTTTTCTTCTCAAGAATTTTAGGAGTATACAAACATTCTTGTTACAATTCATTATAAGAAAGCATTCTATTTTTATTTTCAGAATCATTGGAATAATAAGAAGATGCTGAGATAGATGATTGTACCGCAAGGTCATTATGTGCCATTACACACGGATTGGCTACCAGATCATCACTGGACTCGGTGTATGAACTTCTTGTTTTGTGCATGTCCCAATCGACTTTTAGAGTCTGTTTCTTTTTCTTAGAGGCTTTCATTAGTTTAGGACATTCAGGCTTGATGTGTCCAACCTCTCTGCAATTGTAGCAAGTTGGTGGATCTTCCTTTTGATTCCTCTTGCTAGACTCACTTTTTTCTGATTTCGAGTTCTAGAATTTTATATTAAACTTCTTATTATTCTTCAGGAACTTTCCGAACTTCTTTGTTAGCAAGGCCATGTCATCTTCTGATTCTAAGTCACTTCCTTCACTAGAGCCGCTAGACGATGCCATAAGAGCTGTAACTCTCTTTACTTTATTCTGCTCATTTTTCCTCTTATTTATCGCTAGCTCATACGTGATGAGTGGACCGATCAGTTCATCAACCGACATCTCTTTCAGATTCCTTCCTTCCGCTATAGCAGTAGTTTTAGCTTCCCAAACTGGCGGTAGTCCCCTAAGGATTTTTCTAATCAACTCATAAGTAGGGTAAGATTTACCAAGAGCATTTAATGAATTCGAGATGTGTGTGAATCTAGTGTACATGGATTGGATAGACTTATCAACAGTCATTTTAAATGCCTTATATTCACTAGTAAGCATATCTATCCTATTATCTTTTACTTCCTTAGTGCCTTCATATGTTACTTCTAATTTATCTCATATCTCTTTAGCAGTTTTACAGGCCATCACCTTGTTAAACTCATTAACATCTAGTGCACAGTATAGAAGGTTTATAGTAGTAGCATTTATTTGAACAAATTTCCAATAATCATCAGTATACTCATCTTCAGTCTTAGGTACATTTATTTTATCAACTACTTTCATAGGAACATGATTTCCTTTAGAAACTATTCTCCACACTTTCCAATCAACATTTAAAAGATATATACTCATCCTTCGTTTTCAGTAGGTGTAATTTACATCGCAAAAAATTAGGGGTCTAGTGGACAAGGGTCCCTCACCAAATGGAGTTACACCGATGTGTGCCATTGTGATCTTTTACAAAAATAACGGTTAAGTCTATGTAACTTGGCTCTGATACCAAATGTGAATCCTAGTGTTATCCTAAGAGGGAGACTGAATTGGGTATTTTTAAAACTAATTCCTTCAAGTTTTAATTATGAAAACTATCAATTACAAACTTGCAAGCTACTTAACAACTAGTTCAATGTTTCACAATTAATCAATTTAATGCGTGTCTTTATCAAGCATACAACTTTACCCAATTACTCACAAACGTACCAAATGTTCAATACATACACAATAAGCAGATAATTTCGATGCAAGCAGAAATTAAAAAGAGTTAAGGGAAGAGAGATTCAAACTCAATTTTTATGAGGTTCAGCCTACCCCAGTATACGTCATCGCCTTGCACAACCCACTCAAGGATTCCAGTAAAAAGCCACTCCTTTAATTGGGACGAAGCTTCGTTTATAATCTGCTACTTACAAGAGGCATAGCTTCCTCCTCAACCCCGATTCATAGCCTAAACTGTGAATACAATATAAAGATTACAATTTCTGCAAAACTCCAAATGCTTCTAACCAAGCTAGCGAGTACAATTGAAATTTTAGTATATACTCATATGATAAAACATGAAGCTCAATGGGTGTGTAAGATGTTTTCAATGATATTTATGTATCAACAAATATATGATCTTTGTACCTATATGTTAGAAAAGGTGTATACCCAAGAGGGGGGGGTGAATTGGAAATTTTAAACTTTTCTCCTAGGTTAAGTCAAAAGTCAATATGATTTGGTAACCTAGGGTCTTTCTACACAATTTCAAATGTGCTGATAAATAAAATACATGGAATTTAAATCATGCACATCATTCATACAATAACATATACGTGCGGTAAATATAAAGTGCTGAAATGTAAATAGATACACGATATGTTATTGGGGTTTGGCCAACTGTGCCTACGTCCCCGCCTCTAGCTCGCAAGCCGGAGGAGTCCATTAATAGCTCACTTAAGGGTGGAGCGACACCGTTTACAACCAGATCAAATTAACACAGGACTAACCTCAACCTTAACCAGGTCAAATTAACACAGGGCTGACCTCAACCTTAAGCAGGTCAATTAGCGGGGCTGACCTCAACCTACACGCCTTAACAGGACAACGCACCTAGCTTTCCTAACCGGGTCTGAGCCAATCCAGGACTATTCCTGAGCTAGTCTCCTTCTTCAGGCCCGTGCTTGGATATACAAAAAATGTGTATATAATTAGATGGTACAGTAATTGTGCTTTTGTGTAAAGTAGATATGTACCCAAATACGCATAATAACATACACCACAAATATGATTCAATATGTAAGCTTAATCTGGTCTAGATGGTTCAACTCTCAAAAGTATTTTCTATATGTGTAATGCATACATGAGAGTGGTAAACAAGCAATCTTTGTATCACATGATATTCAACAAATAAGTTCACACAAAGATGTCAAGTCTCCAATATTTCAATCAGCAAAATATCTCAAGCATGTTGGTATTAAATGATGTATATGCTTGGTTTGCAAAAGATGTGTAATCTTTGTATTCAACAAATAATATATGAGTGAAAGAATATTGCAACAAAGACCACTATCACAAAAAAAAATATCTCTTCAAATATTTTACAAGATAAAAGTGCAATAGATATTTGGAGGTGTTTAAAAAAAGTTTTTGCAACCAAAAACAAATACAATCTTCTCAAGATCTTGTAATAAAGGTGCAAGCTTAGAAGATCAAACGAAGTCTTCTTAGGATAGGCTTATTAGCAAAAGCCTCCTAAGAATCCTTAGGTTTGGCTCTCAAGAAAATTGTGTCAAATAAGTAGCATAAGGAGAGCAAACCTATTTAAGCAAAACACTCAATCAACTTACAAATGATGTAGACAATAATGGAAGGCAAGTATGAGTGATTTGAGTAAGAAAATGAGTAGTATAGGGTTTTTATTTTTCAGCGAATTCTTCCCTAATCAAAGTGGCTAATCACTATTTATTTTTTCAAATGAACTCATATATATAGACATGGGAGAAAATATGACCGTTGGGGACCTATTGGGTATTATTAAGAAAGTTTAATGATGTTTAAAGCATTTTAACCCTGTTTAAAGCATTTTAACCCTGTTTAAAAAATATTTAACTACGGTAAAAATCAGGGCAACCCGAGAGGTCCGGTCAACCAAAAATGTTTCAGTCAACCAAGTCTCATATGCTTCAGTCGACCAGGGGACTTTTGAACTGAAGGCTCGGTCAACCAGGAGAGGGCAATTTCTCAGTTTTCCGAGGTTCGATCGACCAAGACATTTTGAACTACCTGGTTCGGTCGACTAGACCACTGGGATTTCTCCCGAGGACCCTCCGGTTGACCAGGTAGTTGGAGTGCAAAAAGGGTCGGTCGACTAAATGGTCAAACTTTTGACCTCTGGGGGTTTCGGTCGACCAGGGCCTTTTAAACTACCTAGTTCGGTCGACCGAAAGTGCACCAAGTGTGCATTTTGGTTCCGTTTCGAATCATACAAGCCCTATTCAAGTGCCTAACAAACATATGTGTAAGTGAGTGTGTCCTAGGGTCACTTGAGGTCCAATTTTGAAAACACCGAAAAAGTCCGGTGTCGGTTGACCGAAGGTCTTTCTAAGGTCCTTTCTCATTCATGGTTTGTTTTAGCTTACATAGTAAATCATACATGTGATGTGTGTGAGCTTATTAAAAACCAAATACCTACTTACTATTACAAACCAATTAAATATATTACAATGATGAATTATAAATTGGTCTTCATGCTTTACTTGCTTTGTGCACATCTTTATCTTAACATTCTTAGTTCCTGCACAAAAACTCAATACACTCATTAGATACAATGAGTATTTGTCATAATCAAAATCGGGTGTGACCAATAGGGTCAACACTATATATATATATATGACAAAATATCTTAAAAGATCTGAACACAAGTCAGTATTTTTCAACTAGATCTCACAAGGCTATGAATTTTAGAATCCTTAGGATTTTTTTATCAATTTTTTTTCAATAATATCATAAGATGAAATCTTTGTGTAAAATATAAACTTGAATTTCTGCAAAGATTCAAACTTTAGCAAAAGTCTTTCTCAAATAAATTTTTCAAGTACTAAAACAAAGATTTTTCTTCTCAATAAAAATATTAGATATAAGAGTTTGAGAGATGAAAAACCTTTGATATATATATTGAATCCACAAACAAATCTGTAATGTCTTGCTATTTCTTTTCCAGTTCTGACTTTTTTTTTTTTTATACTGTAAGATTTATAATGCTCTGATTACCTACTAAATTAAACCAATCCATCAACCTAAGTAGCAAAAAGTGTAATCCATATAAAAAGCATCAAGAAAATATACAATACCAGAGTGCTAAAGTGTGTCCCCAAAATATACATATAAGATTGTTTCCCAAAATACCCTCAACTGGGCTAGTGTTACACATAAATACTCTAAAAAATACTCACTCTACTGATAGGGCAGTACTGAGGCCCCTCTATCTGCAAGCCTGATCTGCTCATCTGCCTGGATCACCTGAAAAATGTTAAAGTAATGGGATGAGCCAACGTTCCTTAATATGAAATATGCTATTGCTAGTGTGTGGCAAATGAGTTACAATACTAAGAAGATCTGTTTCTATATAATCACATTTAACTGAATCTGAAAATATAGTACAAATAATATAACAACCACCTTCTCATGTTGCTTAACATATCTGTATTTTAGGTTTCTATACATAATACTTTTAATATATATAAACATATATTCCATGTTTCTGTGAAACTGTACATATATAATAATAACTAAAAACTTCCCTGGATGGTTGTATGTCATGATTTAACCCCTCATGATAGGGTTGTGCAGCCTGAAGGCGGGATCTACCTTGGCTGGCCGACCAAGATAAACCAATATACTCCATCAGTCTGATCAGCCCTCCTCAACCCATATATGATGGGGAGTCTGTCCATTCCTGGGCATTTGATCGACCTACTTACCACGTATTATCTAAATAGGTGGTTACACTCTATATTGAATATATATATATAGCAATGGTACCATGCTCTGCTAAATCTTATCCATCAGGGTCTGATACTAAATAATACATTACTATATACAATCTATCTGTTTTACCATAATTCTGTAATATCTGTATTAATCATGACGTTGTGATAAACTGTATCTGTATCAACTGTATTTATGAAATAAACTGTAAAACTGTATGTCATGATACTGAAAACTATATAATCATGGTATTCTGAAAAATACTATAAAACATATTCCCTGTCTATATAATCTGTAAAACAAAATCTTGAAAATATTGTAAAAACATGTTTCTGTACTATATTCATATTCTTATGTCACATAGTAATTTTAAAACATTTTAAACATATTTGAAACACTGTATAAATTCCTGCTATGAAATAATAATTTGATAAAAACATATAATTCATACTGAAATCATACTAGTATTACCTAGCATAGCATATTTCCCTTACCTTATTTCTGCTAAAATCCCCCTACTGTAGCGGGTCCTACACCTGCAGGGTTCTCCACTCAACACCTTGAAAAACATAAATCCCAGAACAAAACATCATTATTTATACGTCTTCTACACTTCCTACAATTGCCGAAAAACCTAATTTCGAATAAAAGACCTTACCCTAAATCTGGGTTGAAATCCAACTTTGTCCCACCGAGGATCTGCTCCAGCAGACTTAGCTACTTCCCCAGGAGATTTGTGGTGGCCTCAGATTGTCGATCCGGTGAACGACGGGGCCAAAATCGAAGAGAGATGGAAGTGGAGTATTAGGAGAGAGAGAGAGAGAGAGAGAGAGAGAGAGAGAGAGAGAGAGAGTGAGTGAATTTTGCTAAAAATTTATGCATTTAATCCTATTTTAGGCTATTTATACTGTGGAATTCGTCAACAAGCCACGTCACCTCGTCGACGAGTCCTGTAGAAAGTTCGTCGACGAATCTGCACCCTCGTCGATGATTTGCCCAAATAATATGATTGTAGTAGAGTGTTGGCAAAGTCTTTGGAATGGATGCACACTTCACACAAGATAACAAGATTAGTCTCCCTAGAGTGTTTCTTCTTGTGTCTCTAGGGTTTAGGGTATGTTTAAATAGTGTTCTCACTATCAGATTAAGTTATGGCCATTGGATCATGAAGATTAAACATTAATATGTCCGCATTTGCACTGGAACATTGTTCTGCGCCACGACCTTCGTCGACGAATGGGTACATTTGTCGATGAGTGTACAACACTCATTCGTCAACAAGGCCATGACTTCATCAACGAGAGCATTGTCTTAAATTTTTGGGCTCTTGGTATTTTTTCATTGATGGGAGAAAATTGTTCATCGCTGAGTGGCCTTCATGAGTTCGTCGACGAGGCCATGGGGTTCATCGATGAGGCCTCTAAAATTGTGCCTCTAAAAATTTATTCAACCTAGAACTAATGTAAATGAATCTTTCATGAAATGCATGAGTCCTAAGGTTAGTCTAGGGAATATTTGAGCTTCGATTTATATCATATGACGTATGTAAATAAATTCAATTCTAAATACCCATTCCCATTGTAGATCTTGAACTTGAAGTTTTGTTTCATCCTTTTATTCCTCTAGTTCCATGGATTGAGTCAAGTGATATGTACTTTAGGTTCCTCGTGGCTTCCATATCAAGCTTACCATTCATGCATTATAAATCATGATCTTGTTCACAAACTCAATTGCACAAGTCAAATACCAATTGATTTGTCATTATCAAGGCAGGATTGGACTCATAGAGTCAACACAAAGACTTTTATAATAACAACAATACCTTTACAACCATTCTACAACAATACCTCTGCAACCATTCTCTCACCAAGTTAGGAGGCATTTTATATCATCGTTTAGTTTCTAGCTCATGTCCACAAAATCGCTTATCTCTATACTTAATCCATAAACCAAGCTCGTCAAAAGCTTGTGTAATAGTGTTAATGATTAAGTTGTCTTCCACATGGAAGGAATACAATAGTTGCACTTGAGGGATAATTGATTCTATATAGTGGGTCCTAATAGTAGAGGTGCAAATATGTGTCTTCTCCTATAACTACATTGCCCTCATTTTGTTTGATAGGGATTTAACTGTAGTCAACTTGAGCACCTCACTCCATGTTCGTGAAGTGGTTGCTAGCAATAGATGTTTAGTGTCACGATCCCACATTGGATGTGTACTAGGGAGATCTTGGGCGATTTGTACTCCAACTATAAGAGACACCTTTTGTAGAACAAATCCGTGAGGCTAGTGGACCAAAGCGGACAATCCTTCACTAAAGTTGGATCCAGGACCATCACACTTGGTATTAGAACTACCCTGTGGGTACTATCATGTAGGTGGATCCTACATAGAGGTGTAAGCCACTCTAATGAGGGCATCAGAGATCGGACATGAGAGTCTGTCATGGTCCCACATTAGATGTGTACAAGGGAGATCTTGGACTTATAAGGATGCTTTGGACTCCAACTATGGGAGGCGCATTTTATAGGATAACTCCGTAAGGCTAGTGGTCTAAAGCAGAAAATCCCTCACTAGAGTTGATTCTATGACCGTTACACTTAGCAATTGCATATGTTTGAGCTTTGTTCATCGAAATTGGATTACATTGTAGTTTTCTAAAATATTCCTTGTAAATTTTAATCAAATAACATGTGTGTTAACCTAACAAGGCTTAGAATCTTATTTTGATGATAAAAAATCAAGAGTACTTAACATGTTGGGTTAAGTGAAGTTTCAAGGCTTAAATGTTTTGATAAAGATCAAGATCAAGTGCTTAAAGAGTTTTATTAAAAGTTTGTACTTAAAGCTAGAAGATCTGATGAAGCTAAATATTATTGAAGAAAGAAGCTCAAGATAGACAAAGAATGGAAGTAAATGCATGAAGACTTAGTGTTTAGAAAGTCATATAGTTTCAATATTAATGCATGAAGCTCTTAGGAAAGTTTAAGTGACTTAAAGACCTTATTTCAAAATCATGGAAAATGTTTTAAAGTCTTACTTATGTTTTTTTGAAGATCCAAGTAAAGTTTTGAAATCAAAATTTGAAACATCACTTAAGCTAAGAGCAATACAGGCGACTGATGAATCATCATCAAGCGACTGACATTTTTATGGGCTTTTTAAGAAAGCCAATAGAACCGAGACAGGTGACTAACCCTTAAAGCTCATTCAACTGACCCAACACCGTGTTTTCATAATACGCTGAACTTAAAAGGCTTAGTCAACTGACCTCGGGTATAGTCAACTAAAGTTCGTGTTTTAACTTTTTAAACAACATTTGAAAAGTTTCCGAATTTGATTTCTTGGGCTCCAAACTTAGAGATTAGTTGGGAAATACTGCAAGAAACTTGGGAAAAATGTAAAGCAACTTTACTACTCTATAAATACTTGTTATTTTCACAAATTAAACACAAGCAATCAAGCACATACAAATTACAAATTCAAAGTTCTCCTGCAGAAATATTTTCTAAAGTATTACTGTGTATTTACTGAAACAACCCACGATTTTCTGATCTTTTCTACTGAGAATTACAATTCAAATCAGAACCCTAGTGATATTCTACTAAGCTTCACTCTTTTATATTGATTATTGTTGAAGTATATTGTTTTTCAATTGTACAAATTTGCTCCAACAGAGAGTTCTACTTGTACGAACCAAGTTTGTTACTATTTCTTTTTTTATTGACGATTCAGGATTGTTGGATCGTTGCCTAGCAAGAGGGGATTCTCGTTAGGGAGGAGAACTCCACCTTTGAGGGAGAGGTGTTGTAACTTCACCAGGTAATGAAGTTGGAAAGAAAAATCCTCACAGTGTGTTGCTTGGGGCAAGGACGTAGGCTTCTTGCCGAACCTTGTAAAAAATTTGGTCTTCAGCTCTTCTTCCCTAATCTCTTTACTTTATTGCAAGTTTATAATATGCGTGTATGTTTATTGAGAACTTGCTGCATATTGGAAGTTGCTGAAATACTGATTTTGTTTCATACTTGAAATCAAGGAACATACCATATTATTGATTGGCTTAACAATTTCAAAGTTGAATACTAATTTTTATATCACAACTGAAGTTAATCTTGCTTAATTGATTAAAGGAAAGTTTCATGCTTTATAAAATTAATCTTTTGAAATTATTTTAACATTGTCACTATTCGTTGTTGAAGAAAATTCTGATTTTGAATATTGAAGTTATGAGATTTTCATCCAGCTATCTTTAATATCATTCAGTTATAAAAATTGATTTTGGATTGTTCAAAGGATTATTGACTGAACTTGTAAAGATTGTTGATCAACATCATTGTGTTTGTGTGATTGCTGAAAATCAATTTGTTGGGTTAATATTTAAACTAAGGAATTTGTGAAACAAAGTTATAAAGAAATTTTAAAAAACCCAATTCTCTCCCCCCCCCCCTCTTCTTAGGAGTATACCAAAATTCTCAGTTGGTATCAAAGCATTAGGTTGTAGTAAATCTTAAACTAGAAGCTACATAAAGATTCCTATGGCACACCTAGGTGTACCTACTTTTGGCGAGGGTCAATCCTCTTCTAGACCACCCATCTTCTGTGGTGTTAACTACACCTCCTAGGAACAGTGAATGAGAATCTATTTGCAAATCATGGATTGGAATGCTTGGAAAGTAGTCACACATGGTGACCTCATCCCCACTAAAAACGTAGATAACAAAGAAATACCTAAGAAAGAAAAAGAGATGATTGACAATGATCTAAAGATGCTTCAAATAAATTCTAGTGCAATGAATGCACTATATTGTGCCCTTGATGTCATTGAACTCAATAGGGTCATAGGATGTAAATTGGATAAAGAAATATGGGATAAGCTTGAAGTAACTTATGAAGGAACAGTTGATGTAAGGGATAGTAGAATTGACATGCTCACTAGCGAGTATAAGGCATTTAGAATGAACCCTAAAGAAACCATCACTAGTATGTATACTAGGTTTACCCATATTATAAACTCTCTTAATGCATTAGGGAAAAACTACAATACTGCAATAACAGAAGGAAGAAATTTAAAAAATACCTCCCTAGATGAATTAATAGGATCGCTCCTCACATATGAGATGACAAAGAGATTCTGAAGGTAGCAAACACAAGAAATCAATAGCCCTTAAGGCTGCAAAAGAAAGTTCTAGTGAAGAAGAAGAAAATAAACTAGATGACGATGGTGTAGCCATAATTACTAGAAGACTTGGAAAATTCTTCAAAAAGAAAAAGAAGTTTACTCAAAAATTCAAAGGCTCAAAATATGATAAAGGAGAAACTAGCAAAAAGGAAACAAAGAATGAATCTCCTACATGTTATAATTGCAAGAAAGTTAGACACATAAAACTTGATTGTCCACAGCTTAAGAAAGATGCCAAGAAGAAGAAGAAAAAAGGCAATGAAAGCTACTACGTGGGATGACTCAAGCTCAAGTGAATTAGAAAATGACTCAAGCGATCAAGATGTGGCAAACCTTTGCTTCTTGGCAAAAGATAAAAAGGTAAATTCCTACTCTAACTTTCAAGAAGAAGAATCTAGTGATGAATCATGCAGTGACTCATGTGAAAGCATGCCCTCATATAGAGAAATGCAAGCTGAATTATTTTCTTTGCATAATAAGTTCATAAAAGTAACCAAAAGAAACATAGTGTTGAAAGAACAAAATGAAAAGTTAAAGAACCAACTAGAGACTTCAATGTCAGCTGAAAAAGAAAAGGACTTACTTATTGATGAACTTATGAGTAAAGTATACAAGATGTCTCAAGACTTAGTAAAGCTTCAAGTAAAAGGTGAAAATATAAAGGAATCAGAAATATGTGATCTTAAGAGTAAAATTGAAGATAAAGACAAAATCATCTGCAATTTTACTAGAAGAAAAGAAAACTTTGATAAATTGATAGAATCACAAAGAATGTCCTTAGATAAAGAAGGAATAGGATTCAATGGAGTTGAAAACAAAAAGAAAAAGAACCTCTACATGGGCTATTTCATAAAAGCATTAAAACACTTTGGTAGCACATCTTCCACAAATGCATATGAACATACTACTTGCTTCTTGTGTAAGAAAAGGGGACATATAAAGTTTGAATATCCATTCAAAAGAAAAAATGTTAAAATCAAGAAAGTATGGAGTGTAGAGACCCGAAAAAAAAAAAAAAGGAAGAAGAAAATCATCGACGATTTTCTGGAGTGAAGAGAAAACCGGTGACGGTTAAGTGGAATTACTGCGGGTCTGTAACGGGTTAAACAATAACAATAGGGCCGGTTAAAGAGAAAACTAGCAATGGTTTCCTGGAGGTCTAAGAAAATGGGTGATGGTTTTCTATGCAGAGGTGACATATAGAAAGATCCTACAAGTTTTTCAAAGAAAATCAAAATTTTTCCTTTCTTTTTCTCTGAAAGCCTACGTTTCCTCTCTCTATTTTCTTCGATTCTCACTCCATTAAGGTTTGTTTTGACAATCCAGAACCACCACGAGGTTTGTGGAGTGATTCTCTGCAAAGCTACCAAAGTAGATCGTTGATTTGGGGTTTTGGAGCATCATCCCAAAATCAAGGTAAGTGAGATATTTTAAAGTTTTATTGTTAAATTCAAGTATATGGAACCTAGGAAGTATTAAATAAGTGATTTTTGGGGATTTAAGTTGATAAATGAGATTTTTTGAATCAGGGTTCAGGTGAGCGCCGCAGGTATCATTTTAGGGTCCCTGCCAACATAAGTTGGGGAATTAGGTAAGGGGAATAGATTAAGCCAGTAGTTTTTATGAATTTACCGATTCAAATGGAAAATATATGAGTATATAAATGTATATGATTATCAGGGGAGTTTTTTGTGAAAATGAAATGTGGGAAGGTAATGAATTTTTGAGATATATGTGAAGAATACTAACTGTGTATTTTTAGTAAACGAAACTATAATAACCTGGATAATTATGTGAATTAAATAATAAATAAAGGAGAGGGGAAAATAATTTTAAAGGGAGGCGTCTACTTTTGTCAACGAACAGCCTTCTTGGGCTCATCAACGTGGATGCGTGTCTTGTCGATGAGAGTTTACTGAGGGGCTGTTTTGGGGCCTGAAACTCGTCGACAAGGTTTAGGTGCTCATCGACAAACTCCTTTCTTAAACTTGTTGATGAGGTGACGTGGCTCGTGGATGAGGCCACATGGCAAAAGGTCTATAAGTAACAGAAAATCGGGATTCAGCAAGAGAAAATCATTTTTTCTCATTCCTCTCTCTCTCTCTCTCTTGCTCAGTTCCTCTCACTTTTCTCTACATTTCTCGCTCCGTCTCTCCTCGTTTCGACGATCCATAGTCGCCATGTTGATCATAGGGAGATTATCTACAAGTCTGTTGGAGTAAATTGTTGGTTTGGTCAACTTGGGCACCAATCCAAAATTTGGGTAAGTCAAATATTTGGATATTTTTAGTTTTATCAAGCCTATTTGAGTTTAGATTTTAAGTTATATCGGAATATACTGGAGTTTTGTGGAATAAAATTAAGATGTTATGATTTCAGGACTAGGGTGTTTTTGGGACCCTGCAGGCATGGGTTGAGGACCCAGTAAATATTTTCAGGAGCCTATGTAAATTATAATTCAAAAAATTTACGAGTATGTAAGTTCGAGGAAATATAGTTGATTTATTGGAAATATGTATATATGTATTATTTTATGATTTTGAGGATAGTACGTCATGAGCATAAGGATAAAGTTGGAGGCGAGCCTCTCAGCTAGTTAGATAAGGGAAATATGCTATGCTAGTAAATTTAAAAATATTATTAGTAAATTATAGTATTTATTTATTAAGGTACAGGGTGTAACTTATGCAGTTTTACAGATTTCAGAACATGAGTTTTATTAATTATGTAGCCTGAGTAGATATTTGCTTAATACATAATTTATATAGTTTTCCATAATATCATGATTTACAGTGCACATTTAGACAGATATATTTTATTGACTGATATTTACCAGACTGATATTTACCAGACAGATATTTTTTAAACATTATACAGACGAGTAATTTACAGAATGTCATGTTTTCTAAAACCATAACACTCGGACATTACAGATTATCCAATTAGATATTACAGTCAAATATTATAGTTATTACAGTCAGATATCATAGCTATTTTGATCAAATATTATAGTATTTTCAAATCAAATTCATAGTGTTATGGTTATTTTGGAATCATGATGAAAATAGTAGGATATCTATAGAAATAGTATATATAGTATCAGACCCTGATGAATCCAGTTATGTTCAGTTGATAGAGCACGGTACCGTTGCTATTTTCATATTAGAGTGCAACCACATATCTCATATAGTATGTGCATTCTGTCAACCGTGCCTATGGAGAGATTGCAGTCTCCCCAATATTCTGGGTTGAGGAGGCCAGTTCGACGAGATAGTTACCAGTTCTGAGCCTATGAGAGGTTGCAGTTTGGTCGGATTGAGGATTGGCAGAGTACAGTTGACTTACTTGGTAGGCCAACCAAGATTAAGTCCCGCCTACTGGCTGCACAACCCTGTCATGGAGGGTTAAATAAAAAACTCAGATATTACAAGTGTATTTTAAGTCACGTAGGTGTGAGTTACACAGTGTTACATTTTACATGGTATCTCAGTACAGTTATTTATCAGTAAATTATTGATGTGAACTCATTGCCACACCCTAGTAATAGCATATTTCCTCTTACTGAACATTATCTCATCCTAGTGGTTTAACATTTTTCAGGTGATCCAGCTAGGCGAGTAGATCAAGCTCATAGATAGAGAGATCTTTTGTTCTGCCCTATTTTAAAGGGTAAGTGTGTTCAGGAGAATGTATTTTTGGAGTAGATGAAACTGGGGTGACGTGTAAACATGTATGCATAGTTTAGAAACACTGAATTCTGGTATTATAAATATGGATGTATGACTTTACATTTTCCGCTGCATAGGTGTGTCAATATATGTACAAGGATACTTCAGTGCCATCTAGTCCCTGAGATGTTATAGTAGGTATTACATGGCTATCAGAGTAAATTATATATAAAAAAAATGGTCTAATTTTTGGGTCGTTACATGAATAATGAACATGGGTTGGCTTTTGTTATTTTAAATGATATGATTATGCGTATTATTTAAATGGTGTGGCATGAGCAAAATATAAATATTGTGATGAACTATGATATATATATATATATATATATATATATATTTGTGAGATGTTGGGAATATTGAAATGTGATGAGAATATGTATTGCATGTGTATTGTTTAATATGACATGAGATTCACGTTATGTGAACTATTACAAATTATGTGTATGACATGAGATCCACATAATATGGATCTCCAAAAAACCATTCCAAAAGGTTGCCCTAGTGCTTATTGAATCCTTTACCAATCCCTAGGATGTCTACTCAAGTCGGGAATCCTTACCGAGGTCGTAGGATTTATGTTGAGAGAGAGCCACTTATGACTCCTAGAGAAAGACCTTACCTCCCTCCACTAAGGCGAGTGAGTCACCAAGATGACATTGCTAGGATACCCCCACATCATGAGCCCTATGCCCAACATTGGGATGATGAGGACTATGGCGTTGATGACTTTTATGTTGGGAGATCTTACTAAAGGGACCATCGTGATCCTTATGAGGATTTAATGAAGCAAGTAAAGATTGAAACCCCCATATATAATGGGCAGATGGACCCTAAAGTCTTCTAAGATTGGTTGACTAGGACGGATTCCTATTTTGATTGGTATAAAATGACTGACCCTCATCGGGTTGATATTGCAAAAATGAGGTTAGCGGGGCAAGCCATGCTCCATTGGATGAATGTTGAGAGGCAAGAAGTGAGGTTAGATCATAGACCCATTGAGCATTGGGATCTAATGAAGGATAGGTTAAGGAAGAAGTATGTACCCCTTAGCTATAGAGAGCGCCTTATGGATAAGCTTTACATCTTGCGCGAGGGTAGCATGACTGTTTTAGAATACATGAGTCAATTCGATGAGTTTTCTATAAGATACGGCATCTATGAGACTGTTAGTCAATAGATCTCCCAATTTCATAGAGGATTAAAGCCTGAACTAAGGAGAGAAATGTTTCTCCATCACATTGACTCCCTTGAACAAGCCTATAATTTAGCTTATGAATTTAAGCAAATGAATAAAGGGCCACTAGGAAAAAACGATTTGGTCACCCTTCAAATGAGCCACACTCTCAAAGGGTACAAAGTCATAACAAGTCTCAACTAGCACAATCAAGTCAAGTCACTTCCCGAGGGAGCAATACCACAATCCAAAAACCTATGGACAAAGGGAAAGCACCCATGACTGGATCCTCTCACTAGAATTCTGGCAGTGCATTGTGCTTTAGGTGCCATAAACAAGGACGCTTTCCCAAACAATGTCCCACTAGGAACTTGGCGCTTGATAAGGAAGATAGTGAGAAAAAGAAGAAGGAAAAGAAAGAAACTAGTGGAGAAACCTTGAATATCATAAGTGAAGAGCCGTTTGAGCAAGAAAGTCAAGATACATAGGAAGTGTCAGTGGTTGTTACTACGGATACTGAAATCCCCCAACTTGAGAAGGAAACACCACTGGAAGTATCACCTATACTTTCCAAGTTTGAGGATGTCATCTCTAAGTGACCTAGTGAATTATCTTCCATAAAATAGATTCAACATGTCATTATCCTTGTTGTTTATTCATCTCTGCCTAATCTACCGTCTAAGTCTAAAGTGTGTGAGCAGTCTGATACATTTTCAAAGCACATACATGATCTACACTCTAAAATAAGAATGAAAATTAATTTTAATAATGAACATTATAATTCTGGTGCTGACATACTATAATGACCTCATTTTTTTCATACCATTTTTTTTTACTCTTGATAATAACATTGACTGGTAAGAATCCTGTCCTTTGATACCCTATAACATATACATATACCTAGGCAACGGAAAAACATAAAGTGTATAACTAGAAACACAATACCAGAATTTCTTAATATTTATACACATCACTCTAGTTTTAGATACCAGATCCTCTAGGATCTATACAAAATATATATCTCCCAAAATAACTTACCCTATAGACAGGGCAATACTGATAACTCCTCTATCTACGAGCATGTTCTGCTCATCTAGTTGGATCACCTGAAAAATATTAAATCATTGGGATGAGACAACACTCAGGAAGATGAAATATGCTAATACCAGTGTGTGGCATAAGAGTTTCTGTAAAGTATACATATACTGTAAATAAATGAATCTAAAATGGTATGTAACAAAGATATACAGTATAACTCACATATGTGTTTCTTAAAAATACATCTGTTACTAAAATTTTCTATTTGAACATACTTTTAATAACTATAAATATTTCTGCTGATTTCTGTACTTATATAATAGCCGTGCAACTTCCCTAGATGGATAACTGTATGTCATGATTCAAATCCCCTCATGGCAGGGTTGTGCGGCCCATAAGTGAGACTTGATCCTGGTCGGCCCTCCAAAATAAGTCAACTGAAACTCCACTGAGGTACGATTAGCCCCTCAACCTAGGTCTGTTCAAGGAGCACTGCAATCGCTCCCCTCCACCTGGATCAAATTATAGTCTGCAATCTCTCCAACAACACAATCAACCATAAAATGCCACACTCTATCTGAGATGTGTGGTTGCACTCTCTCCACTGTTTAGCTATGGTATCGTGCTCTGTATCTAATTTGTAATGGTCCATCAAGGTCTGATACTATATATATATAATACTCTGATATATGTACATGTGGTTTACTGTTTACCATGATTCGGTTTTTGCTGTAATAGTCATAACACTGGAATAATTATTCTGTATATGTTGTACTGTCTGTTATGAATATGTACTATAATAACTTATCTATATAACTGTAACGTCCCTCAATTTTTTAACATAAAATATCACATAATAAATAAAATGGTCAACCCGAACCCATGGGTAGCGGGGACACCTGTCAAACACAGCGAAAAACCTAGCAGCAGTGAACATCAAATCTCAAATATCCAATCATAAAACATAATACCAGAGCATTCTATACATCCTCACGTACATCCAAATATCTCTAGGGTCAAACACAAAATAACTCTGACGCTATTACAAAATCTTACCCTTCTCACAGGGTAATCTCACTAGCTCAACGGCGGCCCTGACCTGCCAGTCTCTCAGGAGCTCCTGAAAAATTAATTAAGTTTGGGGGTGAGACACTTCTCAGTAAGGGAAAATAAACTAAATACAGCTGTGTGGCAACATGAATATTTAATGCATTTGTACGTATACAGTACATTTCATAATTCTATAAACATAATCATATCGTACTGGGTAAACATATATTTTTACATCTGTTAATAAATCATATCATACATAAAATCATTTGTTATAACTGTAGTACTGAAAACAAACCCAGGATGACTAGCTAGCTGGTGTCATCTATTACCCCCCATGACGGGTTGTGCAGCCCGAAGGCGGGACCCCACAATGGCTGGCCGACCACTGCCGAATCAAATATGTCTGTAAGTACGATGAGCCCGCCACACCCTGGTCTAGACTGCCAGGTGGACGTCCACACTCTACTGAAAGCCACATCGACTATCCATCTCCCATCCCCTCGTGGGACGGTAGAGCTAATAAGGTCTCGTGCCAAAATTAACCCATAGCTACTGTACCGAGCCCCTGAACTGAACTAAACTAACACCCTGGTGGTGATAACATATAATACATGATCATATATATAACATCATTACGGCCTCGTGCTGAAAATATAGTAATTACGGCCTCCTGCCAAAAACATAAATACGTGGCCTCGCGCCAATAACATAAATACGGCCTCGTGCCGATAACATAAATACGGCCTCGTGCCAATAACATAAATATATGGCCTCGCGCCAATAACATAAATACGGCCTCGTGCCGATAATATAAATATATGGCCTCGTGCCAAAAACATAAATACGGCCTCGTGCCGATAACATAAATATATGGCCTCGCACCAAAATTGTTTCAGGTATATATATTCTGAAAATAAATCATTTATCACATAATCGTCAAAACCATTACAACATAACTCATATTTTCATAATACCTGAAATCATGCTTTGTTCGTAAAATCTTTCACATCATAATACATTTCACATAAAATAATATTCATGCCACACATATGCTGTTAAAAGTCATACTTCATATTCTAAAATCGTGAATTACTTACATCTCATACATACATATACATTTTAATCATCATAGCAGTATTTTCCCAATCGTACATTTCATGCGTAATACACAATATAACATATGCTTTTCTGAAAATAAATTTACTCATAATCAATAATAATTTGTATGAAAAATTACTGCTTTAGTTTATTCCCTTACCTGCCTACTGAGAAATTCCTTAGGACCCAAAATTTCACGCCCTTGGCGCCCGAAATTTAATTCCTGCAATTTACATTTTCCTCAGATTAATTAATTTATTTCTCCAAAATAATACTCATCTAGCCTTCCCTAAGCTCCATATATCTCAAATTAATATTTAAACTATTATTTAACATCCCACTTAATTTTCCAAGTTTTGTCTGCGGGTCCCAAAATTAGACCCGCGGCGCTCACCCGGGCCCTAAATTCCAGAAATCCTACTTCAGTCCCAAATGCTTAATATTTTAGCATTTCTAAATTAATGCTAATTAATTGAAAATAAGCCCCTTAATAATCGCCGCACCCCAAATTTGGGGTTTTGGCCCGACACCCCCACGAAAATTCCGTCCCACTAGACTTGTAGAGAATCATCCCTAAATTCTCGTGGTGGTGTCCGTTCGTCAATTGGGCTTATATTTTGCAAGAAATTAAAGAAAAAGGGAGAAATGACTTACTTCAGGGTATACGCTTACGCCGCTTCTACCACCGATCCGCTCCGGTAGAAATGACGGCAGTAGCGAATGGAGTCTAGTGGTATTTTCAAATTTTCGATCGGGCGAAAATCTCTCACGAAATCGAGGAGAGAGGGAGAGAGAATGAGAGGAGAGAGAGAGAACGTTTAGAGACTTGCAGGAAAATAATAGAGAAAAGAAAGAAAATAAAAGAAGAAGAAGATAGAAGATAATTTTTGGGGGGGGGGGGGGGCGCGTGAATTCAATTAGAATCCACCTGAAGCTTTTTTAAAGGTTCAGGTGGTTACATATATATATATATATATATATATATATATAAAATAATAATAATAATAATAATAATAAAAAAAAAATTTAATTAATATTAATAATAATATATTTTATAAATAAAATAAAAATAAATTTTAATTAATAAATTTTTTTTTCTTTTTCTTTTTTTTAAATCCGATTAATTATTTATTTATTTATTTATTTATTTAATTTTTTTAATTTTTTGGAAATCAATCCACTAATATTTTATATCTCTTTTTGGGGATTTTTACATTCTCCCCTCCTTATAAAAATTTTGTCCTCGAAATTTGCCATTCCCCTGTTTCCCTCCCTTAGTGAAAACTTCCAATTTGTATTGATTACGCGGAGGAATACCGTGGTTACAACAAGGGCTCTAGGAGATTACAACTATTCAAAATTCTCCCAAAACCATTCACATTTCAAAACTAAAAACTCTATCTATTTTACGTTACACTATACTAATAAAAACTACAATACTATTCCATTCACATGACTGGCTCAGCTCTAAACGCCACTGAATAAGTGCGGATATCTCCGGTGCATCTGATCCTCTAGTTCCCAAGAAGCCTCCTCAATGGCATGGTTGTGCCATAGAACTTTTACCAATGGAATCTTCTTCGTGCGTAGTTCCTGTTCCTTCCAGTCAAGAATCTACACTGACACTTCCTCATAAGCTAACGTATCGCCCAACTCCAGTGCTTCATATCTAATCACATGGGAGGGGTCTGAGACGTATTTCCTCAGCATAGAAACGTGGAATACGTCATGGATCCTAGATAGGACCGGTGGTAATGTCAAACGATAAGCAACTGGACCCACTCTCTCAAGAATCTCGAATGGTCCAATATACCTAGGGCTCAGCTTACCCTTCCTCCCGAACCTCATAACACCCTTCAGCGATGCCACCTTCAGGAACACGTGATCTCCTGTGTCAAACTCCAATTCTCATCGACGAGTATCCGCATAACTCTTCTGCCGGTTCTGCGCTGTCCTGATCCTGTCTCTGATGAGTCTGACTTTATCCTGAGTCTGCTGTATCAGCTCTAGCCCCAATACCTGTCTCTCACCAACCTCATCCCAGTACAATGGGGATCGGCACCTCCTGCCATACAGTGCCTCATACGGTGCCATCCCAATGCTGGCCTGGTAGCTGTTATTATATGCAAACTCAACCAGTGGCAAATACTGCATCCAACGACCTCCAAAATCCAGCACACATGCTCGCAGCATATCCTCCAAAATCTGTATCGTCCTCTCTATCTGTCCATCTGTCTGAGGATGAAAAGTTGTGCTGAACGACAACTGAGAACCCATGGCCCCTTGCAGACTCTTCCAAAAACGAGATGTAAACCGTGGGTCTCTATCTGAAACTATGGACACTGGGACGCCGTGGAGTCTAACTATCTCCTGGATGTATAACTCAGCCAATCTGTCCATGGAGTAGCTAACTCTGATCGGAAAAAAGCGGGCAGTCTTCGTCAATCGATCCACCACTACCCAAATAGCGTCCTGTCCATGCAATGTTGGCGGTAATCCTGAAACGAAATCCATCGCTATATGCTCCCACTTCCACTCAGGAATGTGGAGTGGCTGCAACGATCCCGCCGGTCTCTGATGCTCAGCCTTCACTTACTAGCACGTCAAACACTGACCCACAAACTGAGTTATCTCCTTCTTTATGTTGCTCCACCAGAAGGACTCTCAGAGATCCCTGTACATTTTAGTGCTACCCGGATGTACAGTATATAGGGATCGATGTGCTTCCTCCAAAATGACTTTCTTGATCTCAGGATCGGCAGGAACACATAACCTGGTATGGAACCTCAGCGCTCCATCATCTGAAATGCTGAACTCTAGTTCCTGACCATCCTGTACCTTTCCCATAAGCTCTACTAGTTCTGTATCATTCCTCTGAGCTGCTTTAATCCTCTCCTGTAGAGTCGGCTGCAAAACCAAGTCAGCAATGAACGCCTGGTGATCGCCCTCTACCAGCTCCACACCGAGCCTCTCCAGATCCATCTGAATTGGATGCTAAATCTCCACTGCAGATACAAATGATTCACTGATTTCCGACTCAAAGTATCAGCAACCACATTAGCCTTTCTCGGGTGGTAGCTAATATTGCAGTCGTAATCTTTTATTAGCTCCAACCATCTCCTCTGCCTCATATTCAATTCCTTCTGCTTGAAGAAATACTTTAAACTCTTATGGTCAGTAAATATCTCACACCTACCCCCATATAGATAGTGCCTCCAAATCTTCAGCGCGTAAACAATCGCCACCAACTCCAGATCGTGGGTAGGGTAGTTCTTCTCATATTCTTTCAACTGTCGTGAGGCATAGGCTATCACTCTCCCCCACTGCATCAACACGCATCTGAGCCCTTTATGGGACGCATCACTGTAAATTACGAACCCCTCTTCTCTTGAAGGAATCGTCAACACAGGCGCAGTGATGAGTCGCTGCTTCAACTCCTGAAAGCTCTGTTCACATTTATTAGACCACTCAAACTTCGCTCCTTTCCTGGTCAATCTGGTCGACGAGCCTGACAATCGAGAAAAGCCCTCAACAAACCTGCGGTAGTACCCAGCCAATCCCAGGAAACTCCTGATCTTATGCACGTTCTTTGGTTGTACCCAATCAACTACCGCCTCAATTTTACTCGGATCAACAGAAATACCACCCTTGGATATAACGTGTCCAAGGAAGGTAACCTGTTCCAGCCAAAACTCACACTTCTTGAGCTTCGCATATAGCTTCTTCTCTTGCAATACCTGCAACACTATACTCAGATGCTCCTCATGCTCCTTTGGACTCTTCGAATACACCAGTATATCATCAATAAATACTACGACAAATCGATCCAAGTACTGGTGAAAAACCCTGTTCATAAGATCCATAAACACCGCAGGAGCATTCGTTAACCCAAACGGCATAACTAGAAATTCATAGTGACCATACCATGTTCTAAATGCTGTCTTCAGAACATCTTCCGCCCTGACTTTCACCTGATGGTACCTGGAGCGTAAATCTATCTTCGAAAAGATCTGTGTCCCCTGTAACTGGTCAAAAAAATCATCAATACGCGGGAGCGGGTATTTATTCTTGATAGTTACTTTATTGATTTCTCGACAGTCGATGCATAATCTCATCGAGCCATCCTTCTTCCTCACAAAAAAAACTGGTGCTCACCAGGGTGACACACTGGGCCGAATGAACCCCTTATCTAACAGCTCCTGCAACTGCTCTTTCAATTCTTTCAGCTCTGCCGGTGCCATTCTATACGGCGCCTTCGAAATCGGTGCTGTCCCCAGAACTTGATCAATAACGAACTCTACCTCACGATCAGGAGGTAGTCCTGGCAAATCCTCTGGAAATACATCAGGAAAATCTCTCACCACTGGGATATCCTCCACCCTTAGTTTCCCTTCTGATACAGCCTTCACATAGGCTAAATATCCCTGACAACCTTCTGATAGCAATCTACACGCCTAAATAGCAGATAATAACTGAGGTGGGGTGTGCACACGTGATCCCACGAATCTGTACTCCTCTCCCTCTGGAGGTCTAAACACTACCACTCTATGATGGCAATCAACGCTAGCATAGTGGGCAGCTAGCCAATCCATGCCCAAGATTACCTCAAACCCATACATGTCTAAAACCACCAGATTAGCTAACAAATACCTCCCTTGAATATCCACTAGACAGTCCCTGAGTATCTTTCTACATACCCCTACGGTCCCAGTCGGCGTAGCAACAGACAAACTAATTTCTAACTGCTGAGGCTCAAACCCACACAATTTAACATAATCCCAGGCGATAAATGAATGCGTCGCCCCAGAATCAAACAAAACAGTAGCTTTAAATGACAGTATTGAAACAGTACCTGTCACCACATCTCCTGCTGCCTCAGCATCTCCTGGCGTCAAAGCGAAAACTCTGGTTGGGGCCATATTCCTCTGCTGGCCTCCTCGTGTTGCCTGGTAACCTCCTCGTGTAGGTCTAGGAGCAGTACTAGTCTGTGTCGGACACTCCCTCATCATATGTCCTGACTCCCCGCATCTGTAGCAGACACCTCGCCCAGCACGACACTCTTCCAGGTGTCTCTTCCCGCAAGATGGGCAAGCTGGAGATGGCTGCACACCCTGGAAACCGTGATTCCCGGTCTTCTGTCTCTGGTTCCTATAATAGCCACCTCTCTTCCACGCGGCACGACCAACTCCCTGTTGGAAACCAGAAGGTATGGATCTCTTCTTCTGCCTCTGCTCCTCAGCCTCCAATCGCTCTCCAGTCTCTTCTATAGTGGTTCTATCCACTAGTTCAATAAAATCCTGCAACTTCAAAATCGATACCTACTTATAAATTTCTCTCCTCAAGCCTCTTTCAAACTGTCGTACCTTCTTCGCCTCATCTGGAATAATATACGAGGCGAAGCGAGATAGCTCGATGAATCTCGCCACGTACTGCTGTACTGACAGCTGTCCCTGCTTCAGATTCAGGAACTCCGTAATCTTAGCCTCCCTGGAAGAGGCTGGAAAATACCTGTCGAAGAATATCTCTCTAAATCGCTCCCAAGTCATCTCTACAGGTATAGTCCTCTGCTGCTCTAATACTCTCATCGCCGACCACCACCTCTCGGCCTCTCCAGTCAGTCTGTAGGTGGCAAACAGCACCTTCTGCTCCTCTGAACACTGCAGTACTGCAATTATTTTCTCCATCTCCTACACCCAATTCTCAGCGATTGCAGGATCCGTTCCTCCTGAGAAAGCTGGAGGATTCATCTTTATGAACTTCTCGATCATACAACCGTGGCCTACAGACGGACCACCCTGTTCTCTCGAACTCCTGGCAATTTCTGTCATAACCTGTTGTGCTACGCTGCGTAAGACTGCATCTAAATCACTACCTGCAGCATCTGAGGGTCCAGCACCCTCACTCCCACTGACGTGGGCACTATTTCCACTGTGGTCCATCCTGAAAGAAGAAATAACTTAACTCAAAACATCTTTCTTTATACATATCACTCAACTCATATGGTATATTTTCCTAATTAACTTATCACTCTTGATCTTAATTCAAGGTTCAATCCTGCAACCTAGATACCCGACCCGACGATAGTTTACAATGAATTTCCTAAAATCGTCACCCCAGGAAAATCATACAAACCACCACGGAAGTCCTGCATCTAGACTACAAAACCAGACCTCAAATCCTCTTATCCTATACTCTGGTATTACTACTGCTGCACTCTAGAGTCTACAGAACCTAGTATCCTAGGCTCTGATACCAAATGTAACGTCCCTCAATTTCTTAACATAAAATATCACATAATAAATAAAATGGTCAACCCGAACCCATGGGTAGCGGGGACACCTGTCAAACACAGCGAAAAACCTAGCAGCAGTAAACATCAAATCTCAAACATCCAATCATAAAACATAATACCAGAGCATTCTATACATCCTCACATACATCCAAATATCTCTAGGGTCAAACACAAAATAACTCTGACGCTATTACAAAATCTTACCCTTCTCACAGGGTAATCTCACTAGCTCAACGGCGGCCCTGACCCGCCAGTCTCTCAGGAGCTCTTGAAAAATTAATTAAGTTTGGGGGTGAGACACTTCTCAGTAAGGGAAAATAAACTAAATACAGCTGTGTGGCAACATGAATATTTAATGCATTTATACGTATACAGTACATTTCATAATTCTATAAACATAATCATATCATACTGGGTAAACATATATTTTCACATCTGTTAATAAATCATATCATACATAAAATCATTTGTTATAACTGTAGTACTGAAAACAAACCCAGGATGACTAGCTAGCTGGTGTCATGTATTACCCCCCATGACGGGTTGTGCAGCCCGAAGGCGGGACCCTACAATGGTTGGCCGACCACTGCCGAATCAAATATGTCTGTAAGTACGATGAGCCCGCCACACCCTGGTCTGGACTGCCAGGTGGACGTCCACACTCTACTGAAAGCCACATCGACTATCCATCTCCCATCCCCTCGTGGGACGGTAGAGCTAATAAGGTCTTGTGCCAAAATTAACCCATAGCTACTGTACCGAGCCCCTGAACTGAACTAAACTAACATCCTGGTGGTGATAACATATAATACATGATCATATATATAACATCATTATGGCCTCGTGCTGAAAATATAGTAATTACGGCCTCGTGCCGAAAACATAAATACGTGGCCTCGTGCCAATAACATAAATACGGCCTCGTGCCGATAACATAAATACGGCCTCGTGCCAATAACATAAATACATGGCCTCGCTCCAATAACATAAATACGGCCTCGTGCCAAAAATATAAATACGGCCTCGTGCCGATAACATAAATATATGGCCTCGCGCCAAAATTGTTTCAGGTATATATATTCTGAAAATAAATCATTTATCACATAATCGTCAAAACCATTACAACATAACTCATATTTTCATAATACCTGAAATCATGCTTTGTTCGTAAAATCTTTCACATCATAATACATTTCACATAAAATAATATTCATGCCACACATATGCTGTTAAAAGTCATACTTCATATTCTAAAATCGTGAATTACTTACATCTCATACATACATATACATTTTAATCATCATAGCAGTATTTTCCCAATCGTATATTTCATGCGTAATACACAATATAACATATGCTTTTCTGAAAATAAATTTACTCATAATCAATAATAATTTGTATGAAAAATTACTGCTTTAGTTTATTCCCTTACCTGCCTACTGAGAAATTCCTTAGGACCCAAAATTTCACGCCCTTGGCGCCCGAAATTTAATTCCTGCAATTTACATTTTCCCCAGATTAATTAATTTATTTCTCCAAAATAATACTCATCTAGCCTTCCCTAGGCTCCATATATCTCAAATTAATATTTAAACTATTATTTAACATCCCACTTAATTTTCCAAGTTTTGTCTGCGGGTCCCAAAATTAGACCCGCGGCGCTCACCCGGACCCTAAATTCCAGAAATCCTACTTCAGTCCCAAATGTTTAATATTTTAGCATTTCTAAATTAATGCTAATTAATGGAAAATAAGCCCCTTAATAATCGTCGCACCCCAAATTTGGGGTTTTGGCCTGACACCCCCACGAGAATTCCGTCCCACTAGACTTGTAGAGAATCATCCCTAGATTCTCGTGGTGGTGTCCGTTCGTCAATTGGGCTTATATTTTGCAAGAAATTAAAGAAAAATGGGGAAATGGCTTACCCCAGGGAATACGCTTACGCCGCTCCTGCCACCGATCCGCTCCGGTAGAAATGACGGCAATAGCGAATGGAGTCCAGTGGTATTTTTAGATTTTCGATCGGGCGAAAATCTGTCACGAAATCGAGGAGAGAGGGAGAGAGAATGAGAGGAGAGAGAGAGAGAATGTTCAGAGACTTGCAGGAAAATAACAGAGAAAAAAAAGAAAATAAAAGAAGAAGAAGATAGAAGATAATCTGGGAGGGGGGGGGGGCGCGTGAATTCAATTAGAATCCACCTGAAGCTTCAAAAGAAGCTTCAGGTGGTTACATATATATATATAATAATAATAATAATAATAATAATAATAATAATAATAATAATAATAATAATAATAAATTTAATTAATATTAATAATAATATATTTTATAAATAAAATAAAAATAAATTTTAATTAATAAATTTTTTTTCTTTTTTTTTAAATCCGATTAATTAATTATTTATTTATTTATTTTTTTAATTTTTTTAATTTTTTTTTATTTTTTGGAAATCAATCCACTAATATTTTATATCTCTTTTTGGGGATTTTTACAATAACTGTATATTTGTTTGTTATGGCTCTAAGATCTATATATCATGGTATTCTGAAAACTATATGATTTATGTAAACTGTATATAACATATTCACTGTAAAACTATATACTATACTTTCTATTGAACTATGTTAAATACATAATTCTGTAAAATACTGGATAGTCATAGCTTTGAAATAAATACTATATAATATGCTCTGTAAATAATTGTATATCTTGTATATCCTAATTCTATAAAATTGTATACCCATTCATGATTTTGTAACATTTGTATAAATTCAGTACTATACTCATATTACTCGTGCCACACAACAGTTAATAATTCATTAAATATAATTTGCATAACTGTATAATATATATTCTGAAAATACCCATAATCTTATACTATCTTTACTAGTAAAAATTCTAATTTATTTGGCATAGCATATTTACCTTACCTACTTAGTTGGGAGGCTCGCCTCCAACTCTATTCTCATGCTCACGGCGTACTATCCCCAAAATCTTGCAATAATGCATATAAACATATTTCCTAGTAAAAACACAAAATTTTCCTAGAAAATTATCATACTCATATTTCCTAAACCTGCCTACTCATAATTTCCTAAATTATAATATACTTGGACTCCTAGAAAGATATCTACTGGAGTCCTCAACCCATGACTGTAGGATTCCAAAACACCCCAACCCTAAAAATATAACACCTTAGTTTTATTTCACAAAACTCTAGTATATTCCCGTCTAACTCAAAATCTAAGCTCAAATAAACTTGATAAAACTGAAAAAACCCAAATAATCTACTTACTCTGATTTTGGGATGGTGTCCAAGCTACCCCAAACAACAATCTGTTCCAGCAAACTTGTAGAGAAACTCCCCTAGATCAACATGGTGGCTTCTGATCATCGAACTAGGGAGTAACAGGGCAAGAAATCTAGAGAGAACAGGAGAAAAATCGAGCAGGAAAGAGAAAAAGCTACGAGAAAATGAATTTTCTTGCTGAAACGTCGTTTTTAGCTATTTATAGACTTCTTGCCACGTGACCTCGTCGACGAGCCATGACACCTCATCGACGAGTCCAAGAAGCGGATTCATCAATGAACACCTAACTCTTGTCAACAAGTTTCAAGCCCTGAAATCAGCCCTCTCAGTAAGTTCTCTTCGACGAGACACGTGTCCACGTCGACGAGCCCAAGAAGACTATTTGTCGAGGAACGCTCCACGTTTGTCCTCGAAATTTCATTTTCTCTCTCCTTTCTTTATTATTTAATTTTTATAATTATCCATATTACTACATTCTCCCCTCCTTATAAAATTTTGTTATCGAAATTTGCTATCTGTATTGAACACCATCCTTTGGAAACAAAAGGGGCTACTTATTTTATTGCTTACCCTCACTTATAGCGAAGGAATACCATGGTTACAACTAGGGTTCTGGGAGATTACAAATATACTCAGAAAAGAAAATTCTCCAAAAACCAAAACACTACCTATCCTATAATCTAAAATACAACTATACCTTTATCACTCTGTACTGAATAAAATAAAACTGTCGTTATCTAAACAATACTGGCTATCACTGTATCCTACTAAACAAGTGTGGGTATTTTTGTCTGATCTCTTCCTCAAGCCCCCACAAAGCTTCTTCTATGGCATGATTCTTCCACAGGACCTTCACTAACGGAATTTTCTTAGTACGCAATTCTTGTTCCTTCCTATCTAAGATCTGTACTAGGGTTTCCTCATATGCCAATGAATCTTTGAGCTCTATCTCTGCATAACTGATCACATAGAAAGGGTTTGAGACGTATTTCCTCAACATGGAAACATGAAATACATCGTGAATTCTAGATAGATCTAGTGGTAAAGCTAGCATGTAGGCAACTGGTCCCACTTTCCCAAGTATCTCGAATGGGCCAATGTACCTAGGGCTAAGCTTACCCTTCTTTCCAAATCTCATAACTCCTCTCAGTGGAGCTATCTTCCAAAATACCCGATCCCCCACATCAAATTATAACTCTTGGAAGCAAGTATCCACATAAATTTTCTACTGACTCTGAGATGCACTGATTCTGTCTCTAATTAGTCAGGCTTTATTATACGCTTGCTGCACCAACTCTAGTCCAAAAACTCGCCTTTCTCCCACTTCATTCTAGTATAATGGAGAATGACACCTCCTACCATATAAAGCCTCGTAAGGTGCCATCCCGATGCTGGCCTGATAACTATTATTGTACGCAAACTCAACTAGCGGAAAATAATGGGTCCAACTACCCCCGAAATCCAACACACATGCACGCAGCATATCCTCAAGTATCTGAATCGTCCTCTCTGTCTACCCATTAGTCTGACGATGAAAAATGGTGTTGAATACTAACTGTGATCCCATAGCCTTCTGAAAGCTCTTACAAAATTGTGATGTAAATTGAGGATCTCGGTCTGAGACTATGGATACTGGCACACCATGGGAGCACACTATCTCCTGAATGTACAACTCTGCTAGCCTATCCATAGAATAGTTGACTTTGATAGGGATGAAGTGAGCGGTCTTCGTCAGTTGATCTATGACCACCTAAATAGTGTTTTCTCCTTGTCGCACTGGTGGTAGCCCTATTACAAAATCCATGGAGACATGATCCCATTTCCACTCAGGGACGTAGAGTGGCTGCAACTGCCCCACGGGTCTCTAGTGCTCAGCCCTTATCTGCTGGCACGTCAAGCACTGCTTCACGAATTCAGCAATTTCCTTCTTCATACCGCTCCACCAAAAGGATTCTCGTAGATCCCGATACATTTTAGTACTACCTGGATTCACAGTGTATAGGGATCTATGTGCCTCCCAAAAATAGTCCTTCTAATCTCAGCATCTATAGGAACACATAGTATGGTATAGAAGTGCAGGGCTCCGTCATCTGATATAATGAAATCCTCCTTCTGTCCGTTTTGCACTTTCTATATCAACTTTACCAACTCGATATCATTCCTTTGGGTAGCTTTAATTCTTTCTTGCAACGTAGGCTATACCACCAGGTTGGAATTGAATGCCTGGTGATCACCCTCTATCAGCTCCATGCCTAACCTCTCCAAATCCATTTGGATAGGGTGTTGAATTTCCACTGCTAACAATACTGCTCCCACTGACTTTTGGCTTAGTGCATCAGCCACCATGTTTGCTGTTACTGGATGGTAGCTAATAGTGCAGTCATAATATTTAATAAGTTCCAACCATCTTATTTGCCTCATATTCAGTTCTTTCTGAGTGAAGAAATATTTCAAACTTTTGTGGTCCTTGAAGATTTCACATTTTCCTCCATAAAGATAACGCCTATATCTTGAGAGCATACACCACTGCAGCTAATTCTAAATCATGCACGGGATAGTTCTCCTCATATTTTTAAAGTTGCCTGGATGTATAAGCAATAACTCTCCTGTGCTACATCAACATGCACTCAAGCCCCCTCTGAGACGCATCACTATAAATGACAAATCCATCCTCTCCTGATGGAATAGCTAACACCGGGGCAGTAACCAATCGCTGCTTCAACTCTTGGAAGCTCTGCTCATACTCATCAAACCATTCAAACCTCGTATTCTTCCTGGTGAGTCGTGTCAAAGGGACCTGATAGTCTGGAAAAATCATATACAAAGTGCCGGTAATACCCTGCCAGCCCTAGAAAACTCCTTATCTCTTGAACATTTCTTGGCCTCACCCAATCTACTACTACCTCTATATTGCCTGGGTCAATTGATATACCATCCCCGGAGATCACATGCCCTAGAAAGGTGACCTGCCTCAACCAAAATTCGCATTTCTTAAATTTCGCATACAGCTCCCTTTTCCTCAATACCTACAACACCAACCTCAAATGATGCACATGTTCCTCAAAGCTATTTTAGTAGACCAGTATATCATCTATAAAAACCATAACAAACTGGTCCAAATACTGATGAAACACCTGATTCATCAGGTCCAAAAACGCTGTCGGTGCATTCATCAGACCAAACGGCATAATGAGGAACTCGTAGTGCTCGTATATGGTCCTAAAAGTCATCTTCGAAATGTTCTCCACTTTAACTTTCACCTGGTGATAACCGAATCAGAGATCAATCTTAGAATAGATTTGGGTCCCCTAGAGTTGATCAAATAGATTGTTGATTCTGGGGAGAGGGTATTTATTCTTAATTGTTACTTTATTCATTTCTCTATAATCAATACACATTCTTATGGCCCCATCCTTCTTTTTCATGAACAAGACTGGCACCCCCCAAGGTGACACGCTGGGCCTGATAAAACCTTTATCTAATAACTCTTATAGCTAGTCTTTCAATTCTTTCAATTCAGCTGGAGCCATTCTGTAAGGCACTTTAGATATTGGTGTCGTCCCTGGAAACAGATCAATTGCAAATTCTATCTCCCGATCTGGGTTACTCCTCTGAAAAGACATTTGAAAATTTTGTAACCACTGGAATGTTGGCTTGTTTCAGTTCCTCCTTTGGTAACTCCTTTATATAGGCAACGTATCCCTGGCAACCACCCAAAAGTAACCTCCTCACCTGAATAGCTGACACTAGCTGTGGCGAGGCATGCACACGTGTACCCACAAGTATGTATTCTTGCTCACCTAGGGGTCTGAAAATCACTTCTTTCGGATAGAAGTCTATGCTGGCGTGATTAACTGCCAACCAATCCATACCTCATATTACATCAAATCCCTGCATATCTAGTATCACGAGATCAGCTGGTAGTACTTTCTTCTGAATAGCCACTGGAAAATTCCTAAGTACCTTTCTACAACTCATAGTAGATCCTGTCAGCATGACTACAGATAAATCAACATCTAACAACTGTGCCTCTATCCCAGCTACTTTAACATACCCCGACGATTCAAAGGAATGGGTGGCACCTATGTCAAACAAGACAATAACTTTATATGATAATACAATAAGTGTATCTATGACAACGTCTCCAATAGTCTTGGCGTCTCCCAGCGTCAATGCATAGACCCTCGCCGGCACCGTGTTCCTCTGCTGGCCTCCATGGGGCGCCTAATGTCCACCTTGATATAATATAGGAGTTGGTGCATAGATCGGCGGTCCCTGATATGATCAAGCCATATGGCTGGGTCTCCCACATTGGTAGCAGACATTCTCACCCAACCAACACTCACCTGAATGTCTCCGACCACACTTGGGGCAAACGGGATAAGTCTGCCCATCCTAAAATCTACTGTGTCCTATCATCAGTCTCTGTCCCCCACCGAAGCTGCCTCCTCTCCATGGGCCCCAGCTAGACTTGGTCTGAAAACCTGAGGGAACATACCTCTTCTTCTAGTTCGATATTCCTCCATCTCCCTAATTGCTTTCCTCTGCTACTGTGACCCTATCCACTAACTCCAAGAAGTCCTGCACCTTAAGAACTACCACCTGTCTATAAATGTCCCGCCTTAAATTCCTCTAGAACATCTTGACCTTCTTAGCTTCATCTGGGACAATATAAGGGCAGAAACATGACAACTCAATGAATTTCACCTTGTACGGCTGGACTATCATCGATTCCTGGGACAAGCTCATAAATTCTTGTACCTTCGCCTCTTTGATGGTAGCGGGAAAATATCTATCATAAAATATATCCCTGAATATGCTCCAAGTCATATGCACAGGTGTAGGCCTCTGTTCCTCCAACAACTTCGCAGCTACACACCATCTCTCAACCTCGCTTGTCAACTTATACGAGGCGTAAAGGATCCTCTGCTCGTCAGTGCACTGGAGCACTGTCAATATTTTCTCTATTTCTTGCATCCAGTTTCTCAGCAATTGCAGGACCAGTTGCTCTTGAAAATGCTGGAGGGTTCATCTTTGTAATTTATTTATCGTACAACCTTACACAGTAGATGGACCTCCCTGCTCCCTGGAGCTCCGGGCAATCTCAGCCATGACCTATTGAGTTATGCTGCATAATACAACATCTGAATCCCCGCCTCCCGTGCTAGAAGGCCCTACTCCATCATCTGCACTAGTGTGGGTGCTGCTTCCTCCAGGGTCCTATCTCCATACATATCTAATATATAAAATCTAACTGAAATCTCATATTTCCAATTAACTTGTCCCCTCTGATCTTAATTCAAGATTTAATCCTGCAACCTAAACACACAACCCAACAATAGTTTACTTTGACTTTCCTAAAATCGTCATCCCAAGAAAGACATAGAAATCACCATGAAAATTCTGTACCCAGACTACAAAACAAAACCTCAAATCCTTTTCCTATACTATGGCATTGTTTCACTGCATTTTAAAATCTACAGAATCTAGCAACCTAGGCTCTAATACCAAATTGTAACAACCTCATTTTTTTCATGCCATTTTTTTTTTTTTACTCTTGATAATAACACTGACTGGTAAGAATCATGTCCTCTGATACCCTATAACGTATACATATACCTAGGCAGTGGAAAAACATAAAGTGTATAACCAGAAACATGATACCATAATTTCTCAATACTTATACACATCACTCTAGTTTTACTCGGATAAGACAACGCTTAGTAAGATGAAATATGCTAATACATGAAATATGCTAATACATGAAATATGCTAATACCAGTGTGTGGCATAAGAGTTTCTATAAAGTGTACATATACTGTAATTAACTGAATCTAAAATGGTATGTAACAAAGATATATAGTATAACTCACATTTGTGTTTCTTGAAAATACATCTGTTACTGAACTTTTCTATTTGAACATACTTTTAATAACTATAAATATTTCTACTGATTTCTGTACCTATATAGCTGTGAAACTTCCCTAGATGGATAATTGTATGTCATGATTCAGATCCCCTCATGACAAGGTTGTGTGGCCCGTAGGTGGGACTTGATCCTCGTCGGCCCTCCATAATAAGTCAACTTAAACTCCACTGAGGTACGATTGGCCCCTCAACTTGGGTCTGTCCAGGGAGCACTGCAATCTCTCCACTCCACTTGGATCAGATTACCAAGGAGTCTGCCATCTCTCCAACGACACAATCGACCATAAAATGTCACACTCTATCTGAGATGTGTGGTTGCACTCTCTCCACTGTATAACTATAGTATCATGCTCTGTATCTGACCTATAATGGTCCATCAAGGTCTGATACTATATATATATAATACTCTGGTATATACATGTATTGTACTGTTTTCCATGATTCTATTTCTACTGTAATAGCCATAACACTGGAATAATTATTTTGTATAAGTTGTACTATCTGTTCTGAATATATATTGTAATAATTGATCGGTATAAATGTATATTTGTTTGTTATGGCTCTAAGATCTGTATATTATGGTATTCTGAAAACTATATAACTAATTTCTATAAACTGTATACAATATGCTCACTATAAAACTGTATACTATACTTTCTATTCAACTGTGTTAAATATATAATTCCGTAAAATACCGGATAGTCATAGCTTTGAAATAAATACTATATAATCTGCTCTGTAAATAATTGTATATCCTGTATATCTTAATTCTATAAAACTGTATACCCATTCATGATTCTGTAACATTTGTATAAATTCAATATTGTACTCATATTACTCATGCCACACAATAGTTAATAATTCATTAAATATAATTTGCATAACTGTATCATATCTATTTTGAAAATACCCATAATCTTATACTATTTTTACTAGTAAAAGTTCTAATTTATTTGGCATAGCACATTTCCCTTATCTACTTAGTTAGGAGGCTCGCCTCCAACTCTATTCTCATGCTCACGGCGTACTATCCTCAAAATCTTGCAATAATACATATAAACATATTCCTTCGTAAAAAAATGAAATTTTCCCAGAAAATTATCATACTCATATTTCCTGAACCTGCCTACTCATAATTTCCTAAATTATAATATACCTAGACTCCTGGAAAGATATCTACTAGGGTCCTCAACCCATGACTACAGGGTTCCAAAACACCCCAACCCTAAAAATATAACACCTTATTTATATTTCACAAAACTTCAGTATATTCCTATATAACTCAAAATATAAACTCAAATAAGCCTGATTAAACTGAAAATACCCAAATAATCTACTTACCCTGATTTTGGGATGGTGCCCAAGCTGCCCCCAAACAACAATCTGTTCTAGCAGACTTGTAGAGAAACTCCCCAAGATCAACATGGCAGCTTCTAATCATCAAACCGGGGAGTGACGGGGCAAGAAATCAAGAGATAAGGGGAGAGAAACCGAGCAGGAGTGAGAAAAAGCTAAGAGAAAATGAATTTTCTTGCTGAAACGTCGTTTTCAACTATTTATAAACCTCTTGCCACGTAGCCTCGTTGACGAGCCACGACACCTCATCGACAAGTCCAAGAAGGGGGTTTTTCGATGAACTTCTAACCCTCATCGATGAGTTTCAGGATTTGAAATCAGCCCTCTCGATAAGTTCTCATTGACGAGACACGTGTCCACATCAACGAGCCGAAGAAGACTATTCATCGATGAATGCTCCACGTTCGTCGACGAGACCCTAATAAGTCTCCTTTGAAATTTCCTTTTCTCTCTCCTTTATTTATTATTTAATTTCTATAATTATCCAGATTAATACACATACATCGCAAGTTGCAAAAATTTTCAGAAGGCGATATGGTTATATTCCACATTCGTCCCGAGCGGATTCCATTGGAAAGGGTAAGAAAGTTGTATGCTAAAAAGATGGAACATTTGAAAGTTTTAAAGAAAATTAGTTCTAATGATTACATGTTTAATATTCCTATTGATTTTGGCATAAGAACCGTGTTTAATATTAAAAATCTAACCCCTTTTCATGAAGCAACACCTTTTGTGGAGCCTTTAAATTTTAACCATGTAGGTGATCCCACTTCATTCCCTAATCCTCTTGAACTAAAAACTCCAGAGTTATCTTTGTCTCCACCTTTACCCATACCAAAAACTCTCGATGAGATCGAAGAGATCTTGGATGATAAGCCAATGTTCACACGAGTAGGATCATATCAAAACTACTTTGTCAAGTGGAGAGACAAGTCGCTTTCTGAGAGGAGCTGGATACTTAAAAGAGACCTCCTTCATCGCACCTCGGAGCTGTATTCCTTGTACATCACCTCTAATTCTTTGGAGAATAATTCTTTTGGACCCGGGAGAGATGATGGGGATCAACATGCCTTATGTATCTGTTTTACTGCTATGATGACACATGGACGACCTCCCGGTGTCCACTCCTTTGCTGACATGGTGACACGTGGACGACCTCCAGATGTCTACTATTGTTTATATCTATTTTGTAGGAACACATGGGATCAATTGAAGATCTTCTACTTCTTTGATGGAAGACGTTTTTTATGTGAAGACTTTGTTATTGTGTTAATTTATATTTTTCATGGATATGTTATTTCAAGATTATTAGGTGCTTAAAGACCATGCTTGAAGATCCAAGTGAAGTATTGAAGCAAAGTCCAACTCAAAACCCATGTGGGCCCCACATGGCTTCTGGGCCCCACTTGATTCCAATGGGCCCCACACGATTTTGGCCTTCCTTTTGGAATATGTTTAAATTTCAAATTTGAATTGTAATAATGTAAGACAACTAAGCTTAACTTGTGTGCTTATGAGTTAGAGTTCCTTGTTTTTTAGTAAGTATTAATTGTGTTAGGTTAATAGTTGTTAAACGTTGTTGAGAGTTGTTGTTGAAAGTTGTTGAGACTTGTTGAGTGTTTAATGCTTTGTCTCCTAGGCTATGCCTATAAATAGCCTTCTTATTGTAGAAACAAGATATAAAGTTGAAGTTGAATATAAAAGAAACATTTCTTTGCTTGAGCTTATAAAGCTTGTCCCTCTCCTTGTGAGTGAGTAGTGTGAGGCTACGACATTCTCTCCAGAGATCAAGTGGTGAGAGACCACTAAACTATCCAATGACTCCATCAACCCCTCCTCCATCTAATACTCTCACAGCCCCCATCAACACCACATGACCAGCACCTTCATACACCCACACGACGATCATCATCTACACTTCATTGCTTCATTCATCTTGTGATTCAAAGCTTGTATAAAGGACCTATGGCGTGACCTAACTACGTGTGGAACAACATCAAGTCATCCAAATCAATCCCTTGGTAACTTCAATACTTGTGTTTGAATGTTTTGCTATATCTTGTGAACCCTGGCTAGTAGATTAAAATCACATCTTTGAATAACTTATTTAATCCATAGATTGCAATATTGGTACTTTCTAGTTAAAATCAATTGTATGAATATTAGTTTGCTAACATAGAACTTTTATTCTTGAATCTTTGAAATAATAACTTTTCAGTATATAACTTGATTCCTTTGTGAAAGAACCAATTGGGACTCAATTGCTGGAAAAGTCATACACCTTTTCAAAATCCTTGAACATGTGAAATAAAACATGATTTATTGTGTTTATGATCAGATAATTAAATTATTAAGTTAAAGTGCTTAAGTGCATGTGCTTGTGTGAGGGTTGAATCATAGGACATAGGTCAACCATTCCTGTCCTACATCAGAGGTGTAGGATTTTGTCTTGTAGCCTGGAGGCGGAAGTACGTTGACGACTTTCTATGATTTTTTTGAAGCAGTCGACGGTTTCAGAAAAACCACGGTAAACCTTAGATGATTTCATTTATAAGCTGTGGGCCTAGTCCTTAACTTAGAGATTTGGATATATGTTAGACTTTAGTTTAAATGATTGTGTTAAGAATGTTATGATAATGGAATTCTTATCTCTTTTATGTCCTATTTACAGGATGGATCCTAGGGGTGAGGATGTAGAGGTTGAAGGAAGGGATGATTCAGCAACTTCTAGTAAAGAGGATATTGATACCTCCACGATGCTGCGAGGTATAGCCCGATAAGTTAGGGACTTTTGAGGAAGAACCTGATCCGGTGATTGCAGAAAATTGGGTTCATGAAATTGAGGAGATACTGGAAGTACTTGGCTGCACGGACAAGCAGAAGTTCCGCTATGCCGTGTTTAAGATGACAGGTGATGTGAAACGCTGGTGACTTTCTGTGAAGCTGCTAGAGGGATAGAGGGTAGTGAAAGTGACGCTGACCTAGGAATGATTCTAGGAGATGTTCTTTGATAGGTATTTTCCTTTGTCCACTAAAGAGGAAAAGGTTGAGGAGTTTACCAACTTGACCCAGGGAAATATTTCTATTGGGGAGTATGTGGCAAAATTTGTGGAGCTATCTCGCTTTGCACACTTTATGATTCTGAATGAGATAAGAAAGGCCAGGATGTTCGAAAAATGCCCCAGAAGAAAGATCTTTGAGCTTGTAGTAAGGTTCAAAGTCCAAAACTTCTTGGACTTGGTGGATAAGGCTTTGGTATTGTAAAAAAGCTTGCATGATAGTACAAAGTCGTTAGAGCCGAGAAAAAGGCATGCACCTCCTAGTTTTCAAGCTAAGGGTAGTCAGGGCTCATGGAAGAGAGAAAGGGACATGGTGGGCTTAAGGCAGGAGATGAGAGACTAGGGTTATTCTAGGTATCAGAATGATTTATCTTACCCTACATGCCATAAATGTAACAAGAGGCACAAGGGTGAATGCCGAGCTGGGGGTCCTAACTTCTATAGGTGCGGTAAGTCGGGGCATATCATGCGGAACTGTTATGTGTTGTTTTCGAATGCACCTACACCGAATCAGAACTAGGGAAATCAGCAAGTACCACGAGGTGGAGGTGGACTAGCACATGTCTACACGATGATCCTAGATGAGGCAGATAATGCCAAAGGGGTAGATATAAGTTTATGTTTAAGATAATGATGGTTTTATTTAATTATAGATGATGCAAAATTTTATATGGTGATATATACTGAACTGTATGAGATATAGTGAGTTAGTAAATTGTAGAAATGTGAAAATGATTGATTAGCAAAATTTCGAGGACGAAATTTCTTAAGGAAGGGAGAATGCAGAGACCCGAAAAAAAAAAAGGAAAAAAAAAAATCAACGATTTTTTGGAGTGAAGAGAATATGGGCGACGGTTAAATGGAATTACTACGGGTTAGTAATGGGTTAAACAATAAAAATAGGGTCGGTTAAAGAGAAAACAGGCGACAGTTTTCTGCACATAGGTGACATATAGAAAGATCCTACAAATGTTTCAAAGGAAATCAAAATTTTTCCTTTCTTTTTCTCTGAAATCCTATGTTTCCTCTCTTTATTTTCTTCGATTCTCACTCCATTAAGGTTCATTTTGATGATCTGGAACCACCACGAGGTTTGTGGAGTGATTCTCTGCAAAGCTACTAGAGTAGATCATTGATTTAGTGTTTTGGGGCATTATCCCAAAATTAGGGTAAGTGAGATATTTTAAAGTTTTATGGTTAAATTAAAGTATATGGAACCTAGGAAGTATAAAATAAGTGATGTTTGGGGATTTGAGTTGATAAATGAGAGTTTTTGAATTAGGGTTTGGGTGAGCGTCGTAGGTATCATTTTGGAGTCCCTGCTAGCGTAATTCAGGAAATCGGGTAAGGGGAATAGATTAAGACAGTAGCTTTTATGAATTTACCCGTTTAAATGGAAAATATATGAGTATATAAATGTATATGATTATTAGGGGAGTTTGAAAATAAATGCCAACCATTTGAACTATGATTTTGAGTCTAGGGCTGTGTAGATATTATTTGTGAAAATGAAATGTGGGAAGGTAATGAACTTTCTAGATATATGTGAAGAATATTAAATGTGTATTTTCAATAAACTGAACGATGAACATGGGTTGGTTTTTTTTATTTTAAATGATATGATTGTGCGTATTATTTAAATGGTGTGGCATGAGCAAAATATAAATATTGTGATGAATTGTGATATATATATATATATATATATATATATATATATATATATATGAGATGTTGGGAATACTGAAATGTGATAAGAATATGTATTGCATGTGTATTGTTTAATATGACATGAGATTCACATGAAGTGAACTATTGCAGAGGAAGTATATGACATGAGATTCACGTGATGTGAACTGTTACAAATTATGGATATGACATGAGATCCACGTAATGTGGACTTTACATGAGATCCACGTAATGTGGACTATATATGAGATTCACGTAATGTGAACTATATATGAGATTCACATAATGTGAACTATGAAAGTGAGCTATGTAATATGAACTATTGAGAACATGAAAATATGTATATTACATAGATAACAGATACAAAGTAAAGTAAGAATGAATTGTATATTATAGTATCATATTTATTTGGGGCAAAGTATACTCTCCGCCCGAGGGCTTGCTGAGAAAGGAGAGTGTGCTGATAGGTATCAGATGTAACCATATTGGGTTGCATAACGTATTAGGGCAGAGGGAAGCTACTTGTATGGGCGGGTAATCTTCCCTATTCTCGGGACCTTCTGCAAGTAAACTTTTGTTAGAATGTGTGTGTAAGTACAAGATAAATTATCCACTTGAGGGCTTACCGAGTAAGGTAAGTGCTCTGATATGCTTTAGTTGTAGTTATGGGTTGCATAAGGTATCAGAGCATAGGGGTGCTACTTGTATGTGCGGGTAATCACCCCAATCCTTAGGAACTCTCATTTTATTAGAATACATTGCATGTATGTGAGTAGGGATAAAGAATGTTTTCATAATTGTGATATGTTTATAAATGATGATTATATATATATATATATATATATTTGTACACAAACCTCATGATAGCCACACACTGGTGTTAATCTATTTCGACTTACAGAGTTGTATCTCACCCGATATGAAATTTTATCTTTTTCAGGACCTTCACGTGATCGAGCCTAGTGATCTCGGGGTTGGTGTAGCATTTTTGAAAGAGAACGAGGGTATAAACTTTGGTTATAATTTTGCGGGTTGTAATATATTTATGTTTTTAGAGTTGTAAATATTTGTGAATACTGGTTGTATGGAGAATATGTTTTGAGACTAAATATAGATGTAGAAACTCTGGTATATTTTTTTGAGGAGTTGATATTATTTTCGCTACGTAATTGATGTTAGAATATCAAATCTAGGTAAATGGAACATAGGGCAACCGAACCCCACTTGGCAGGTTGGGGCGTCACAAGGTGGTATCAGAGATATATCTCAGATAACACTCGGACCCTAGTTTCGAGTTTGGGGCGTTATATGGAGTGTCAAAACTGAAGCTAAAATTGAATCAAAAAGACCTAAGAAAGTTTGGGTACCAAAAGTAACACCTTGAAACCCTTCTTGTAGGTGTGTTTTAGGACCAATCCATCAAAAGACAGATGGTACTTGGATAGTGGATGTTCAAGACATATGACCGGAGACAAGTCCAAATTTACCACATTAATGCAAAAGGATGGTGGACATATTACCTTCAGAGATAATGCTAAAGGTAGAATAATCAGTATCGGAAAAGTAGGCAAAGAACCCTCCTTAACTATTGATAATGTTTTATTAGTGGATTGGTTGAAACATGATCTACTTAGCATTAGTTAATTAAGTGATAAAGGCTTTGATGTAATCTTTAAACAAGAAAAGTGCATATGTAACGACCCAAATTTTCTAACCATTTTTTTTACTGTCAAGCTATATATCATAACTCTAATACTCTGTATATAAATATCTGTCATCATCACAACCCAAAGTGGATGCCATGGTAACTTGTGCATTCCATATATATTACCTATGTAGCAAAAAACATAAATATCCAAACCATATCCCAAAATACATAATACTAGAGTACTACAAACCCACCTATATATACACATGTACATCATTTCCCAAAAATCCCAAAATACTAAGGGCTCTACTACTCAGCTCGAGACTCACCCCAAAACTATGCCGACTCAGCCGCCTCCTCTATCTCTGTAGCTGGCCTTGCATGTCTCTCTAGGTTACCTGAAATGTTCATAATGTTGGGGTGAGACACCTTTCAGTAAGGAGAAACATGTTTTTACTAGTGTGTGGCATATGAGTTTATACGCAAAACATATCCTTTAATTAAAACTGTAAATAAGATATCATATAAAAGTACTTGTATAATAATCCACACCTATGTAATTTAAAATATAGAAATTTCTGATTTATCTATTCAATCATACTTCTATCTATGGTAGGTAATCTTTGTTTGCTGTGTATACTAATATATGTACATAATTCTGAAAACTCCTTTGGATGGTAATATGTCATGATTTAACCCCTCATTATAGGGTTGTGTGGCCCGTAGGCGGGACTAAACACCGGTTGGCCTACCATGCTAGTCTAACTGTATTTATGTATATGTCTGTAGCACAAAAGGCCTGCTCCACCTGGTCCGGATGCTAGGGAGCCCTCTATTCTACTTGTGGCACAATCGGCATTCAACACCATACTCTATATGAGATGTATGGTTGCATTGTCTATACTATATAGCTACGGTACCATGCTCTGTAAAATGCTCTGTTCCATCAGGGTCTGATACTGTGTAATACTATTACTATATAATATCTATCTATTTTACCATGATTTTGTATCAACTGTATTTACCATGATGCTTTAATTCTTTATATTAACCATGACGCTATAATAATTGAATATCTGTATTATTTGTAATTCTGTATGTCATGGTTCTATGTTTTGTATATCATGGTTCTATAAAACTCTGTATAATCATGGTTCTGTAAAACATTGTATTCATAGTACTATAAAACACTGTATATTCATGATTCTGTGAAACATTGTATAGTCATGGTACAGTAAAACACTGTATATTCATGGTTTTGTAAAACACTGTATAATCATGGTACTATAAAACACTATATATTCATGGTTTTATAAAACACTGTATATTCATGGTACTGTAAAACACTGTATATTTATGGTTTTATAAAACACTGTATATTTATGGTACTATAAAACACTATATATTCATAATTCTGTAAAACACTGTACATTCATAACTCTGTAAAATACTGTATAGCCATAGCTCTGTAAATAATGTTGTATAATCTGTATAGCGTAATTCTGTAAAAACTATATAATCATAATTCTGTAAATCTGTATAAAATTATGTAATATTCTAGTATTACTCAAGCCACATAGCTAAATAAAATTCATTAAATATAATATGTAATACTGTATAATTTTCATGCTCTGATCTGTTCAAAAATCATATTCTATAACTCATAATCAAATACTATGCTTATCTGGTTAAATATATAATTTAACTGCCATAACATATTTCCCTTACCTGGTTCCTGTGAAGCCTGCTGAAGTCAAATCTATACCCTTGCGGCACTCGGAGTCATATCCCTAAAATTATATTTTTCCTAAATCAATCAACCTCACTCAGAATGAGCACTATCTCACATATCTCTTTATCCATAAAATTCTAAAATACTAATTATTTATCAACATTACATGAATTCCTAAGGGAACACTCGCTGGGATTCTCAACCCATGCCTGAGATGTTTGGAAACTCAAACCCTGAAATCATAACACCCTAGTTTAATTAACCCAAACACCAATATATTTCCATCTTATACAAAATCTGAATTCAGAAAATCCTGATAACTATAAAAACCCTAAAATAACCTACTTACCTTGATTTTGGGATAATGCCCAAACTTCTCAAACCAAACTTCTGCTCCGGTTAAGTTGTAGAGAATCTCCCCAAGATCATCATGGTAGCTTCTGATCGTCAAAGTAGGCAAAAACGAGGCCAAAAACTTAGAGAGAAGACAAAGAAACTGTAGGTAGAGAGAGAAAGCAAAATAGGAAATGAAATTTCGTTGAAAATCTAATTTTTTGAATATATATAGACTGCTGCCACGTGGCTTCATTGATGAGACACATGGATTCGTAGACGAACCGAAGAAGGGAGTTTGTCAAAAAAGGTGAAAAGCTCATCTACAAATTAATAGGTCTAAAATACCCCCTCTCGGTATCCCTTCGTCGACAAAACACTGAAACTCATCGACGAAACCAGGGCGTTCGTCGACGAAACCAGGGCGTTCGTCGACGAAACCAAGGCGTTCGTCGACGAACCCTGCTTTATCCCCTTTTAATTTTTCTTTCTCTCTATTATTTAATTATTATAATTTCTAGGTCTCTACAACATAGTTGAAAACAAAGAGAAACATGATATCTTGTTCATAGCAAATAGGGTTGATAATGTGTATTGGATAAATTTTAAAAACCTGATATTTCAGGAAGTCACATATAATGACCCAAAGAATAATGGTATTTAAATAATAAAGAGGGAGGGAAATGGAAACAAAAACAGAAGGAGGCAGCAAACTTCATCAATGAACGCAAACATTCGATGTAATAACCCAAGAATTTTCCTAGGGCCTCATCAATGAACACAAGGGATTCATCGACGAGGGTACATGAGGACCTCGTCGACGAGGAAGCATTTTGTCGACAAAAAAATACTAAACGGCTGTTTTTCAAATTTTGAATTTCATCAATGAGGAGACGGTATTCGTCGACGAACCTCCTTCTGGACCTCGTCGACGAGATGACGTGGCTCGTCGACGAAGGTCGTAGTATAAATAGCCCTGAACTGGGTTTAATAGCAAAATCTTCAGCGAAAATATTCCTCTCTCTTTCTCCTACAATTTTTCTTCCTTCTCTCTTCGATTTCAGCCCTGTCAGTCACTGGGTCGACGATCTGAGGCCACCATGACACTCATGGCAAAGTTTTCTCTGAGTTTACCGAGGTAGATCGTCAGTGGGATTGAGTTGAATTTCTCCCCAAGTTCAGGGTAAGGTCTTTTATTCGAAATTAGGCTTTCCAATAGTTGTAGGAAATGAAGTAGACAGAGAAATAATGATGTTTTGTTCTAGTGAATGTTGTTTTTAGGGAGCTGAGTGGGAAACCCTGTAGGTGTAGGACCGATATTCAGTAGGGGATTTCCAGTAGTCAGCTAAGGGGAACATGCTATGCTAGGAAACTCCATTATGATTTCAGTACAAAATATAGGTTGTTATCAAGTTATTATTCAAATTATATATACGGTTTTCAGAGCCTGATTATAATAATATTTATTAGTGTGGCTTGAGTTTATTAGAGTACAGTACCATATTTATACAAACCATGAATACCATGTTTACAGTTTATGAACATAAACACCATGATATTTACATACTTATAGAATAAAGGAATTTCAATATACAGTATACTCAGAAAAATATTTTTTTATTAATTTTAGAATAATCAGTTTTTTAGTACCATAACGCCCCAATATTTAGTTATATAGATAACAGTTTAGTTATACAAAAATCAAATTTTTAGTCAGTTAATTTATAATTTTAGATAAATTCTATGGGGTTATGATTATTTCAAAAATCATGGTAAAATAGTATGTTAAAGATATCAGCTACCTATATAGTATCAGACCTGATGGATCAAATTCAGCAGAGCACGGTACCGTAGCTACAGATATTCAGTTCAGAGTGCAACCACTTTACTCAAATAGCAAGTGGTATAAGGTCGATCGTGCCCACGTCGGGACAGACTCTCCATCAAATATGGATTGAGGGGGCCAATCAGACTGTCGGAGTTCAGTTGACTTACCTTGGTCGGCCAACCAGGATAGGTCCCACCTTCGGGCCGCACAACCCTGTCATGAGGAGTTAAATCATGACATGTAACCATTTAGGAAAATTTTCTCAAATATTACAAGTATAAGTAGATTTCCAGAAATAGTAGTAGTATTATGATAAGTAAATTTATATAGTTTTAATATATGTTATTTATACCAGCATTTACAATTTTAGTTATCCATGATATTATTTTTAAATCATATTATTTATATAGAAATATAACTTAGTAGCCACACACTAGTAATAGCATGTTTCGTCTTACTGAGTGTCGTCTCACCCTAGTGTTGAATTATTTTTCAAGTGAACCAGTTAGGCGAGCGGATGAGGCTCGCAAGTAGAGGGGCTGTTAGTCTGCCCTATTAAGAGTGAGTAGTATTTTTGGGTAGTATTTTGTATGCCCTGACGTTAGTAGGGAATAGTTTTGAGGAGAACAGTGATATATGTACAATTTATGGGATACTTAGACGCTCTGGTATTGTAATTTATGTGGTTATGTTTATGTATGTGGCTTTCCGCTGTTTAGGTTAATGTTTGGTATTAAAATAGGGGAAAAAATTTTATTTTATTAGCAGGTCGTTACATTGTGGTATCAGAGAAGTGGAATTTCACAGTAATTATTATTAAAAACAAGTAAGGAAAATCTCCATTAATTTAGTAGGATGTTACACATCACATGCTTAACAGTCATAAATGAAGCCAGCTAGCTGTGGCATAGAAGACTAGGACACGCTAGTATGGATTTATTGTCTAAATTAGCTAAAAAGAGCTTAGTCAAAGTACTACCCAGCACTAAGTTTGTAAAGGACAAAGTTTGTGACACTTGCCAACTTGGGATGCAAACTAAAACAAGTTTTAAAAAGAAGAAGCATATTTCTACTAGTAGACCCTTGGAACTTATTCACTTATACTTATTTGGTCCTACTAGAACAGAAAGTCTAGGAGGAAAGCAATATGCTTTTGTCATTGTTGATGACTACTTCAGGTTTATCAGGGTACTCTTCATAGCCTCCAAATACGAATATGTAAAATGCTAATCAATTTGTGCAAGAAGCTTCAAAATGAAAAAGAATACAAAGTTCTAAATATCAGAAGTGATCGTGGAAGAGAATTCAAAAATAAAGAAATTGAAAAATTCGGTGAATATGGAATAGCTTATAACTTTTCGGCACCTCACACCATAAAAAAAATGGTGTTTTTGAAAGGAAGAATAGGTCGCTTCAAGAAATGGCTAGGATTATGTTAAATGAAAATAATTTACCTAAGTATTTTTGGGCTGAAGCATTAAATACCGCGTGTTATGTGATGAATAGGGTCTCCCTTAGATCAAGCCTATAGAATACTCCCTATAAACTTTGGAAAGGAAGAAGACCAAACATATCTAGATGCGAAGAGTGCATTCTTAAATGGATTTATAAATGAAGAAGTGCATGTAGCACAATCTCCAGGATTTGAAGATTTTCATTACCTTGATCATGTGTTTAGATTAACAAAGGCATTATACGGACTAAAATAAGCTCCTAAAGCCTAGTATAAGCGTTTAAGTGGATTTTTGTTGGAAAATGATTTTTCTAAAGGAAAAAAGGACAACACATTGTTCATTTAGGCCAAAAATGAAGATATGCTTATTATGCAAATATATGTCGACAATATCATTTTTGGTGCTACAAATGAAGAGCTATGCAAAGACTTTAAAAAATGTATGTACGACAAATTTGAGATGAGTATGATGGGTGAGTTGACCTACTTTCTTAGACTTCAAATTAAGCAAGCTAAAACTGGAACATTCATAAATCAGTCAAAATACATAAGAGACTTGCTTAAGAAATTCAATATGGATGATGGCAAACCTTTAGGGACCCCAATGAGTACGTCTATAAATCTTGATAAAGATGAGAATGGAAAAATGGTAGATATGAAATACTACTAAGGCATGATAGGAAGTATGCTTTATTTAACATCCAGTAGACCGGACATTATGTTCAGTGTGTACATGTGCGCCCAGTTTCAAATAGCCCCTAAAGGGTCTCATCAAATAGCTGTCAAAATAATTTTAAGATATTTGATAGGTACTATTGACTTAGGTCTATGGTATCCTAAAGATACAGGCTTTGAGATTACCAACAATTCAGATGTTGATTATGCAAGATCTAAAATTGATCAAAAAAGCACAAGTGGTACTTGCCACTTTTTAGGAAGATCTTTTGTGTCTTGGTTCTCCGAGAAACACAACTTCATAGCACTATCTACTGCGGAAGCAAAGTATGTCGCAACAAGTAGTTGTTGTGCACAAACTCTTTATATGAAGCAATAGTTAAAGGATTTCAATTTGGAGTATTCGGTTGTACTTATAAAATGTAATAACACCAACGCCATCAATATTTCCAAAAATTTCATATCTCATTCAAGAACCAAGCATTTCGATATTAGGCATCATTTTTTGAGAGATCATGTGCAAAAAGAGGATATAACTCTTTAGTTTGTGAATACAAGTGATCAATGGGCTGATATCTTTACAAAACCTCTTCTAAAGGATAGATTTATCTCTATAAGACGCGAATTATGATTATTGCATAGTAGAGAAGTAGTTTGAAGAGGAAAACTGAATAAGTGAAGGTCAGATGATTGACTCTATGAGGCGCAGTTGACTGACTTGCTACTGTTTGAAGAAATTTCGAAGAAACACTTTTGTTAAGCAACTGACATATCATGACCAGCCAACTGACTTATGGCGCTCTAAATTCGAACTGTGCGTAAAACCCTAATTTTTAAATCCTTAGTCTAGTGACTCTGTTCCTCCCTTCTCCAAAACCTTTTCTACTTTATTCCCAAGTGTTTCCTCACGCAAAATCTTCTGATTTAACCTTGAAGATCATCTTCCTGCTTTATTCCTAGCTAATTTTCTAGGGTTTCACCATTCATTTTTTCTCAAAATCAATCATGCCATGAACGAAAACCACTAGAAACAAAGGATCTTCTTCTAGGAACGATGACAGTAATGACATAGAGAAATGGCTTGTAACTCCTCACGCAAAGAAGCTATACTGGGATCATATTCGATCTATTGAACCTATTTTTTACTAAGGTCTTAGATATGACATTCTTTGAAGAAGATTTTCCCGCTATTTTACCCATGTTCAAAACTTTAGGATGGAAAAATTTTATCACATTTTAGGCAAAAGGCATGTATCCTAATCTAGTTAAACTCTTTTATGCCAATTTGATGAAAGGAGACACTGTAACCTCTACTGAAGTTATGGGGGAATCAATTGCTCTTACTCCTCAAACCTTAGCAACCATTTTCCATATCAAACAAGGAGAGCTTGAGTGTCCATCTCTTGGCCAATCTTGGATTATGGCTCAAGATTTCTCACTTGAAGAGTTTCTCCCATTGGTTATGACTGAACCACCTGTTTTGTTTAGTCATCCTCCTCTCAATAAACAACTGAACCTGCAAGCTCAAATCCTCCAAAAGCTCATTACTTATAATATGTTACCTAGGGTAGGATTGCACGACCACATTTTTTATCTTGATTGTTTCGTCATGTGGTGCTTGCTCAAAGGTAAAAATCTTGACTTACCAAGCTTAATTCTCCAATGGGTGAAAAAGCTCATAAAGTTGTTCTTTCGTATGGTGGAGTTATGATCCTTGTTTTTGCACATCTTAGTGTCGCCACTCCATCCTCCTTGTTCATAAAAAGAACCCATTATGATCCCTTTTTTTTTCTGCCACACTTAAGCAAATGGATTATGAGTGACATGATCAAGGATAGTTTCCTAAATATGGTCAGAGACGACGACAAGCTCAGGAACAACAACCATATGTTCTATCATGCCCCGACCCTCTAGAAGGGCTCGGAGTGCTACTAAACATACATTTCTCTGATACCATACATATACAACCCACCCAAATAAGGGGAATGGGTGCTCCATACTGATCTATATAAACATACACAGCAGAAAAACATACATCCTCTAAAATTTACCAGAGTTTCTAACTATTTCCCAACATACATACATACATACTACATCCATACTCTGCTATTCCAACCCCCAAAAGGAACATAGCTACTGTCTATGACTCACTAGCTTTGAAAAAACAAACAACGATCAAAAACCAACCTGGTGGTATGCTAAACTCGATCCCTCGAAGGACCTGAAACATAAATTGTATGATAGGGTGAGACACCTCTCAGTAAGACAGATTATATTATCATCAGTGTGTGGTTAACATGAGATTTCATGTGTACATATTACTGCTAACTTTTAAATCATTTAACTAGCATTTTAAAACTATACTGAACTGTATATCTGAAAATACATATTTCTGGCTCAATATAGTTCTTTCTATAGTAAATATGCCCATATATTCCTAGAAGATACAACTTGTACTACTGACTTATCGTCGTTACGCTAAACATAACATATGACATGCTTCCCCCCATGACAGGTTGTGGCTGGACCTAGCATATAGCCAGCCGACTATAGCTAAGTTAATCATAAAGTAGTACGATGGTGCCTACCTATGGCCGAAGGCAAGGCCACCCAGAATTACTGCATTGGACGGAGCCCCAAAATTTTTTCATTAGGGAGTACTTTACCCAGGCCACCAACCGCCTTTCCCATATCCACACTTTATCTAAGACGTGTGGTTGCACCCCTACAATATATATAGCTACGGTACTGTGCTCATAACATAACATCATGTTAACAGGGCTCTACAATCATATATGGCAATTTACATTATATAAAACTGAAATCATAATTCATTTTCATGAAACTACATAAAACAATAGTTGTTCGTAGTTCTGTTAAAATATATGTTTTATATTGTCTCAGTAATAACCGGCATATCATATCTGTCATAAACTGTCTCGGTAAAAATCGGCATATCATAAACTCGACATCTAGCCATCATATTACATATCGGTATACAACTATCGTATCATATCTCAGCATATAGTCGTTGTATCATATCAGTATTACACAAAACTTGCTCATTTATGCCAATTAAAAACCATACTCATGCCACACAATTTCTCATCAGGTAATTCATAAATACACAACTGCTTGAGAAAATAAAAACTGTACTGAAAATAGGGGTATGAGTATCTCCAAGTTGTTATTTTACTAAAAATATAGATATATAACTAAATACAGGAAAAATGGAGATAATCAACCCTACCGCCTTTGGTTCGTTGTAAAATACCCCTATGGTTTCAAATCCCAAATTCCCAACCGGTGAAAATGTTCATAAAGTCTAGTACTTTAATCTAAAAATATCATATTTGAATTTAATCGGTTGGTTTTGAAAAAAAGTTGGTTAACCAAACCCTAGGCTCAGAAACCCTAGAAAAGTCGTGATTTTACACATATAAACATTTCTAACATTTTAAATCGGTAAAATCCATAAGATTAGTTGACGTAATATAATCCCCTTACCTATTTTCCTGAAAAATGCCCCAAAAGGCCGAAACCTTAAATTTTTGGAGTGGGACCCGAAATGCCCAGATCAAAAATCCACTCTGCTAGACTTGTAGAGAAATACTCCTAGATCTTAGTGATAACTTTCGATCATTGAATCTGGCAATGATAGGCGAGAAATTTCTCGAGGAAAGAGAGAGTATAGTTTGTAGGTTAGAGAGAGAGAAAGAAAGAAAAGATATTTATTTTCAAAATATCTTATGTTTCTTCTCCTTTATGTCTTTGACCCAGCCGCCCTCATCGACGAAGTGGAGCATTCGTCGACGAGCCACAGAAGGTCGTTCGTCGATGACCGTAAAGCTTCATCCACGAACTTGAAAATTATTCCAGACTCTCGGTATCTCTTTGTCGACAAGGACCTGAACTTCGTCGACGATCCTTAGAAAGGCACTCGTTGAAGAAAACTGGGATTCATCGACGAGGCCATGCTGTCCCTGTTTTTAAATTTTCCATCCCTCTCTTTTATTTATTTATTTCTTTATTTCCTAGGTCGAGTTACTACATGTTCAACAACCAGCTTAGCAACTTGCTCCTTAGACAGATGATACCCCTTCATGGTTCATTGCTTATCAGCAGCAATTCACTAATTTTTGTGGTGAAATGCGCTCTATTTTCAGCTCACTTTAGGCAAATTATGCATCTCTCCAGGAAAATTATACTTCTTTTGATCAAAGGCTTAGTCAGATTGAGCAACATATGGCTGGATCGTCTTCTTCACGCGGAAAGGCTCCAATGGAGATTAGTTCTAGTGATGCTGATGAAGATGAAGATGCAAATGAAGATGAATATGACAATGAAAATGCAGTTCATGCTTAGATGTTGTTTTTGCTTGGACCTACTTTGATTGTGATATATGCACCTGATACAATTTTTTTTCTTATGCTCTTTTGATTTTTCTCATGCTATTTTTAGGATTTATTGCTTATCTTCTTATGCATTATGAATAGTAATTATCAGTTTTGTACTTACTGTCTCCATGCATTAGACTTTGTATGCTATTCTTAATAGCCTTCATTTTTGATTGATGTCAAAAGAGGGAGAGGTTTGGGCAAAAATTTTCGACAAAACTGAGTATAAGTATGGAAATTAACATTGGTGAATTATGAAACATTGATGAACTATTAGCTTGAAGATTTGAAGAAACTAAGCATGACATTACTTGAGTATGACATTGATCTTGAAATATAAGCTTCAATTGAACTTGATGAAATGAAACTGAGTTTGAAGAAATCTGATGATAGTTACAATGCAATCATATATGATATGATATAAATAATTATCTACTTTACAAATATTGTTAAGATTATGCTTATTGTAAAGGGGATCCTTATTAAGGCTTACTCATTTTTGTTCCTTATTTGTCATCATCAAGAAAAGGGAGATTGTTGGCTTAACAAGGCTTAGAATCTTATTTTGATGATAACAAATCAAGGATACTTAACATGTTTGGTTAAGTGAAGTTTCATAGTTCAAATGTTTTGATAAAGATCAAAATCAAGTGCTTGAAGAGTTTTATTAAAAGCTAGTACTTAAAGCTAGAAGATATGATGAAGCTAAAGATTATTGAAGAAAGAAGCTCATGATAGACAAAGAATGGAAGTAAATGCATGAAGACTTAGTGTTTAGAAAGTTATAGTTTATAAGAAGTCTCATGTAAGTACTTCATATGATTTCAATAATGATGCATGAAGCTCTTAGGAAAGTTTAAGTGACTTAGAGACCTTATTTCAAAATCATGGAAAATGTTTTAAAGTCTTAATTATGTTTTTCCAAGATCCAAGTAAAGCTTTGAAATCAAAATTTGAAATATCACTTAAGCTGAAAGCAGGACAAGTGACTAATGAATCATCATCAAGCGACTGCCATTTTTATGTGCTTTTTAAGAAAGCAAACAGAACTGAGACAGGCAACTGACCCTTAAAGCTCAGTTGACTGACCCAACACTATGTTTTCAAAATATGCTAAACTTAAAAAACTCAGGCTGTTGGCTTTTTGAGTCTGATCTCTATTTTGATGTTGACAAACACAAGTGTCTCATGTGTGTGCCTAGTTTTTTTAACAGGTTTACAATTCAGAATAGACACACAAAAAAGGAAGATGGAAGCCAGAAAGGACGCATCATACTGGAGTATTCCATGAAGAGAATAGTAAAAAGAAGACGACATTTTTTGAATTGTATATGCATTTAAGTTTTAATTATTTGGTCTGTAATATGCATACATCTGCATGATATGGATAAAATGCTCAGAATGACCATAAACAGATCCTAGGGACCAACACACTTCACAGAAAACCTTTTCTTAAAAGATTAAAATCATACAAAATGTTTAAAAATAATTTAGGGTCAAATTTGGGGCAAAAACATGTCGACCAATGTTGGATTTTTTGGCTTAATTTAAAAGCCTGGTCGACCAAATCATTGGCAATATAAATGCCTCGGTCGACCAAACCAAACCCAGTCGACCGAATCCTTGGCAGTATAAATGCCTCAGTCGACTGAACAGTCAGAAGTCAACATGTTGACTTCACTCGGCTGATCGTTCGGTTTTGAACACACCGCCTTTGTCGACCGAACCAACATGTGTCTGACACCTCAACTACTTAGTTGACCGAACTTATAGTTCATTTTGGCCATAGTCTACTGAACCATATGAGTGATCAACCGAACCTAAGCCACGGTCGACCAAACCTACGAAGGGTTCAAAATCGCCCTAAGACAGTTGACCAAATCCGTAGTTCACAATTGACACAGTCGAACGAACCTTGAATATGGTCGACCGAACCTCTCGGATTGGAAATTTTTGAAAAGGCTAAAACGTCATTTAATTAAACTTTTCCAAAATACCAAGCGTGTCCCCAATGGTTATAACTTTCGAAAAATCTATAAATACCCCCTCATAACTCTAGATTAGCAACTTTGATTAACTCTAAATTCTCTCTAAACCCTTTGTTAATCAAAGTTCCCCTAAACCAATTTTTATTGATAAAATCATTTCTTTGGGGCATATTTTTATCAAATCTCTTCTACTCTCTTTGCGTTTATTTATTTCAAAATTTATTTTGAAGGAGAGCATATTTATTTTGGACATTTATTTTATATTCATTTACATTTACTTTCATTTGCATCTTCATTTATTAAAATCATTTTTAAGAGTAACCTTAAGATTTTGTCTGTTTAATTTTCTTGATAAACATTTTTAGAAGAAATCATTTATTGCATAAATATTTTTCTTGAGCTTAAACTTCAAATTCTCCAAATATTTTTATTAGCAAAAATCTTTGTTGGAGAACATAATAATCATTTTGATATTTTTATATGTTTTATTTGTGCCTTAATCATTTAGATAAGCACTATTTACTCTACAGAACTTAACTCTTATCATATTAGAGTGCATGTATTGAGTTATATTGTTTGTACATCATCTGCTTAATATAGAAGCATTGTCTTTGTACACAAATTTTATTGAATATATGTTGTATTCCTGACATATGGTCGGAAGAGGGAAACTAGCCCTGTGAATAGTCTCGTATTTGTTCAAACCCAGTTAGGAGAGCACCGGATTGGTTCAGAGCCGGTTAGGAGAACTAAGAGATGCACCCTCCTGGGAAAGTGTGCAAGGTGTTGGCTCCACAGCGGTAAGTGAGCTAGGGAATGTCCGCCCCGAAAGGGCATTGTAAACAGTTTCTGGTCCACTCATAAGTGAGCAGGGTTAGTGGAATCCTTGGAGGGTATGCCCAAGGCGGGGATGTAGGCTGGTTTGACCGAACCTCGATAACAACTATCGTGTGTCGCTCTCTCCTTATCTCATTTAATTTATGTACTTTAAATTCAACATGTGTATACTTGTTCATTTATGGTTATAACAATTTGCATGCACACATTTATTTAAAATGAGATACACGTGTATGTCTGCACATATTACTTATTCAGTTTTTACATACACGACCATAATAAAAATGGGATATGATATGTGGCGAATTTGCATAAATGTTTAAATTAGCCAAAAAATTTTTATAACCCAATTCAGCCCCCCTCTTGGGATCACAATCCAACACAGGCGACTAACCTCGGGCATAGTCGATTGAAGTTCGTGTTTTAACTTTTAAACGGCGTTTGAAAAGTTTCCAAATTTGATTTCTTGGGCTCTAAATTTAGAGATCACTTGGGAAATATTGCAAATAACTTGGGAAAAACATAAAGTAACTTTTCTACTCTATAAATACTTGTTATTTTCACAAATTACACACAAGCAATCAAGCACATACAAATTACAAATTCAAAGTTCTCCTGCTAAAATATTTTCTGAAGTATTTCTATGTTTTTACTGAAACAACCCACGGTTTTCTGATCTTTTCTACTAAGAATTTCAATTCAAATCAGAACCCTGGTGATATTCTACTGAGTTTCACTCTTCTATATTGATTATTGTTGAAGTATCTACTCTACTAGAGAGTTCTACTTGTACGAACCAAGTTTGTTCTTGTTTCTTGTTTTCTTGACGATTCAAGATTGCTGGATCATTGCCTAGTGAGAGGGGATTCTCGTTAAAGAGGCGAACTCCACCTTTGAGGGAGAGAGGTTGTAACTTCACCTGGTAATGAAGTTAGAAAGGAAAATCCTCACAGCGTGTTGCATGAGGTAAGGATGTAGGCTTATGGCCGAACCTTGTAAAAAATCTAGTCTTCGGCTCTTCTTCCCTAATCTCTTTACTTTATTGATAGTTTATAATCTACGTGTATGTTTATTGAGAACTTGCTGCATATTGGAAGTTGTTGAAATACTGATTTTGTTTCATACTTGAAATCAAGAAACATATTGGTTATCATTGATTGGTTTAATAAGTTCAAAGTTGAATACTAATTTTTATAACATCTGAAGTTAATCTTGCTTAATTAATTAAAGGAAAGTTTCATGCTTTATAAATTTAATCTTTTGAGATTATGTTAACATTGTTACTATTCGTTGTTGAAGAAAATTCTGATTTTGAATATTGAAGTTATGAGATTTTAATCAAGTTGGTCTTTAATATCATTCATTTATAAAAGATTGATTTTGGATTATTCAAAGAATTGTTGACTGAACTTGTAAGGATTGTTGATCAATATTATTGTGTTCGTGTGATTGTTGAAGATCAATTTGATGGGTTAATACTTAAACTAAGGTATTTGTGAAACAAAGTTCTAAAGAATTTTTTAAAACCCAATTCACCCCCCCTCGTGGGAGTATGCCTAAATTCTCAATGTATTTGTTTGCCTCTATATTTAAAGATATATTATCACAAGCCTTACCTTTTCAATCACATTATTTATTTATTTTTTGTTTTTTGTCTTTTCTTCTCCTGCCCTAATTCCTTGTTTTTTTTTTTTTTTTTTTCACAATAAATTTCCCTTCTGCATTCCTCCAATTCCTCCTCTGTGTGTGTGTGTGTGTGTGTGTGTGTGTGTGTGTGTGTGAGTTGATATAGTGGGTGAAGGAGGCCTTACAAAGCTTGAAGTTCCATTCCCAAAAATTGTATACAGCTCCCCCAAGTCATTGCCATCTCTTCAATAATGATGATGTAAGTAGCACTATTGATGTGGAGCTCTATCATGAGCTGCAAAAACATGCATATTATCATTTCAAGGATGCAAAGTATGAGCCACAAAGATGAATTAGGTCCTTGTATTTTCTATTATACCTTGGAAATATAAAATACCTACTAGTCTAAAAATTATTTTCCATTGCATTTGGAGCAGGGAAAGAAGGAAAAGGTGGAAAAGCACTTTTAGATTAGAGAATCAAATATATCATTCTTGCTACTATTGCACTTCATTTTGGATACTCTAAAATATTTATGGACTGTAGGAACCTGAACCAAGAAAAGAAAACGAAAAGCAGAGTAAAAGGAAAAAGAAAAAGAAGGAAAATGGTTTGGGATAGGACCAAACCGTCAACGGTTTGAGGAACCTTAGGAAAAATCGTCGACGGTTTCAACAGGGCACGGTTTAGTAAAACCAAACCGTCAACGGTTTCAAAAATCTTAGGGAAATCGTCGACGGTTTCAAACAATCGAGAATGAACAAGGTGAAATTTGGTCCAGTAAGTGACCAAACTATCAAAGGTTTTAGGCAAACCATCAATGGTTTCACCCAGGCCAACTTATCTATAAATAAGAGTGAGCTCATTTTTTTAGAAAAACTTTCTCTCTCTTAGGGTTTCGGTTATCCCTTTCTCTCTCTACATTTTCAAGTGTTTCTCCCTCTCTAAAGCCCTCCCGAGCTCCCTCTCACTCTCCGATTGCTCTCTCCCTCCTCTCGGCTTGCTAGCATCTAACTTCTCAGCAAGTTTAAGGAAAGGTTAGGGTTCGTTCCAGGGAATGTTGTAGGCATAGTTTCAGGAATATGTAAGGGGAATAGATTATGTTAGTTTTTTCTCGAATTTGAACCGATTAAACTTGAGTATATGGGCTCATAAATGTTGTGTACGATTTTCTGAATGATTTAGGCATATGAAATTGACAATTTTGATTATTATACGTATTTGGGGAAAACTAGAGTGAATAGGTTAATCATCTGTGTTTCCTAAAAAACATATATTTTGAGTTAAATAAAATTATGGAGATGATCAGACCTGGTTTTTAGCAAAAATATATTTTTCACAAGCAGTTTATTGTATTACGAATTAACATTCAAATCGTGTGGCATGAGTATGATTTATTTTTATTGTATAATTGAATCTGAGGATTTTTATGGTTTTATAACAGTGAGAATGTGGTTTATACTTTTTATGGAAATATTAGGAATGCAGTGGAATTGTGAAATGACGGTTTAATATCGAGCTTTGAAATGTGAAATGACGGTTTTATACCGAGTTGTGAAATGATGGTTTTATATCGGGTTGTGATTGATTGGAACTACTAATGTGAAATGTATGTTGAGAAAATGAGATCATGTTATGATTTTTATTACTTAAATTGCATTCTATGGTTTAAGAACCCTGAGGACCAAATGCAATGAGAGCACTGTGCCGTAGCTAGTAAATGAGTTAGTGTAGTCACTGTAGAAACTTGAATCCAAAAAATAAGGAAATAAATAAGAAAAGAAGAAAAGAAAGTTTAAAAAGGGCAAATAGCAAAACTCGTTGACGAAAGACTTGTCAACAAATCCCCTATTTTCGTTGATAAGTTCCCTTTCGTGTCTCATCGACGAAAAGATCACGAACAATAGGAAAATATCAGACTTAAGTGACGTCGACGAACCGCTCTTTCATTGATGAATGTCCTTCTGCAGTTCGTCGACGAAGGTTCCATTTCATCGATGAATTTTTCCGGGTCAAAGGCTTATAAATAGGTTTTAAAACTTCTTCTTGATTAAGAAACTAAATCTCTCTCTCTCTCTCTCTCTCTCTCTCTCTCTCTCTCTCTCTCTCTCTCTCTCTCTCTCTCTCTCTCTAAACTCGTGCCCCTCACTCACTCTCTTCAATTTTTTTGCCGTTCGTCGCCCAAATTGATGTTTGGAAGCCACCACGAGGATCTAGGAGCATTTCTCTACAAGTCCAACAGAGTGAATTTTTTAACGGGGTCTTTTTAGGCATCACTCCAAAGTTGAGGTAAGGGTAAAAATGGGCTATCTGTTTAGCAAGTAATTAGTTAAATGGGGTGTATATGCTAGGGGATGGTTAATGATTGTTGATCTGGGATTTGAGTTGATTAAATTAAGGGAAATGTGGTTTCAGGATTTCAGGCTCCGTATCACCGTAGGGTGGATTTTAGGAGCATTGTAGGAACCTTCTCAGTAAATAGGTAAGAGGATTATATTATGTTCGTTATTTTGAGAAATATGGACCGATTAAAATGCAGTATATGTTTTTGGGGAAATTAATGTGGGTGGTTTAATCATCTCCTATTTTCTATAAAATAAGTAGTTTAAGTTAAATAAAACCCTGGAGATGTTCATACCCTGTTTTCAACAATTTATGTTTTTCCCAGTTAGGTTATTTTATTTATGGATAACAAATGAAAATTGTGTGGCATGGGAACGACTTTTAAATGGCATATGTGAACAGAATGCTTAAATTGATTTTTTTTATACAGTATTTTGATATAACAGCCAAGGGCCGATTTTGATATAACGGCGGAGGGTCGAGTTTTGATATAATGGCTGGTGGCCGAGCTTTGATATGACGGCTGAGGGCCAGGTTTATTGAATATCAGGTTTTATATGAAATGAATTATAATACAGTTTTTATTGTGTAAATTGCCATATAGGATTTTAGAACCCCGTGGATTTGCGATATATGATATTGTGATATTGTGAGCACGGTACAATCGTACTTATAGCTTTAGTTTGACTTAGCTGCGAAACCACCGGCTGCAAGTTGAGTCTAGCCTTCAGGCCGCACAACCCGTCATGGGGGGAAGTATGTCGTATGAGTATGTGATAGCATGAAGACGCTACTTCAGCTATCCAGGTTGTGTCTTTTATGCATATATGGGCAAATTTACTATAAATGAGCTATATTGAGCTAACAGTTTATTATTCAGAAATTATGTATTTTCATATATACTAATTAGTACAGTTTAAACGTCATTTTCATATACAGTTAAATGGCGAAAATTTATATTCACACGGGAAATCATGTTAGCCACACACTAATAATAATATCATTCGTCTTACTGAGAAGTGTCTCACCCCATTATACAAATTATTTTCAGGACCTTCAAGGAATCGTGCTTTGCTTACCTCGGAGCTAGGACTAGACTTTTGGGAGTAGTAATTAGAACTAGTGAGATACCAGATATTTTATTTTGTTATTTTGGGATTGTAATATGTAGACAGATAGTGTTATGTATGTATGTATTTGGGAATAGTTAGAACTCTGGTAAAGTATTTGGATGTTTTAGAAATCTTCTGTTGTATGGTTTTAATTTTAGTAATGGCAAGCGCACCCAGGATTCCCTGGTTAAGGTGGATTGCATTTATATATGTGTGTGGTATCAGAGAGTATTTATACGTTTCACTAGCACTATAGGCCCACATGGTGGGTCAAGAGGCTACAGTTGGTGTTAGAGCATATTTATACGTTTCACTAGCCCTCCGAGCCCACGTGGCGGGTCGGGGCACTATAGTTGGTGTTAGAGCCTAGGTTGTTAGGTTTTGCAGACCAGGTGGGATGATTTTACTAGAGTATAGGTTCGGATTAGGGAACGAGGATAGGAATGGGTAGAATATGAATGTTGAATTTTTCTTTGCAAGCTTGGAGACATAAATTCCTTAATGGACTTCTGTGTTTTTCTGGATCAGTCGAAAAATTCAAAAAACCACAACAATCCATTGATGGTTTTGTTTCCAAGCGAAGGGGCAGGAACTTGAAAATTAGAATGGAAATAAGGAATTGGCAGAGTATGTTGTAAATTAGGAGAGAAGGTTTAGACTGGTATTGGGTTCTATTTAAAGTGAATATTTTAGTGTTATAATTTCACCAGACATGTTAGGATATTAGAATTCTAAATTCGTTTTGGTTCTATCTTCAAGATGGATCTCAGGGACAATAATGCTGTCATCGGAGGAAGTAGCAGTGAGGGAGTTGCCCATGAGGGTGGCAGTGATACTACAGTGGCGCTTCGAGATTTCGCAATGTAGTTTATGGCTAAGATTATGTGGAGTTCTTCAGGGCAGGATCGTCCCATTGTTGAGCTAGGAGATTCTGTTGAGAAGTTCACTCACCTAAAGCCTCCTACCTTGGCGAGAAGTACCAACTTGATTCTTGCAGAGAATTGGATTCGAGAAATCGAGAAGATCTTAGTCGTATTACGATGCACTGTTGAGAAGAAGTCGAGAGATGGTGGGAAGAAGTAAAGCTGCTAGAGGAGCAGAGACTGGTACTAGGGGTGATGACGTGGAGCTGCTTCAGAGAGGTGTTCTTTGATCGGTATTTTCTAGCCTTTGTTAGGAAAGCAAAGGCAAAGGAGTTCCTGAACCTGACTCAAGGACAACTGACTGTTTAGCAATACACCACCCGATTCATAAAATTGTCACGGTTTGCTCCTTACATGGTACCAGATGAGTCTACGAAGGCTTGGAAGTTCAAAAAGGGTCTGAGACAGGAGATTATTAAACAGGTGGCTATGTTACAAGTGCAGAAGTTCACTACACTGGTAGATAAGGCCACTATAGTAGAGGCAAGCTTGCAGAGAGATGTGGAGGCTGCCCAAAACCCAAAGAAGAGGTTGATGCCTTCTAGTTCTCATACGGGTGCAAAGCAGGGTCCTTGGAGGAGGTACGGTAACAGTAGAGGCCAGCGACAAGATATGGGTGCTAGGGCATTTTAGGGTACCTCATCACACCATGTTTGCCCTAAGTGTGGCAGGTGGACTAGGTGACTGTTACCGGTGTGGTAAACCCGAACACATGGCAAGAGATTGCCGCGCGACATTGAACTTCCCACCTCCATAGCGGCAATATCAAGGATCTAACCAGGCACCACGTGGAAACTACCAGGGGGGTACGACCTAGGTGCGGGTGTATTCCTTGACTCCTGGTGACGCTAAGAACGCTGGTGATGTGGTGACAGGTACAATTTCCATTTTTTCAAATAAAGTCATTGTATTGTTTGACTTAGGTGCAACGCATTCTTTTATTTCTCGAGGTTTCACTAAATTGTGCATGGTAAAAACACAATCGTTAGATGCTGAGTTAGAGGTGGTCACACTGACAGGGTCAGTGGTAGTGTGTAGTAAAGTAATCTGAGATTTCCCAGTGGGAATTCAGGAGAGAAATATGTCTGCTAATTTGATTGTCTTTGACATACATGGTTTTGATATCATTCTGAGAATGGATTAGTTGGCAGCCAGTTATGCAAGTATTGACTGCCACAGGAACGAAGTAGTGTTCTGACCTCCTGGGGAGCAAAAGTGTATATTTGTTGGGTCGTGTGTGCACTCTGCACCATGGATCCTTTCAGTCATTCAGGCAAGAAGGCTACTTCTGGAGGGATGTCAGGGGTACTTAGCATTCATAAAAGAAACACCAAGGGAAGAACTTAAACTAGAGGATATTTCTGTGGTAAGAAAGTTCTCAGATGTTTTCCCAGAGGACTTACTAGGATTGCCTCCTGATCACGAGGTGGAATTTGCTATTGAGTTGCTTCCAAGAACAGTGTCTATTTCTAGGACTCCTTACTAAATGGCTCCAACTGAATTAAAATAGTTAAAGGAGCAGTTACAGGAACTTCTTGATAAGGGGTTTATCAAACCGAGTGTATCACCCTGGGGAGCACCGATGTCGTTTGTAAAAAATAAGGATGGGTCGATGAGGATGTGCATCGACTACAGAGAGATTAATGAAGTGATAGTATAAAATAAGTACTCATTACCCCAAATTGACGATTTGTTTGACCAACTACAAGGCACACAGGTCTTCTCAAAGTTCGATCTGCGATCCGAGTATCATCAAATGAGAGTTAAATCAGAGGATGTACCAAAGACGACCTTCTGTACTAGGTGTGGACACTACGAATTTCTGGTTATGCCTTTTGGATTAACCAATGCTCTTGCAGTATTCATGGACCTGATGAATAGGGTTTTCCACGAGTACCTAGATCAGTTTGTGGTGGTATTCATTGATGACATCTTGGTTTATTTGAGGAGTCCTGAGGAGCATGCAACTCATTTAAGGTTGGTACTCAAAGTACTTAGAGGAAAGAAATTGTTTGTGAAGTTCAATAAATGCATTTTGATTAGAGCAAGTGGCATTTCTAGGACATGTGGTGTCCAAGGAAGGTGTTTCAATGGACCTGAGCAAGATAGAAGCGGTTGTTGATTGGGCGAGACCGAAGAATGTTCATGAGGTTAGAAGTTTCTTGGGTCTGGCAAGATATTACCGCCGATATGTAGCTGGTTTTTCTAGAATATCAGGTTTGCTGACATGGCTTACAAGGAATAACATAAAGTTCAAATGGTCTGATGAGTACGAGCAGAGTTTCCAAGAATTGAAGTAGTGGCTGGTTACTGCCCTAGTATTAACCATTCCATCAGGAGATGGTGGATTTTTGATCTTCAGTGATGCATCTAAGAAAAGGTTATGGTGTGTCTTAATGCAGTAGGAAAAAGTTATCACATATGCTTCTTGCCAACTCAAGGAGTACGAGGAGAACTATTTGACGCATGACATGGAATTGGTAGTAGTAGTCTATGCTATCTTGGCAGTTGTTGACAAATTGACGAAGGCTGCCCATTTCATTCCGGTTAAATTTAGTTATTCCATGAATAGGCTAGCAGAGCTCTATGTGTAGGAGATAGTCAAACTACATGGGGTGCCTATGTCTATCGTTTCAGATAGGGACCTGTGGTTTACTTCCCTATTTTGGAAGAGTCTACAAGAAGCTTTTGAAACTCAACTCACTTTCAGTATGACTTTTCACCCACAGACCGATGGTCAGTCAGAAAGGACTATTCAGATTCTAGAGGATATGTTGCGGGCATGTGTACTAGAGTTTGGGGGTAGCTAGATCAAATATCTACTGTTAGTTGAGTTCGCATACAATAACAGGTGTTAGGCCAGTATCGGGATAGCACCATATGAGATATTGTATAGTTGGAGGTACTGATATCCATTGTATTGGGATGAGGTCAATAAGCGACAGATTTTAGGACTAGAGCTTATTCAACAGACCTCTGACAAGGTTCAGTTTATCAGGAAAAGAATAAAGATAGCTCAGAGTCGATAGAAGAGCTATGCAGATACACGCCAGCGAGAGCTGGAGTTTGAGGTAGGTGATGCCATATTTTTTAGGATTGCTCCAATGAAAGGGGTAATGAGATTTGGGAAAAAGGGGAAGCCAAGCCCCAGATACATCGGGCCATTCAAGATTCTAAAGAGAGTTGGTTCGGTGGCATACACAATAGCATTACCGCTAGCACTATCTAGGATTCATGATGTGTTCCACATGTCTATGCTAAGGAAGTACATTCTGAATCTTTTGCATGTGATTAGTTACAAGTTTTTGGAACTTGGGGATACGTTGGCATATAAGAAGATACCGATTCAGATCCTAAACCATAAGAAGTAGGAGTTACGTACTAAGAGGATTTCTCTTGTAAAGGTACTTTGGCGTAATCATGCAATAGAGGACGTATTATGGGAGTTAGAGACAGAAATACGTCAGAAGTATCCACAGCTATTCGAAGAGGCTCGGCACTAAATAGGTAAGTAGAATGGTAGGTGAGTATTAGTTTTGTATTTATAGGTTGCTTAGAGTAGGTTTGTTAGAGTGATTAGTTGTTACTGTTTTGTTCATGGTTAGTCTCTGCGAGAGTTTTGTGTGTATATTGTAATCTCTTGAGATAGAATATGTAACCACAGTATTCCACCACCATAAATGAGGATAGTTAATAAATTTGGGATAGTGCTGCTATATGGGTGGCCACCGGCTCTTCCTAGAGTTAGATCAACAAATCAGTGAGAATTCAAGGGATATAAAGGAAATCAATTATCAAATTTTGAGGACGAAATTTTTATAAGGGGAGAGATTGTAGAAACCTGAACCTGGAAAATAAGGAAATAAATAAGAAAAGAAGAAAAGAAAATTTAAAAAGGGCAAACAACAGGACTCGTCGATGAATCCCCTATTTTCGTCGATGAGTTCCCTTCCGTTTCTCATCGAAGAAATTCAAGTGTCGTCAACGAAGAGATCCTGAATGATAGGAAAATTCAGACTTAAAGTTCGTCGATGAACCCCTCTTTCGTCAACGAATGTCCTTCTGCAGTTCGTCAACGAAGGTTCCATTTCGTCAATGAATTGTGCCGGGTCAAAGGGTTATAAATAGGTTTTAAAATTTCTTCTTGATTAAGAAAACTATATATATCTAAACCCGCACCCCTCACTCTCTTCAATTTTTTCACCGTTTATCGCCCGAATTGACTATCAAAAGCCGCCACAAGAATCTAGGAGCATTTCTCTACAAGTTTAGCAAAGTGGTTTTTGAACGGCGTCTTTTCAGGCATCATTCCAAAGTTGAGGTAAGAGTAGAAATGTGCTATTTTTTAGCATGTAATTAGTTAAATGGGGTGTATGGACTAGGGGATGGTTAATGATTGCTTATCAGGAATTTGAGTTGATTAAACTGGGGGAAATGTGGTTTCAGGATTTTGGGCTCCGTATTGCCGTAGGGTGGATTTTAGGAGCGTTGTAGGAACCTTCTCAGTAAACAGGTAAGGGGATTATATTATGTCAGTTATTTTGTGAAATATGGACCAATTAAAATGCAATATATGTTTTTGGGAAAATTAATGTGGGTGGTTTGATCATCTCCTATTTTCTATAATATAAGTAGTTTAAGTTAAATAAAACCCTCGAGTTGTCCATACCCTATTTTTAGCAATTTATGTTTTTCCCAATTAAGTTATTTTATTTATGGATAACAAATGAAAATTGTGTGACATGGGAACGACTTTTAAATGGCATATGTGACTAGAATGCTTAAACTAATTTTTTTTATACAGTATTTTGATATAACGGTCAGGGGTCGAATTTTGATATAATGGTCGGGGGCCAAGTTTTGATATAACGGTCAGGGGCTAGGTTTACTGAATATCAGGTTTTATATGAAATGAATTATAAGACAATTTTTATTGTGTGAATTGCCATATTTGATTTTAGAACCCTATGGATTTGCGATATGTGATATTGTGAGCATGGTACCATAACTATATGTGGGCAGTGAGTGCAATCACATGGGCATGCAAGTGTGATAAGTCGATTGGAGACTTGGGCTGCAGTACTACTTCGAGGTTTTTGTCGAGGGCCCCCATTCGTGGTATACCAGGTGACCATAGGTAGGCACAATCATACTTATAGCGTTAGTTTGACTTAGTTGCGGAACCGCCGGCTGCGAGTTGAGTCTAGCCTTCGGGTTGCACAACCCATCATGTGGGGAAACGTGTCATATGAGTATGTGATAGCATGACGATGCTACTTCAACAGTCCAAGTTGTGTCTTTTGTTGACTTTTTGAGTCTGATCTTTAGTTTTGATGCTGACGAAACACAAGGATCTTATGTGTGCATTTAGTTTGTGAGCAGGTTTACAATACAGCACACACATAAGAGTGGATTTATGGAAGCCTAAGGAACTTAAATATCATACTCCTAGCATATTCAATGGGAAAATGAAGAGCAAAAGAAGAAGACTTGTTTGTGCTTCATTTGTAAATGCATTTATTATATTTGGGTCTGTAATATTTGCATCTGCATGCATGATATGAATTAACTCAAATGGCCATATTTTGACCATAGGGAACCACAGGACCTTAGGGTAAGGTCAACCAATGCTGAATTTTTGGGACTAATTATAAAGCTTAAAGACCTTAGATAGACCCTAGGTCCTTGCACAGACACTTAGAAAAATCTCCACTATCATATATGCAATCAAGGGTAAAAATAGGACTTAAGTGTTAAAATTTAAAGGGCTTCGGGCAACCAAACATGTGCATTGAAAATGCCTCGGTCGACTGAATTTGTGAAAAGTCAAAATGTTGACTGAAGGTCGGGCAACCAAACCGAAATGAACTTAGTGTTCTCAATCGACCGAACATTTAATCCTGACTTTTCCAACAACCCGGGCGCCCAAACTTCACGGTCATTTTGACCTCGGGCGACTGAAAGTTGAAGTTCAGCAGACCAAACGTAGGCCCACGTGACCAAACCTCAAGCAGGCTAGAAATCACCTTAGACTCAGCCACCCAAAGCTTTGACCAGACACCCGAACATAAAAAATGCACTTTTCTTCATGTGTCTATTCAAGCGACCAAACCTAAGGTCTAGGCAACAGAATCTCTCGGATTACCTTATTTTAACCGCAGTAATTAGGGTAATTTTCTTATTAAACATTTCTAAAAATCCCTAATATGCCCCTAATGGTCAAATTTTCTAAGGAGTCTATATATACCTAGACTTGGCAAAATGGATAAAAATCCGTTAATCCAAACCGCATCCGACCCATTTTAATTGACTTATAATTATCCGTTTGCTAAACGAGTCGAATGTGGTTTTTAATTTTCATATCCGCCCCCTTAGTGGGTCGGGTCGGGTTTATCTGGTGGATATACGCCAACCCACCTCTAATATTAACCCAGGAAAGCCCAACAAGCTACAGCCCAAACCTTTTTACCTAGCCAGCCTAGTAAGCCCACTGCCTAAGTGCTCACACGGCCACACGCCCCTCTCAACGCCTCACTGCCTCAACCTCTCCCACTCCCAAGTCCCAGCCGAGCCTGACAACCCCTATTCAATTTGAGCCCTACCTGACTAGCCCTTAGCTACCTCTCAAGTCTCAGCCTTTGCCAGTCTACCTGCTGTGCTGCCATAGTCTAATGATTTTTGGAACACACCACCACCATCACTAGACTCACAAGCCCTCGATGGAACAGTAGCTTGAGTTTATTGCCAGAGAGTGTTGCTACCCTATTCAATTCTTCAGCGTGATGAGCCGCGAGCATCTTTATTCAGAATTCAAAGAGCTAGCACGAGAGGAGAGAATGAGAGACGGAGACCCTTCGGCCTTCAGTTCTGGCCTTCGTGAGTTTGTCGTGAACCCTTCGGGTTTCGAACCAACAGGAGCTTTTGCAACAAAATACTCTTCGTAAGTATTCTTCTTCTTCTTCTTCAGTTCTTCTATAGATCTAATAAATCTGCCATTCGTTTCTGGAACGACATCGGTATATTCATGCTTCCGATATCTTTTTTTTCAATAAAAAAAATTAACATCCTTTTTTGTATTACATCATAAGATTGGAATTGTAGAGTTCGTCTTAGGTTTGGTGTACAATTGATGCAATATATTGTATTTGGCGAGTGTTCTAATAAGTGAACTTTCTGGTGCTTAGTCGCACTTTGATTTTCATTTTATTATACTCGCGTATTTTTTTTTGGATACAATCTTGGTTTATTGCCTTATGCCTGGTTGCTGAGGAAACGAAGGGAGGAAAGTGAAAAACGAATTCAGATTCTAGATTTTTTTTTTTTCAGTAAATTATTTGCTACCCAAGAAAGCAAAATCTTCCACTCTAGGCTATTGTAGGCCTAGTTCTCTTTGGGTGTATTTGTTTGGCAAGATTGGACTGGTGTATAGATTGGATATAGTTTATAATAGTTATTTGTTAGGTGTTTGACTTGCCATATATAAGTTGCAGGATAATGGGGTGTGGATTTTTTGCCCACCAAACATGGGTAAGAGAGCTCAGCCAAGCATGTCCTGCCTTTAGTTACTAAAAAAGTTAATACACAAACTAATCGCAAGTTATCGTATACAATTTAAATTATTATGATAAAAAATAAATTATTAATAATATTATATTTGAGAATGGCGGATTATCTACCCATCCGCCATGAATTATCCAACCCGAAACCGCCTAATCCGCCACTTAAACAAATCGAATATGGATTATGATTTTTTCACCCGATAATCCACCTTATCCGCCATGGATAAACTGGCCCGATCCGCTTTGCTAGGTCTATATATACCCCCTCCATTACTCATTTTTAACAATTAGATTAGTGAGGAAAATTCTTCCAAACTTTTTTATCTTCAAAAGCTTTATTGTACATACTCTCTTATACTCTTTTATTTGAAAATCATTTTGAAGAGAGTTTGATTAATTCCTTTACTTCTTTCACTTACAAGTTCTTTGAATTTGAAGGTTGTTGACTAGGAACATTTATTTTTGGGCATTCAGTTTTGTAAAGCATTATACTCTCACTTGTGTTTATTTGTTGAAAACCTTTTTGAAAGTGAGCTTATAAGTTTCTCCACATATTTCCTTGGTAAATAATCTTTGGAGAAACACTTTTTGATTTGGAAACCTTTTTGCACATAGATTTCAAACTATCATATTTTCTATTTTTGCAAAAATCATTTGAAAAGCATAAACCCTAAGTTCTCTAATATTTTCTTTGAAAAACATTTTTGGAGAAATAGCTATTAAGGGTTTAAATCTTTGAGGTACTTATCATATACATCTCACTCAAAGATTGAGAAATTTATTTTTCTGTGAAAATCTCACTTAAGCTTACTTTATATCATATGTGAGTGCATTAGTTGATTGTGCGTAATGGTACATATCTACTTATATTAGAAGCAATCTGGTTGTACAAAATATTTAATTTGAATATTGGTTGTTTCCCAACGTATGATCAGAAGAGGGAGATGAGCCCTACGAATAGTCCCAGACTTGCTCAGACCCTGTTAGGAGAGCACCAGACTAATTCCAACCTGGTTAAGAGAACTAAGTGCACCAACCTAGTAAGGTGGTGCAAACGGTGTTGCTCCACCCACAAGTGAGCAACCATAATGGAATCCTCTTGCTTGTTAGCTTGAGGCAGGGACGTAGACAGTATTGGTTGAACCCTGATAACATATCTAGTGTTAATATTATTTTCTGCAATTTACTTTCTGCACCTGTATGTTAATATTTATTGCTTTGAATGTTTGATATACTAAGATTACTTTAATTGCTTACATATCCGCTCAGTAGTTGATTTGTTTTACTATTGTGAATGATTAGGAAATACTTAGATAGACCCTAGGTTGTGTATTACTGCTGTTGGTTAAATTGAACCTAGGAGAGAAATTTTAAAATACCCAATTTACCTCCCCCCCCCCCCCTCTCTTGGAAATACACTAATTTCAACATTTTTTATGCATATATGGGCAAATTTACTATAAATAGGTTATATTGAACTGACAGTTTATTATTCAGAAATTATGTATTTTCAGATATAGTGATTAGTACAGTTTAAATGTCATTTTCATATATAGTTAAATAACAGAATTTTATATTCACACGAGAACTCATGCTAGCCACATACTGATAATAATATAGTCTATCTCAATGAGAAGTGTCTCACCCCATTATACAAATTATTTTTAAGGACCTTCAGGGAATCATGCCTAGCTTACCTCGGGGCTGGGACTAGACGTTTGGGAGTAGTAATCAGAACTGGTAAGATACTTGATATTTTATTTTGTTATTTTGGGATTATAATATGTAGACAGATAGTGTTATGTATGTATGTATTTGAGAATAGTTAGAACTCTGGTAAAGTGTTTGGATGTTTTAGAAATCTTCCGTTGTATAGTTTTAATTTTAGTAATGGCAGACGCACTCATGACTCCCTAGTTAGGGCGGGTTGCATTTATATATGTGTGTGGTATCAGAGAGTATTTATACGTTTCACTAGCATTCTGGGCCCACGTGGCAAGTCGAGGCGCTATAGTTGGTATCAAAGCGTATTTATACGTTTCACTAGCACTCTGGGCCCACGTGATAGGTCGAGGCGCTACAGCCACACTATTATGAGAAGTGTTAGTAATGGAAAGTCGATTTGGCCGTGAAGAATTATTGTACCCCCCTAAAGTCTAGACCAGGTTGTGGTAGGCAAATCAGACTTGAAGACAAGGTATATTGACTTAGCTTGGTAGTAGGTCAGCCAAGGCTAAGTCCAGTCTTCGGACCGCACAACCCGATCATGAGGGTTATACATGATGATGTTGTTTGTCCAAAAGAGGGTTTCTTCTACACATATATGTGAATTTATGTAAATGGTATTATTTATTATATCGTGAAGGAAAATATGTATTTTCAACTGCATAGGTATGAGTTATTTTTTACAAATGTCATGTTGGTCAGTTAAAGTAAACTAATGAAGGTGTTTAATTTCACTGAAGTTCATATTAGTCACACACTGATAATAATTTATTCCGTCTTACTGAAAAATGTCTCACTCCAATAAATATATCAACCTTTTAGGGCTTATAGGAAATCGAACCTAGGAGCTCCAGAGTGGGACTTAGACGATCACACTGAGGGTGAGTGTGGGTGGGACACTGGTCTGCTTATATTAGATGTTTTTGGTTTTGTGGGTTGTAGTATGAATTTTGGGTATGGTAGATATAATGGTTGTGAGGTAGTACTCTGGTACATATGGAATGGATGGTCTTTTTGCTTCTGTTGTATGCATTTAAATAATGTTATGGAACGAATGTACCCGAGACCCCCTTTTGGGTTCGAGTTGTCACAATTGTGCTATCAGAGACATAGTGTTATTATATGTGAATAAGTGTATTATTGTTATTATGTTAAGTGAGAGTTTGGGGCATCACATAGATGGTGTGTGGTACCCATATTATTCTTCTTCTTCAAAATTTTTAAGTTGTGTTACTTTGGTTCAATGCTCCCTTTATCTTTACCTCTCATTGCCGCAACAGACAAAATCAAGAAAGATATGCTGTAGATTGACCATGAATTTTTTATGTAAGGAAGAGCATAGGGTTCATTAGAAATATATCTTCTTGTTATCAATGAGGTAATATAAAAGAAAAATCTTAGTACTTAAAATTGTCATTTATCTTTTTTTGTGCATGAGAAATTTACCAAGGGGATGGGTTATTACTAACTTATCCCACCACTTATTTTAGCGAGTGCTCACTTTTATTTGTGAATTTTTGTAAAGCTCACATTTGTTTATAAGTCTATAAAAATAGTGTAAAAGGAGAGACTCTTGTTACCATTTGGGTTTAACTATTTGTGTTATTTAGTCAACTTTTAAAATGTCCTCATTTCCAAAAGGAATGCAATGAAGGATGACTATTAGACATTAGTTTAGTGTCTCTCCTCCTCCCTCTGTCTTTGTATTTTACTCGGAAGATATTTTCACTTGATTTTTTTCTTTATATTCCCATTTATAATCACATACTCTTTTCATATTCCACATACAAGATCCAACAATGCATTCACTTATTGATTGTTTCTCTTTAGGTTTGAAACATTTACTTAAAAGGTTACGCTTACTTGCTGATTATTTATTTGAGAAGTTCGTAAATTTTAATTAATCTCTAATTATTTATTTGTGAAGTTTGTACATTTTCATTAATCTATAATTCTTCTATAAGTTATTAATTAGCATTAGTGTCTCATCAAATCAAGAACTTGATGTTCATCTCATCATCACAAATAATACAAAACTTGGCCTATTCATCTACTTCAAACATATTGATTTTGATTCCTTTATTCCACATAATTGCTAGCAATAACTAAGGAAAAAAATATTAGATACACAGAATCTAACATGATTTTTTCATATGTATATAAAAAAATACTGTCTAAATTAGTTACAGACATATACAGTGAAATCCGGTGTATACACCCAATGTATCTAACAATTTTTCATAACTTAGGCATAGCCAGTGCACAAAACTCTCATATATATGCAAGTCTAAGGAAGGGGTGAGCCATGATGGATCTTTAGGATATAGTTTTAACTTACATTTTTATAAAAGGTTGTTTCCATACCCCAAAGCCATGGTTTCTAGTACTTGGCACCGTTACCCGTTAACGATGATATTACGTGAAACGGTGTCGCTCCACCTACAAGTGAGCAACCATAATGGAATTCTATTGCTTGTTAGCTTGAGGCAGGGACGTAGGCAGCATTGGTCGAACCCTGATAACATATCTAGTGTCAATATTATTTTCTACAATTTACTTTCTGCACCTGTATGTTAATATTTATTACTTTGAATGTTTGATATACTGAGATTACTTTAATTGCTTACATATCCGCTCAATAGTTGATTTGTTTTACTATTGTGAATGATTAGGAAATACTTAGACAAACCCTAGATTGTGTATTACTATTGTTGGTTAAATTGAACCAAAAAGAGAAATTTTAAAATACCCAATTCACCCCCCTCTTGGGAATACACCAATTTCAACATATTTTATGCATATATGGGCAAATTTACTATAAATGGGCTATATTGAGCCGACAATTTATTATTCAGAAATTATGTATTTTCAGATATACTGATTAGTACAGTTTAAATGTCATTTTCATATACAGTTAAATGACGGAATTTTATATTCACATGGGAACTCATGCTAGCCACACACTGATAATAATATAGTCCGTCTTATTGAGAAGTGTCTTACCCCATTATACAAATTATTATTCAGGACCTTCAAGGAATCGTGCTTAACTTACCTCGGGGCTGGGACTAGACTTTTGGGAGTAGTAATCAGAACTAGTGAGATACCTGATATTTTATTTTGTTATTTTGGGATTGTAATATGTAGACAAATAGTGTTATGTATGTATGTATTTGGGAATAGTTAGAACTCTGGTAAAATGTTTAGATGTTTTAGAAATCTTCTATTGTATGGTTTTAATTTTAGAAATGGCAGGCACACTTGAGATTCCCTGGTTAGCGCGGGTTGCATTTATATATGTGTGTGGTATCAGAGAGTATGTATACGTTTCACTAGCATTTCGGACCCACGTGGTGGGTTGGGGCGCTACAGTTGGTATGAAAGCGTATTTATACGTGTCACTAGCTCTCTGGACCCACGTGGTAGGTCGAGGTGCTATAGCCACACTGTTCTGAGAAGTATTGGTAATGGAAAGTCGATTTGGCAGCGAAGAGTTGTTATACCCCCCCTAGAGTCCGGACCAAGTTGTGGTAGGCAAATCAGACTTGAAGACAAGGTATATTGACTTAGCTTGGTGGTAGGTTAGCCAAGGCTAAGTCCAGTCTTTGGACCACACAACCCGATCATGGGGGTTATACATGATGATGTTGTTTGTCCAAAAGAGGGTTTCTTCTACACATATATATGAATTTATGTAAATGGTATTATTTATTGAGCTAATTTATATCGCGAAGGAAAATATGTATTTTCAACTACATAGGTATGAGTTATATTTTACAAATGTCATGTTGGTCAGTTAAAGTAAACTAATGAAGGTGTTTAATTTCATTGAAACTCATATTAGTCACACACTGATAATAATTTATTTCGTCTTACTGATAAGTGTCTCACCCCAATAAATATATCAACCTTTTAGGGTTTATAGGAAATCGAGCCTAGGAGCTCCAGAACGGGACTTAGACGATCACGCTGAGGGTGAGTGTGGGTGGGACATTGGTCTGCTTATTTTAGATGTTTTTGGTTTTGTGGGTTGTAGTATGAATTTTAGGTATGGTAGACGTAATGATTGTGAGATAGTACTCCGGTACATATGGAATGGATGGTCTTTTTGCTCTTGTTGTGTGCATTTAAATAATGTTATGGAACAAATGAACCCGAGATCCCCTTTTGGGTTTGGGTTGCCACAATTGTGGTATCAGAGATATAGTGTTATTATAAGTGAATAAGTGTATTATTGTTATTATGTTAAGTGAGATTTTGGGGCGTCACATAGACAGTGTGTGGTACCTATATTATTCTTCTTCAAAATTTTTAAGTTGTGTTATGATTTTTATTTTAGAGTTCTTTGGTTCAATGCTCCCTTTATCTTTACGTCTCATTGCCGCAACAAACAAAATAAAGAAAGATATGCTGTAGATTGACAATGAATTTTTATGCAAGGAAGAGCATAGGGTTCATTAGAAATATGTCTTCTTGTTATCAATGTCGTAATATAAAAGTAAAATCTTAGTATTTAAAATTGTCATTTAGCTTTTTTTACGCATGAGAAATTTACCAAGGGGATGGGTTATTACTAACTTATCCCACCACTTATTTTAGTGAATGCTCACTTTTATTTGTGAATTTTTGTAAAGCTCACATTTGTTTATAAGTCTATAAAAATAGTGTAAGAGGAGAGACTCTTGTTGTCATTTGGGTTTAACTATTTGTGTTATTTAGTCAACTTTCAAAGTGTCCTCATTTCAAAAAGGAATGTAATGAAGGATGACTATTGGACATTAGTTTACTAAGTGTCTCTCCTCCTCCCTCTCTCTTTGTATTTTACTCCTATGGAAGATATTTTCACTTGATTTTTTTTTCTTTATATTCCCCTTTATAATCACACACTCTTTTCATATTCCACATACAAGATCCAACAATGCATTCACTTATGATTGTTTCTCTTTAGGTTTGAAATATTTACTTAAGAGGTTATGCTTGCTTGCTAATTATTTATTTGTGAAGTTTGTAAATTTTAATTAATCTATAATTATATATTTGTGAAGTTTGTACATTTTCATTAATCTATAATTCTTCCATAAGTTATTAATTACCATTAGTGTCTCATCAAATCAAGACCTTGATGCTCATCTCATCCTCACAAATAATACAGAACTTGACCTATTCATCTACTTCAAACATATTGATTTGGATTCCTTTATTCCACGTAATCGCTAGCAATAACTAAGGAAAAAAATATTGGATACACCGAATCTAACATGATTTTTTCATATGTATATAAAAAAATACTATCTAAACTAGTTACATACATACACAGTGAAATCGTAATAAATCTGGTGTGTACACCCAATATATCTAATAATTTCTCAGAACTTAGGCATAGCCTGTGCACAAAACTCTCATATATACAAGTCTAGGGGAGGAGTGAGCCATAATGGATCTTTAGTATATAGTTTTATCTTACATTTTTATACAAGGTTGTTTCCATACCCCAAAGCCATGGTTTTTAGCACTTGGCACCGTTCGCCAAGGCTCCCCTTCAATCATTAGTCATAACTCATATGTTAAATTTTGAAATTTTTGAATTGTTGATTTCATATATTTCTATCATAAGTTTTTGAAATAATAGTTTGTTATTCAACCTATTTTGAATTAGGATGAATTGTTTCACCTCACTTATTTCTTTGATAATAAGAAATTTTAGAAAGATTATTGTGACAACAAAATGAATCCATTCTTTTAAAAATTTAAATTAAAAAATGAGATTGACCTGGATAGTGTGTTTACAATTAAAAAAAAAAGTCAGTAATAAAGATAATAACTTTGTGTAATGTCATGTGCTTATATATACATCTTTCATATGCTTAATATTTTTCGCACTACATAGCCATATAATCTTTTCAAGTTTGCTTCATAATCAATATCCATACACAATTGGACCGACGTCGCCTGACGCGGCGGCGATGACGACCGTTGCGGTGGCCGTACGCGGCGACAAACGTGGCAGAGCCGGCGGCCAAGGCAGCCATCGTGCTGTACATTTTGCGGTGGAGAACCTCTTGCCACAAGCAGATCGATTTATCCTTGTTCATGTCATGCCTGCCATCACTTCAATCCCTACTCCATGTACATCTCTCTCTCTCTCTCTCTCTCTCTCTCTCTCTCTCTCTCTCTCTCTCTCTCTCTATGCCCTTGTGGAATTTCTCTTAATCTCTCAGAACGTTCTTAATTTCCGTCGAAGAACGTGTTGAATTGTTGCGAAAAGTTACAGTTGGAGCTTGAACTCTAGATTAAAAAAATTTGGAATTTTGTAGTGTATGTTTGGGACAACGATTTGAGGCCGTGAATTTGATATAATTTTGATAAGATTTCATACAATTTGGTATTAGAATTTTTCTAAATTTACACAATTTGAAGTTTACGGTCTAAAGTTTGTACTCCCAATGCTACCATCATGAAATTGAAGATTACCTCTTCTCCTCTAGCGTTTTCACCTGTCAATTAGAACATTGCTGAATTCGATCAACTTAATCGAATTTTTCTAGAGAATCTCCTCTAGCTAGCTAGCTTGAGCTCTATCTTAGGCGACTAGCAAAACTCCCTCCACTAGAAATAGTCGCTTGGATTGACTGTTGAACTGTGGGACTCATTGACATCAATCTAGTTTTAATAGCACCTTTATTTGCATTAGTAACGGGGAGCTTATTGGTATAAATTAAATGACGCAGATTATTAATTGGACTCAGTTATATGAAGCAATGAGTTTTTGAAAAAAAATGCAAATGTTATACAAAATTAATGCAACTCAAGGGGGATGGGTTGAATTGAGTTTGCAGTTTAATTTAAGTTATTATTTAATTTCAAGCAACCCACACAAATTCAAATAATATGATAAATGTAGAGAGAGAGAGAGAGAGAGTCCTTAAGGATCTCACCCTGAGCTTTCTACCATAATCTTCTTCACAGTGAAGATAAAGTCACTGTTAATTCTTGGCTCTCCTCAAACCGTCAAGGTAGCAACCTCGCATCTCAATTCCTGTTCTCCACGAACCACCAAGGAATCACTTGCACAAGATTCCTAAACTTGCATTACACAAGAACTACCTGCCTTCACGTGTCATCTCACTAGAGAAGACAATTTCACACACCCCCATGAACTTTTTAAAAACAATAACAACTCAAGGAACTTATAGTCAATGATTTATAGGACATCTCAATTACATAAGAATCAATTGAGGAAGCTCAATTCAACTGCAACAGCAAGTCTTGTTCTACATGGCTGCTCCACAATCTATTTCCAGCCTCCAAGCTATTAGTCATTTAGTACTCCAACATTCCTCTTTTCCGTCAAGATTAAGTTTTATAATTTTAGGGCTCTTGCAATATTTAATATCTTAGCCGAAGAAATATAGTAACAATATATGGTTTTAAAACCAAACATTAGATAATCAATACAAAATCTTTTCTTCAACCAAAATAAGTTAATATTTAATTGATAATTATTTTGAATAAGGGAATCCCCGGGCCATAAGGCTCCCTGCTTCGCGAGGGTATGGGGAGGGTCATCACAATGTACGCAATCTTACCCCTACTTTTATGTAAGGAGACTGTTTCCTTGGACTCAAACCCATGACCAACCGGTCACAAAGGAGCAACCTTACCGTTGATCCAAGGCCCGCCCTCAATTATTTTGAATAGGGAAGAGTGAAATTTAAATTAAGAATCATGTGCACACTCAAGAATATATGCGCAGTCCACCATAAACAATGAGATATGTGAGCTGTTTGCAATTAAAAGATTCTAAATTCAATCAAAAATTTGAACCACACCACTTCCCATTAGGCAGAAATGGCTTAACATAAGTAACTTGTGAGAATATAAACAGATTGCGAAAAGTAAGGTGTAGTCTCAAGAGGAAGGGTGAATTGGGTTTTAAAAATTTCTTTGAACTCTTTTTATAAATTCTTTTCCCAACTTATTGTAAGTTTAGCAATCACACAAAGATGGTTTTAATTTCAATTACAATATCAACTAGGAATCAATATTCACTTTTAAATCTTTATGAAAGAGTATTTTAATTTGATCTTGCAGCAATTTAACTTAGTACCCAATCAATAAGCCAATCACAATCCACAAGTTAATCAATTAAATGAAGTATGAATTTCAGCAGTGCTTCCAAGATTTTAGCCTTTTGAATATGTCAACTCACTTAACAAGATAAGCTTGATGAAAAGAAATAAAGATTCCAATCAAGCATCCAAAACTCAGAAATTAAATAAATCGCTTTCAATATTAATGAGTCTTGGGTGTTAATCAATCAACGTACTCCCTTTCCGCAATATATATTCATCAAGCAACATGCTCCCTTTTTGGTTTCCGCAATTCCCAAAAGCAAATTATTTTTTAGCAATTTAATATTCAATCCACACGGTTAATATTTGTGCATAAAATTAAAGAGAATTTAGGGAAGAGAGTGAGACCAAGATTTTTACGAAGTTCGGCTGTACCCACCTACATCCTCGCCTTAGGCAACACACTTAAGGATTCCACTATATCACTCCTTTACAGACAAAGCAAACCTTTACAACACTCCTTCAATAGGTTGGAGCCCTCCTCTCCAAGCGATACCACACGTTCGGTACCATGATTCAACAACCCTGAACCGTCAAGAAAACAAAAAAATAAGAAAGAACTTCTTGTGTACAAGAATCACTCTCAAAAGGGCAGATTAGTACAAGTTATAGCACAACTAAGAATACTTCAATTTAAATATCAATGAAGAATAGAATTGAAGCTCAGAGATTATATCACCGAGATCTTTCTTTGAATTGATCAAAGTTAGAGTTTATGCTCAAGATCGATGAAAAATAGCTCAGCAAGTCTCATAAAAACTTCAACAAGTATATGAGCAAGATGGCTTTTGGAAGAGTATGAAAGTTGTATGTTTGATTGCTGTTATGAATTCTTGGTATTGATTTGATTTGTGAAATCATGTATTTATAGAATTAAAAAGTCATATTTTCATGTTGCCCAAGTTACTTGGAGTGTTTCCCAAGTTTTGACAAAATTTGGGGCACAAGCAACATAAAATTTGGAAATTTTAAAACGCTGTTTAAAAATAGCCGTTACGAAGGTCAGGCGCTTGGACTCATCGGGGTCAGTCGCCTGGACTTTTGAAATTCAGCGTAATATCAAAGTCAGAATAGGGTCAGGCACCTGGACTCACAGGGGTCAGTCGCCTAGACTCACAGGGGTTAGTCGCCTGGGCCTATACTGTCTTACCAAATTTAATTCAGCATAAATGTCAGTTGCCTGACTAGACAAGGGTCAGTCGCCTAGGCAGTTAAATACTGTTTTTTAAAACTTGTTTCCAAAAACTCTTGCCAATTTGTTTTGATATTTTTGAAAGTATTTTCCGGGGTTTTCAAAATATGATCTCTAAGTCAATGATTAACCCTAATGAGCTTCCAAGCATTCATTTTGATATTTAGTTGAAGTACTTGCACAAGACTTCCTTAAGATTTTAAAATTTTCTAAACTTGAAGTCTTCATGTATATCTTTGCTTTGAGTCCATCTTGTCTTGAGTTTCAATATTTTTTAAGCTTTCATAGGATTTGTCTGTTTTTTACCTTTTAAGCTTCCTTTTGATCACTTGTTGTTGGAATATGAGCTTTTAATAACACTTGTGATCTTGAACTCATAATACTTGAACTTTTGAACTTCATATACTTGATTTCCTAAAACATCATCACTTAAACCACAACATGTTAAATTACCTTGATTTGTTATCATCAAAATAAGATTCGAAAGCTATGTTAGGCCAATAGATTGTATTTTGAGCCTTTTCAAGAATGAATGAATTTCACCAAGAAAATATGGCTGTACCGCTGTACGCATGTCCCTTTGAAATTTGAAGCAAATTGCCAAACAAGACAAATTTGAAGATGTGTTTCCATTCTAATAAAATGCTAGCAGTTGTATTAAATTTTATTAAAAATACCAAATCAATTCTCTATGGCTCGCACAACAGCCATTAGAAATATGAGACCATAGTGTTGCACTAAAGTATGCACCATGCACTAGGTAAGTACAACATTATAAAGAATTGGACACTAATACATTAGTTAAGCCTAATGCAATATTATGAGAATCGGGGAATTTTTAGAATCATCGAAACCAAGATCATCATATGAAACCCATCATTTATCAAAATATTAATCAACTCCACACTATCTTTATAAAATTCCTTTCAAATAAGTATCCAAAATAATATTCTCAAGGATAACAAATTGCAAATTAATTATGCATGCTGACATAATGTTTTGCTCGCTCCTTTAGTTTTTGTTATTAATGGCTTTATAGGTTATAAATTAAACAGTGTGAACGTTAATTGGATCCTAGTTCTGTCAAACTTCATATACTTCATTTCCTGAAACATCATCACTTAAACCACAACATGTTAAATTACCTTGATTTGTTATCATCAAAATAAGATTTGAAAGTCATGTTATGCCAACAGATTGGATTTTGAGCCTTTTCAAGAATAAATGAATTTCACCAAGAAAATATGGCTGTACCGCTGTACGCATGTCCCTTTGAAATTTGAAGCAAATTGCCAAACAAGACAAATTTGAAGATGTGTTTCCATTCTAATAAAATGCTAGCAGTTGTGTTAAATTTTATTAAAAATACCAAATCAATTCTCTATGGCTCGTACAACAGCCATTAGAAATATGAGACCATAGTGTTGCACTAAAGTATACACCATGCACTAGATAAGTACAACATTATAAAGAATTGGACGCTAATACATTAGTTAAGCCTAATGCAATATTTTGAGAATCAGGGAATTTTTAGAATCATCGAAACCAAGATCATCATATGAAACCCATCATTTATCAAAATATTAATCAACTCCACACTATCTTTATAAAATTCCTTTCAAATAAGTTTCCAAAATAATATTCTCAAGTTTGTTGCAATTTTAATAGTTCAAGGATAACAAATTGCAAATTAATTATGCATGCTGACATAATGTTTTGCTCGCTCCTTTAGTTTTTGTTATTAATGGCTTTATAGGTTATAAATTAAACAGTGTGAACATTAATTGGATCCTAGTTCTGTTAACAATGAATTGAGCACAGAAAAAAGGCAAAAGGATATTTCTGCCTACCAAAGAGTGCTGAGTAGCCAGGCAAATTGTTGAGGTAATGTTACTTTTGGAATTATCATGGTGGATGCTTTGTTTGATGTGTATGAAGTGGTTTGCCTAGTTAAATGTTAATGGAGTTAAGTTGTTTGAAATTTCTTATTTCTTCTATAATGAGACACTTAGGCGTCCTAATGTTGGAACTGGGTTTTCAACAGTGGGAAATAACATCCTCATCAAGGACTTGGACGCAAATGTGGTGGCAATGTATGTGCAAGACATGAGGTCAAAAAGTGAAGAAATCTTTACCCCTTTCAAGAAACTATGCAAAACAGACAAGGTGATTATGTTCTTCTTTTTGCTGTTAGGTTGTGCTCAAAATAAGTTATTGAAGTATGATTTAATTTTAAAATATTTTCAGGTGGAAACTTTGGTTCTAGAGGATGACAAGCCCGCTAATGCTCTTCAGAGATACATATCTGAGACAAATATCAGTAGTTTAGTATTGGGCTCTTGCTCTCTTAATTTCATTTGGAGGTATGGTAGGACAAATATGATATAAACAGCAATCCAGTTACTTTGCATTTCTTTGTTCTCATTAGTCATAGTGGTTGGTTTCTTTTTAGCTGTATTTTTTTCCTCATGTTCAAAATTGTAGTTCATCTTATGACTATTTTCTTGCAGATGTTACCACATAGTAAGATGTTGCTACTAACTTGAATTGGATACTATATGTACTACTTTTTGGGGTTCTATTAAGATATTTTTTACGAACTCAATTGCGATCACATTTTCGTTACACTGTCACCTGTTTGCTGTCATCAATCAAAGTGTGCTGACCTCAAAATACAAATGGACTTTCCTGTTATCTACTTTTAACGCATTGAAAAAGAGGTTTTTAGTTTATTTGCTTTCTTATTTCTGTGAATTGATTGGCTTTTTATGACTGGTGAGTCCTTTTTTTAAGATAACAACTGTCAAGTACTTTGATTAATGATAGTCTGGAGATCAAGGACCTCAAGGTTATGCCAAAGATTGCTGATGAGTCGAACCCCCTTTGTCAATGCCAGAGATTTAAATATAATATCAAGGCTATGGGATGATAGGAACCTGCATACCGTGGTGGAGGATATTGCTGGACATATGTCAACAGTGGTGGATATAAGGGCGGCTGGCAGGGGCTGCTCCCACCCCTCCCCCACACAAGCTCTTTGATTTTTATTTATTTTTTCAATGTAGTGGTGATCCCATTGCTCCCTCTCCACTCAGATCTGCCTCCCGCCCCCTTCTTTATTTTTTTTTTTTCCTAACTTAAAAGTAAGGGCTAAAATCAATACAAGTTTTAAGCCTAAAATTTATTTGGCTTTTGGAAAAGTTCCTATGCTAGTATATATGTTCTCATGTAAAAAATATTTTAAAATTGTATTTAGGAACAAATTTAAGACTTGAATTTAAAATTTTGTAAATTTAGACAACAATCAATATAAGTTTATGTTGCATTTTTTTTCCCCCAAATTTTACACATCTAAATTTTGAAGTCATGATTCCAAATATTTGCTTTCCAAACCATCCATTATGTTCTCATGTAATATTTTGAAGTTGTATTTTTTTTTTAAGACAAATATTTTGGAGTTGTATTTGGAAGTGACTAAGCCTTGAATTTAAAATTGTGGATTTGGACAAAATCAATCTAAGTTAGTGTTGAATTTTTTCTAATTTTACACATTTAAATTTCATCCTACTAAGGAACAACGAGTACAATTATAGGATTATTAGTCAAGTTGGATTATTAATTTAAAGTTGATCTTTTAACTATATATATCAATCTAAGTTAGTGTTGAATTTTTTTCGAATTTTACACATTTAAATTTTATTCTAGTGAGGAACAACAAGTTCAAATATAGGATTATTAGTCAAGTTGGATTATTAATTTAAAGTTCATATTTAACAATATATATATATTGACTCTTTTGTAATATTGGTGGGATGTAATTATTCATCATTCTATTTAATGAAACTTTTCTTTTTGTTATTCATTAATGTTAATATGGTAGACAGTTTAGCTGGAAAAAAAATATTTTTAATTTTACATATATATATCTTGGTCCCCCTGGCCGTGATTCTTGGATCTGCCACTGTATGTCAATGCTTTACAATTGTATCTGAATAAGTCAGAATGCTTTGGGAACTTATGGGTTAAATGTGAAATTATTTAGCTGAAACCCAGAAAGTGTAAGGTGATTAAGCATGAATAATGAACAAAGAAGCTCAAAGTGTATAGGTTTTCTTCAGTGAAACAAACAGAAGTATATTATGTTTATATTCAAATTTGAGAATTTTTATAGCAAGAGGCATCTCTGAAATTACTAAAACAACTTTTGAATTGATGGTCCTTTTTTTCAGAAGTGAATATTGGGCTGTCATTTATATCGCAGATGCATAATGTTGTCAATATTCAAACTACTGCAGGTTATACAGCATAATAAAATTCATTATAATCACATGGGGGCTCTGTTTGGCTAAAAATTCTGTCCATTGACCCATAACTATGTTTGATGACAATTTTCAGATTACATTTTAGCGTTTCTGATGTGCTGTAGATATAGGAATTCTTGTAGTTAATCATCCATTGCTGAAGTGTGACAAGATGACAATATGTTGGGAAATACATCCGTGAAAGTTTATATACTGTTGAAGATCTGCTGCATATGGAAAGCTACCATTCTTGGCAACTCTAAATATAGAGTGTGCCGAGAATCACAATTAGTGTGTCCTAAATTAGACTTGCCTTATTAGCTATAATTTCCTAAAATTAATTGTATAGAGTATGAGTTGATTTCCTTCTATTTATAGGCACCTGACTTAATGTACAAAAGCAGCAGTATGTAATGACATTATGCACAACATAATACTAAAAGCTATGCACAACATAATACTAAAAGCCTTTCGTTAGTTTTTTCTACTTGGTATCAGAGCCTAACATTCTTAACACGCTAGCCTCACAGTCATGAAAAAACCCTAGCTGCACATTCCATCCCTGGGAAAACCCTAGACACCATCAGCTTCTCGAGCACACAGACTCAGGCCAAGAAAGAGGTTCAGCTGCCACCCTATTAGGCCGAGAGAGAAGTCCAGCCACGAGGTTCAGCTGCCACCCTCTCAGGCTGAGAAAGAAGTTCAGACGCCAACCCCCTTCTCAAGCAAAACCCTAGCTTCCGCACATCCCTACCCACCTACAACCAGAAACCTCACAAATCACCATGTCTGTTGACAGTAAGCATCTCATGTCAGCTATGCAATTCAACTGCCAGCATGATCAATCCAACCTCCCGATGGTGTTTGAGAAGCTGAAATCTACCAATTATGTCAATTGGGCACTAATCGTGAAGATGACCGTCAAAGGGAAGGGCAAGTTGGGATATCTAGATGGCTCTAAGAAGTGGCCAGAAGAAGATGAAGCTGCAGCAAAGAGATGGGAGGATGAGAACTCACAGGTGTTGGCTTGGCTGATCAACACTATGCAGCCAAACATTGGTTGTAACTACCATTCATGGAGAAGGCAAGCAATCTATGGGCAGCTGTGAAAGAGGAATTTTCAAGTGGAGGTAATGATGGTTCAATGTATGAGTTGGAGAATCAGGTCCAAGACACTAAACAAGGTGATTCCGATGTTAACTCCTATTTCAGTACTTTAAAGGGATTATGGATGGAATTGGATTATTATCAAAATTTAGTACTTGAGAATCCTCATGTGCCAATTAGAGTTGCTCGCCTTATGGAGAAGGGTAGGACATATAAATTCTTGGTTGGTTTATGATCTGAATTTGATAATGTGTGCTCCATGGTGATTAGTAGAACTCCTTTTCCTTCACTTAGTGAAGCTTTCTAGATGGTACGAAGTGAAGAGAGCAGAAGAAAGGCCATGACTAAGGATCAAAGTGGAGAATCCATGGCTATGGCAGTAATGTGTCACCTTCATAAATCCTTGTATGGACTAAAGCAGTCACCCAGAACATGATTTGGGAGATTTACAAGGTTCATGAGGAATGGGTTATAAGCAGAGTCAAGGTGATCATACTTTATTCATCAAACACTCTATAGTTAAGAAGATTGTTGTCCTGATTGTGTGTATAGATGATATTATTGTTACAAGGAATGATAAAGAAGAAATGGAGAATCTGAAACTGAGGATGGCCCAAGAATTTGAGATCAAAGACCTCGAAAATCTAAAATATTTTCTGGGAATAGATTGCTAGCATTTAGGAATTCTTGTAGTTAATCATCTATTGCTAAAGTGTGACAAGATGACAATATGTTGGGAGATGCATCTGTGAAAGTTTATATATTGTTGAAGATCTGCCGCATATGGAAAGCTACCATTCTTGGCAACTCTAAATATAGAGTGTGCCGAGAATCACTAATTAGAGTTGCCTTATTAGCTATAATTTCCTAGAATTAATTGTATAGAGTGTGAGTTGATTTCTTTCTATTTATAGGCACTTGAATTTAGGTATAAAAGCAGCAGTATGTAATGACATTATACACAACATAATACAAAAAGCCATTCGTTAGTTTTTTCTACTTGGTATCAGAGCCTAAGTGTAGGGACCCGAACCCGGAAAGGAAAAGAAAATAAATAAAAGAAAAGAGAGTTAAAGGGAAAGAAAAGAAAAGGAAGGAAAGACGGTTTGGCAGGATCAAATTGTCGACGGTTTTCCTTTGGGCTGGCCTTACTTAAGGGCTACGCTAGCTTTTATTTTACAACTTAAAATTTCTCTCTCTCTCTAAATTAACTTTTGGGACTCTCTCTCTCTTCTCTCACTCTCTCACGTGGCTCTCTCTCCCCTAAGCTCACCCGGAGTCCGTTCTCGCTCCCCGACCGCCTCTCTCTCTGCTCTCGGCTTTCCGGTTCACTTTCGGCAGCGGGTTCGAAAGCTAGGGTTTTCTGTTTTCCAAACGTAATCGGTTTATTTTTCAGGAACAAGTAAGGGGATTAAGTTATGTCAGGTGTTTATCGAAATTGAACCAATTAAACTATTTGTATGTATGTATTTCTACGGTATTAATGGGTATTTCGAAATCCAACCGTTCTAAAAACGAACTTTATGAATATAGGAATATCCTACAGTGATTTTTGAATGATTTGAACAATGGAAAGTGTGGTTTGGTTGCTGTACACGTGTTGTGGGGAATAGCCTAGAGGTGTGGGGTGATCGCCTTCATTTTCTAGAAAATCTATATGTAAGTATCTATATATATATATACATATATATATATATATAGGTTTGGTTGTTGTACACGTGTTGTGGGGAATAGCCTAGAGGTGTGGGGTGATCGCCTTCATTTTCTAGGAAATTTATATATAAGTAATCTATGTATATACATACATACATACATACATACATATATATATATATATATATGTATGTATGTATGTATGTTTTGAATAACTAGAACGCGGAGGTGATCATACCCCGGTTTTCATCATACAAACTAATATACTGCGAGGTATTTTTCCTCGTTGTTTATTTGATTATGGTATAATACCCAAAAAGTGTGGCATGAGAATAGACTATATGGTTTTATTGCATAACTGAACCTAAGTAAGGGTTATGATATTATATGGTGATAATATGATTTTTATTGGTTTATGGAAAATATTGGAAATGTGACGTGATGGGTGTATGCCGGATTGTGACAGGACGCCTGTGTGCTGAGTTGTGAAATGACAAGTTTTGTACTGAATGATGGAAATGAGATTTATACTACAGTTTTTATTTTGTAAATGGCATAATATGGTTTAAGAACCCTAAGGACTGGTTGTGTTGAGCACACGGTACCATTGCTAGTGAGTTGTTGTGCCAGTGCAACCACACTATAGTGGAAGTGTAGGTGGCACCCAGCCGGTTGACCTACGAAGAGTTGTTGTACCTTCCCTAGAGTCCGGATCAGGAAGTGGTAAGGTAATCGGACCTACAGACGAACTTGCAGATGCCTGCAGATGTACTTGCAGAGGAACGGTTTTGATTTAGTATGGGTTGATCACCCAAGCTAAGTCCAACCTATGGGGGCCGCCCAACCTGTCATGGTGGTTAAACATGTCGTTTGTCCAACAAGGGGTTTCTTCTACGCATATCTGTGAATTTATGTAAATGGTGTTATCTATTCATTGAATTGGTTTATACTGTGTAAATAAATGTGTATTTTCAACTATATAGGCGTGAGTACAATTTACAAATGCTATTTTTGGGTTAAAGGAAAAAAGGGATGTTTTCTACTTCAACTAAAACTCATGTTGCCCACACACTGATAATAACTTAATCCATTTTACTGAGAGGTGTCTCACCCCAATGATCATTTGAACTTTTAGGCTAAGGGACTGAGTTTAGACTATCTAGTAGTAGTGAGTGGTTCGTATGAATTGTGTTAGTTTTCTTTCATTTCGCTAGTTTGTAATATGGGTATTTGGAGACTTCTATGTATGATGGTAGTCTAGAACTCTAGTAGTGTATATGAGGATGTTTAAATTATTTCCGTTACTTTTATATGATGAGTGCGGTATCAGAGAATGCAGATATTACTAGAGTAGCACCCCGGGCCCCACTTTCGAGTTCAGGGCATTACAGGTGGTATCAGAGCCTAGGTTATTAGGTTCTGTAGACTTTGATAGTTGATGATTACCAGAGTATAGGTGGAGATAAGGTAACAATAAAAGTTGGAAGGTTAGGTTGAGTTTTGGTCTGGAAGCATGGAGGTGGAGATCCCTTGACGGTCTTCTGTGTTTTTCCTTAAACGACGGTTTCAGGAAAGCCACGGTAAATCCATTGATGGTTTCGTTTCTAGGTTGAGAGACTGAAACTTGGAAATTTGAGTTGGAACATTAGGTCGGTTTAGTATGTGTGTAGTGCTGGTGTCGTGATTAGAGGCCGACACTTTGAAATGACTAAGGGTATACAAGAAAAGGGGTAGAATGGTTTACAAGAGTCAAACCGTTGACGGTTTCTTGGGGGAAATACAAACCGTCAATGGTTTTCTCCAAAATAGGCTCTCTGTATCTCATGTTTTCCGTCGACGGTTTTGGCACCTTTTATAAAACCGTCTACGGTTTTGTGGCAGGACTGTGAGAAGGAATCTTAAACTGAGAATTTGGGAGTTATATTAGTTTCTTAGTTTAATACTTGCACCAAACATGATAAATGTGGAAATTCTAAGTTTGTTTCTATCCTATCTTCAGGATGGATCCTAGGGAAAAGAACATTCATGCCGGAGGGGATAATCATGTGGATACTTTTAGCGAGGAGGAAGTAGATACCTCGGCGCTGCTGCGGGGTTTAGCACGGTAGGTTAGGAAGGAGATCCGGCGGGATTTCAGAGGCCATTGGCAGACCGGGGCTGCACCATCGAGCAGTTCACCTGGATGAGTCCGCCAGCATTTGTAGGAGGAGCGGGCCCGATCGTGGCTGAGGATTGGGTTCAAGAGATTGAAGAGCTTATGGCCATTTTGCATTGCACCGATGAGCAGAAGGTGCAGTACGCTACTTTTAAATTGGTTGGGGAGGCTAAACGGTGGTGGAGATCGGTAAAGCTAGTGGAGGAATAGAGGCCAGGACTTGCGGTTATTACCTGGAGCCGTTTTAGGGAGATCTTCTTCGACAGGTATTTCCCGGCTTTCACCAGGGAAATTAAGGCGGAGGAATTCCTAAATCTGACTCAAGGGCCCTTGACCGTACAGTAGTACGCGGCCAAGTTTGTGGAGTTATCTCGCTTTGCTCATACATGATCTCAGACCAACCGAAGAATACCGAAGGTTTGAAAGAGGTCTGAGGTAGGGAATACGCGCGCAGGTGGTGGCGTTTTTGGCCTAGAGTTTCTCTGATCTGGTGGACAAGGCCATGACAGTGTAAGGGGGTAGCGAACCAGAGGAAGAGACTCCTGCCTCATGGGTTTCAGACCGGCACCAGTCAGGGTACGTGGAGGAGGCCTGGCAATTTCGCGGACCAGCAATAGGAGATGGGACATCGAGGCCATCAGGGGAATCCATCACACTCTCCCTGTCCCAGGTGTCACCAGAGGCATGTGGGTGAGTGCCGGAGTAAAGTAGCTGGCTATTTCCGTTGTGACAGACCCGGCCACAAGGCACGAGACTGTCGTTCGCCGCTGGGTGATGCGTCCACACCTAACCAGTTTCGGGGACACGAACAGGCTCATTAAGGTGGTCACCATAAGAGCACTGCTCAGGCGCGGGTGTACTCGCTTACGCCAAGAGATGCAGAAGACGTCGGCAACGTGGTGACAGGTACTATTTCAATTTTGTCACATAAAGCTATTGTGTTGTTTGATTCAGAGGCGACACATTCATTTGTGGCTCAATCAATGGACGTCAACTTATCGGTAGCTACGCTGACAAGAACTGTAGTAGTGTGTAGGAGAATACTAAAGAATTATCCGATCAGTATTCAGGGAAGGACATTATCTATGAATTTGGTGGTCTTGGAACATGCATGGTTTTGAGGTAATTCTAGGAATGGACTGGCTAGCTTCCGGTTATTCCAGCATCAATTTCTACAAGAAGGAGGTGATGTTTAGACCTCCAGGAGAACAGGAATACAGATTTGTGGGGACATGCGTGCACGCCTCACCACCGATTCTATTAGCCACGCAGGCTAGGAGGCTACTTTTGGGAGGATGTCAGGGTTACCTGACTTATGTGAAAGATGTATCAACGAAAGAGCTAAAGCTGGAGGATATCCCGATAGTAGGGGATTTTCCTGACATGTTTCCAAAGGATTTGCCGGGATTACCTCCCGAGCGTGAGGTGAAGTTTTCTATCGATCTATCTCCGAGAACGGCATCAATCTCTAAGGCTCCATACATAATGGCTCCAGTGGAGTTGAAAGAATTAAAGGAACAGCTGTAAGAGTTGTTGGATAAAGGGTTCATCAGGCCAGTGTATCCCCGTGGAGAGCACCCGTGTTATTTGTTAAAAAGAAGGATGGGTCGATTAGGATGTGCATCGACTATCGAGAGATAAATAAAGTGATTATCAAGAACAAGTACTCGCTACCCCATATCGACGACCTGTTCAACCAACTCCAAGGAACGTAGGTTTTCTCAAAAATCGATCTCCGATCCGGGTATCATGAAGTGAGAGTTAAGTCAAAGGATGTACTGAAGACCGCCTTCCGAACCCGGTATGGCCATTATGAATTTTTGGTTATGCCATTCTGACGAATGCGCCTACTGCATTCATGGACCTAATGAATAGGGTTTTCCATCAGTACTTGGATCAGTTCGTAGTGATTTTTATTGATGACATATTGGTGTATTCAAAGAGTATTGAATAGCACGAGGATCATTTTAAGATCGTGCTTCAGGTGTTGAGGGAAAAGAGGTTGTATGTCAAATTCAAGAAAAGTGAGTTCTGGCTAGAACAGGTTGCATTCCTAGGGCACGTAACATCCAGGGATGATATCTCTGTGGATCCGAGTAAGATAGAGGATGTAGTAGATTGAGCGAGACTGAAGAATGTCCACGAAGTTAGGAGTTTCTTGGGACTGGCAGGATATTATCGCCGGTTCGTGGAAGGATTTTCTATGTTATCAGGCCCTCTGACGAAGTTGAGCAGGAAGGGTATAAGGTATGAATGGACCGACGAATGTGAACAGAGCTTCTAGGGGTTAAAGCAGTGACTGATCACTGCATCGGTGCTGACAATCCCTTAAGGAGAAGGGAGTTTTGTAATTTATAGCGATGCGTCCCAAAAAGGGCTCGGGTGCGTACTAATGCAACGGGAAAAGGTTATTGCATATGCTTCTCTCCAACTCAAGGAGTATGAGAAAAATTACCTTATGCACGACTTGGACTTAGCAGCAGTGGTTTTTGCATTGAAAATTTGGAGACATTACCTTTACGGTGAAAGGTGTGAGATCTTCACCGATCATAAAAGTCTTAAATACATTTTCACACAGAAAGAGTTGAATATAAGCCAGAGGAGGTGGCTAGAACTAATTAAAAACTATGACTGCACCATCAGCTATCACCCAGGGAAAGCTAATGTAGTGGCTGATGCCTTGAGTCGGAAGTTGATGAATGCTACAGTTTCGGTAGTGGTGGCCCAACATCATATCAGGATGGACCTGGAGAGGGTTGGTGTGGAATTGGTAGCAGGGAATCACCAGGTGTTTATTTCGAGTCTGATAGTCCAACTGACCTTGCAAGGAAGGATTAAGGCCGCTCAGATGAGAGATGTAGAGTTGGTAAAAATTGTGGAGAAAATACGGGGTCGGCAACAAACAGAGTTTAATATTTCAGATGAATGAGTTCTAAGATTTCACGCCAGACTGTGTACCTAATGACGCAGAGATAAAAAAGGGCAATTCTGGAAGAGGCTCATTGCTCCCTTTATACCGTACATCCAAGTAATTCAAAACTGTATAGAGATCTGCGAGAATTCTTCTGGTGGAGCAACATGAAGAGAGAGATTGCTTGATTTGTGAAACAGTGTCTGATATGTCAGCAAGTGAAAGCGGAACATCAGAGACCATCGGGACTACTGCAACCACTTCACATTCTCGAGCGGAAGTGGGAGCATATCTCTATGGACTTCATAACAGGTTTACCGTCGGCATTGCATAGACAAAACACCATTTGGGTAGTTGTGGATCATCTGACAAAGACTGCGCATTTTGTTCCGATCAGAGTTAGTTACTCCATAAATAAGCAGGCAGAACTTTATGTGCAAGAGATTGTTCGACTTCACGACGTACATGTGTCAATTGTTTTAGATCGAGATCCATGGTTCACCTCTCGGTTCTGGAAGAGTTTGCAGGAAGCCTTGGGATCTCAACTAAATTTCAGTACCGCATTTCACCCATAGACTGATGGGCAGTTGGAGCAAACGATTCAGATATTAGAGGATATGTTGTGGGCTTGTGTGCTGGATTTTGGAGGTAGTTGGATCCAGTTTCTACCACTGGTGCAATTCACCTACAATAATAGCTATCAGGCTAGTATTGAGATGGCACCATATGAAGCATTGTATGGCCGCACGTACCGATCTCCGCTGTATTGGGACGAGGTTGGTGAATGGTAGGTTTTGACCAGAACTCATACAGCAGACTTCCGAAAAGATCAAACTCATCAGGGATAGGATTAGGACAGCTCAGAGTCGGCAGAAGAGTTATCCTGATACTCACCGACGGGAGTTAGAGTTTGAGATAGGGGATAAGATATTTCTGAGGATTGCTCCGATGAAGGGAGTAATGAGATTTGGGAAGAAGGGTAAGCTCAGTCCTAGGTACGTTGGGCTGTTCAAGATTATGGAGAGAATTGGGCCAGTTGCCTACCAAGTAGCATTACCTCCATCTTTGTCTAGGATTCATGATGTATTTCACGTACCTATGCTGAGGAAATATGTCCTAGATCCATCGCATGTGATAAACTACGAGTTGTTAGAGGTGGGTGACACCTTGGCTTATGACGAAGTGCTAGTTCAGATTCTAGACTGGAAGGTACAGGAACTGCGTGCTAAGCAAATATCTTTAGTAAAAGTGATGTGGCAAAATCATGCAATTGAGGAGGTTTCTTGGGAACTAGAAAAGGAAATACACCGGAAGTATCCACAGTTATTCGATGAGATTAGACATTAAACAAGTAAGTAAACTATCAGGTAAGGGTTCAGTTGTGAATATAATGTGTCTTGTGCAGCTGGTCTAGGTAAGTATTAGTGGAGGTAAGTCTTTACGTTTCGAGTTTTGTGTTTTGAGTGCCTTGGGAAGATTTTGCTTGACTACTTGTTCTCCTCCGAGGACTGTTATTGTAACCACAGTGTTCCTCCGCCATATGAGAGGATAGTTAATAAATTTGGGATGGAGCCGCTATGTGGTTGGCTTCCGACTCTTTAGTAGAGTTAGGTTATCATCTAAAGGAAGTTTGAGAGGATGAGATCGATAAAAGTTAGTAAATTTCGAGGACGAAATTTTTATAAGGGGGGAGATTGTAGAGACCCAAACCCGGAAAGGAAAAGAAAATAAATAAAAGAAAAGAGAGTTAAAGGGAAAGAAAAGAAAAGGAAGGAAAGATGGTTTGGCAAGGCCAAACCGTCGACGGTTTTTTGGAGCCCAGGAAAACCAAGGGCTGGCCTTACTTAAGGGCTAAGCTAGCTTTTATTTTATAACTTAAAATTTCTCTCTCTCTAAATTAACTTTTGGGACTCTCTCTCTTTACTCTCACTCTCTCACGTAGCTCTCTCTCCCCTAAACTCACCCGGAGTTCGTCCTCGCTCTTCGATCATCTCTCTCTCCTCTCTCAGCTTGTCGGCTCACTTTTGGCGGTGGGTTCGAAAGCTAGGGTTTTCCGTTTTCCGAACGTAATCAGTTTATGTTTTAGGAACAGGTAAGGGAATTAAGTTGTCAGGTTTTTATCGAAATTGAATCGATTAAACTGTTTGTATGTATGTATTTCTACGGTATTAATGGGTATTTCGAAATCCAACCGTTCTAAAACGAACTTTATGAATATGGGAAAATCCTACAGTGATTTTTTAATGATTCGAACGGTGGAAAGTGTGGTTTGGTTGCTGTATACATGTTGTGGGGAATAGCCCAGAGGTGTGGGGTGATCGCCTTCATTTTCTAGAAAATCTATATGTAAGTATCTATATCTATATATATATATTTTGAATAACTAGAACGTGGAGGTGATCGTACCCCGGTTTTCATCATACGAACTAATATACTACGAGGTATTTTTGTCCATTGTTTATTTGATTATGGTATAATACCCAAATCGTGTGGCATGAGAATAGACTATATGGTTTTATTGTATAACTGAGCCTGAGTAAGGGTTATGATATTATACGGTGATAATATGATTTTTACTGGTTTATGGAAAATACTAGAAATGTGATGTGACAGCTGTATTCTGGGATTTTGATATGACAGTTGTATGCCGGATTGTGACAAGACGGCTGTGTGCCGAGTTGTGATATGACAAGTTTTGTACTGAATATTGGAAACGAGATTTATACTACAATTTTTATTACGTAAATGGCATAATATGGTTTAAGAACCCTGAGGACCGGTTGTATTAAGAGCACGGTACCGTTGCTAGTGAGTTGTTGTGCCAGTGCAACCACACTGTAGTGGAAGTGTAGGTGGCACCCAGCCGGTTGACCTGTGAAGAGTTTTTGTACCTTCCCTAGAGTCCGGACCAGGAAGTGGTAAGGTAATCAGACCTACAGACGAACTTGCAGATGCCTGCAGACGTACTCGCAAAGGAACGATTTTGATTTAGTATGGGTTGATCACCCAAGCTAAGTCCAGGCCGCACAACCCGTCATGGGGGTTAAACATGTCGTTTGTCCAACAGGGGGTTTCTTCTACGCATATCTGTGAATTTATGTAAATGGTGTTATCTATTTATTGAACTAGTTTATACTGTGGAAATAAATGTGTATTTTCAACTATATAGGCGTGAGTACAATTTACAAATGCTATTTTTTGGGTTAAAGGAAAAAAGGAATGTTTTCTGCTTCAACTAAAACTCATGTTGCCCACACACTGATAATAACTTAATTTGTCTTACTAGAGAGGTGTCTCACCCCAATAGAGGTGTCTCACCCCAATGATCATTTGACTTTTCAGGCTAAGGGACTGAGTTTAGACTATCTAGTAGTAGTGAGTGGTTTGTATGAACTGTGTTAGTTTTCTTTCATTTCGCTGGGTTGTAATATGGGTATTTGGAGACTTCTATGTATGATGGTAGTCTAGAACTCTGGTAATGTATTTGAGGATGTTTACATTATTTATATGATGAGTGTGGTATCAGAGAATGCAGATATTACTAGAGTAGCATCCCAGGCCCCACTTTCGGGTTCGGGGCGTTACACTAAGATTCTTAACACCCTAGCCTCACAATCATGAAAAAAACTCTTGCTGCACATTCCATTCCTGGGAAAACCCTAGACACCATTAGCTTCTCGAGCAAACAGACTCAGGCCGAGAAAGAGGTTCAACTGCCACCCTATCAAGCCGAGAAAGAAGTCCAGCCACGAGGTTCAGCTGCCACCATCCCAGGCTGAGAAAGAAGTTCAACCGCCACCCCCTTCTCAAGCAAAACCCTAGCTGCCGCACGTCCCTACTCACTTGCAACCAGAAACCTCACAAATCACCATGTCTGTTGACATTAAGCATCTCATGTTAGCTATGCAATTCAACAGCCAACATGATCAATCCAACCTCCTGATGGTGTTTGAGAAGCTGAATTCCACCAATTATGTCAATTGGGCACAATCAGTCAAGATGACCATCAGAGGGAAGAGCAAGTTGGTATATTTAGATGGCTCTAAGAAGCTGCTAGAAGAAGATGAAGCTGCAGCAAAGAGATGGGAAGATGAGAACTCACAGGTGTTGGCTTGGCTGATCAACACTATGCAGCCAAACATTGGACGTAACTACCTATTCATGGAGAAGGCAAGCGATCTATGGGCAGTTGTGAAAGAAGAATTTTCAAGTGGAGGTAATGATGGTTCAATGTATGAGTTGGAGAATCAAGTCCGAGACACTAAACAAGGTGATTCCAATGTTAACTCCTATTTCAGTACTCTAAAGGGATTATGGATGGAATTGGATTATTATCAAAATTTAGAACTTGAGAATACTCATGTGCCAATTAGAGTTACTCGCCTTATGGAGAAGAGTAGGACATATAAATTCTTGGTTGGTTTACGATCTGAGTTTGATAATGTGTGCTCCATGGTGATTAGTAGAACTTCCCTTAGTGAAGCTTTCTAGATGGTACGAAGTGAAGAGAGCAGAAGAAAGGCCATGACTAAGGATCAGAGTGGAGAATCCGTGGCTATGGCAGTCAACATAGATCGTAGACCTCCAAATAAAAGGAAGAAAAGGAACGAGGAGGACAATCTTTGGTGTGACTGATGCCATAAATGGAGGCATACTATTGACACTTGTTGGGAGATACATGGAAGACCAGGAGCTAATAGAGATAAAGGTAAAACCATGAGTGAAGCACATATAGCTGAAGGTGCACAACAATGGGAGGAGACTGAGTCAACTTTTACCAACAAGCAGCTTGCAGAACTAATGAAGTTACTAGAAATTCATACCACAACTGCTAACTCCATAGGGACTGGTAAAACTTCCTATGCTCTCTTTACTACTTCAAATAACTATAACACGTGGATTGCTGATTCAGGTTCTTCAAACCATATGACCGGAATTAGCTCTATTTTTATCTCATATAAACCTAGCCCTGGTAACCATAAAGTTGAAATTGTTGATGGTTCAGCATCAGTAGTTGCAGGAAAAGGAACAGTTCGTCTTGGAGGGAAACTGACATTACCTAATGTTCTGCATGTGCCTCAACTATCAACAAACCTAATCTCTATTCAAAAGTTATGTAGGCAACTTAACTGTTTAGTGTGTTTTTCTGAATTTGGTTGTTTTCTTCAAGATCTGACATCAATGCAGAAGAGTGGTCTGGGTGAGGAATAAAATAGGTTGTACCTTGTGAAGATGCACAACGGGCACCAACAGCAAATACGATCTACAAGTTTTCATGGAATTGCAATGACCTGGTGATCCTCCTAAAGCTTGGCTGTGGCATATGAGGCTTGGTCATCCATCTTTTCTTGTTCTTAGTAAAATGTTTCCTAGCCTAATAAAGCCCTCTGATGTATCCCAGTTTCATTGTTCTAGTTGTGAATTAGCTAAACATCATAGTGTCTTATCCTTCGAGTACTAATAAAGCATCTACTCCTTTTTCAGTTATTCATTCAGATGTGTGGGGACCTTGTTCCATATCTTCTGTCTTTGGTCATCGTTGGTTTGTAACATTCATAAATGAGTGCACTAGACATATGTGGGTGTATTTGATGTGTGACAAATGTAAGGTTTTTTTCACTGTTTGTTATTTTTTACAACATGATCCAAAATCTCTTCGACACAAAAATCAGAATACTTCATAGCGACCAAGGTAGAGAATATGTCATTCACCATATGTCGTGTGCACACACCTCTCCTCAGAATGGTCTAGCAGAAAGAAAAAACTGGCACCTTCTAGATGTCACTCGCAGCTTTTTCTTTAATCATAATGTTCCTAAGCATATTTGGAGTGATGCGCTCTTAACTGCTACCGTTCTTATTAACAGGATACCTTCTAGAGTTTTGGACTTTGAATCTCCACTGGACAAACTCAAAGCTATTTACCCCTCGGTTAATTTCTATTCTGATCTCCCACTACGTGTTTTCAGGTGTGTTGCTTTTGTTCAGAATGTGTTGAGCAATATTAGTTTGTTAGAACCTTGTGCAACAAAGTGTATTTTCCTTGGGTAGTCAATGTTTCACGAAGGGTTCAGGTTTTATTGCCCACAGATTTGTAAGCTATTTATTAGTAGAGATGTCACCTTTCACAAGTTTGTCCCATTTTACCTTCCTACTGCTCGGCAGGGGGAGAATAGGGTCAATCCCGAGCAGTTTTGGAGTCCTAATCAAGGTCTAGATCAAGTCTCTATGCCAATTGCTATGCCTACTGACGTGCAGGAATATGAAACTATCACAGAACACCCTGACCTACAGCCTGAACAGTCTTACCACCTGCAACCTGAACATGCACCTAGAGACATCCTACCACCAGACACTTTGCAACCTGAACCCAAACCCACAGACAGCCTGCAGCAGACTGACTCTTCTAAATTGCCAAAAACAGCAGACTTTCTGACATACCAAAGAAGGAGAAAGACACTGCCAATACCATACAAAGAACCAGGCACAACTGAACTTATTCATTGCTCACAATAGAGGAGAGTATATCTGAAGGTACAAACTCAGCTTTAGATTTACACAGTGAACTTGATATGTCTATTGCTATTAAGAAGTGGGGTTTGAACAGGCACTAAACATCCACTGTCAAATTTTGTATCCTATCATAGACTTGGACCAATGTTTAAAGCTTTCACTAGCAGCCTAACAAGTCTTTCCATTCCAAAGAATGTCACAGAGGCACTTCAACAAGACAATTGGGGAAAAGCAGTATTTGAAGAGTTGGGAGCATTAGAAAAGAATCAGATGTGGAAGTTGTGCACACTACCAAGAGGAAAAAGGGCAGTTGGTTGCGGATGGGTATTTGCAGTAAAGTATAAACCAGATTGAAGTGTTGAAAGGTTCAAAGCACGCCTAGTAGCTAAAGGATATACTCAAACTCCAGGTGTTGATTACTTTGAAACTTTTTCTCCAATAGCTAAGATTAATACAGCTAGAATCCTGCTGTCTCTAGCAACAAATCTGGATTGGAAACTGAAACAGTATGATGTTAAAAATGCATTTCTTCATGGAGAACTTGAGGAAGAGGTCTACATGGAAATTCCACCAGGGCTAACAAGAGAAGATGTAAAGGGGAAAATGTCACCTTCAGAAATCCTTGTATGGACTAAAGTAGTCACCTAGAACATGGTTTGGGAGATTTACAAGGTTCGTGAGAGGAATGGGTTATAGGCAGAGTCAAAGTGATCATACTTTTTTCATCAAGCACTCTATAGGTAACAAGATTGCTGTCCTGATTGTGTGTAGATGATATTATTGTTGTAGGGAATGATAAAGAAGAAATGGAGAATCTGAAACTAAGGATGGCCCAAGAATTTGAGATCAAAGACCTTGGAAATCTAAAGTATATTCTGGGAATAGAAGTTGCCAGATCTGAACAGGGTATTTTTATCACTCAAAGTAAATATGTTCTTGATCTATTAAAAGAGGCTGGGATGGAAGGAAGTAGACCAGCAGGAACTCCAATTGAAGCAAATGCCATGCTAATAGTGAATGAAGGGGGTGAAGCAGTTGATAAGGGAAGATCAGCAGTTAGTTGGTAGATTAATTTACCGATCACATACTAGACTTGATACATTTTTGGTAAGGTATGTGAGCAGGTTCATGTAGTGTCCTGGTAAAGAACATATGGAAGCTGTGAATTGAATCCTAAGGTATTTGAAGTCATGCTTAGGAAAGGGCATCCTATACAAAAAATATGATACACTGAATGTAGAAGTCTATACTGACTTAGATTGGGCACGATGTTTGGATGATAGACGATCTACTACAGGATATCGTGTGTATATGGTGGGAAATTTAGTTACATGGAAGAGTAAAAAGCAATTGTTGCTAGATCCAGTACAGAAGCAGAATTCCGAGCCCTAGCTAAAGAATTAGATGAGATACTGTGGATTGAGCTAATCCTGAAGGACCTGCGAATGAACATCAATGGAACCGTGAAGCTCTACTGTGACAACAAATCAGCAATCTCATTAGCTCACAATCCGGTACTGCATGAAAGAGCTAGACATATTGAGATTGATAGACACTTCATTAGAGAGGAAATTGAGTCTGAAGAAGTGTGTGCGCCATATATCCCTACAGCTCAACAAGTGGCAGATCTGTTTACTAAATGGTTAGGCAAGAAGACTTATGAAGCTCTGGTGGACAAGCTTGGAATGATTGACATCTATTTGCCAGCTTGAGGGGAATGTTGAAGATCTGCCGCATATGGAAAGCTACCATTCTCGGGAACTCTAAATATAGTGTGCTGAGAATCACAATTAGTGTGTCCTAAATTAGACTTGCCTTATTAGCTATAATTTCCTAGAATTAATTGTTTAAAGTGTGAGTTGATTTCTTTCTATTTATAGACACCTGACTTCATGTATAAAAGCAGCAATATGTAATGACATTATACACAACATAATACAAAAAGTCATTCGTTAGTTTTTTCTACTTATACTAATATTTTGCACAAGCTCATTTGAAAGTTTCTCTGCATGGTAATAGTTGGAGTAGAACTAACAAATCCTTTTAGTTTTCTTGTACCAATATTTAGTTGTATCTGTGGTTAAATGCGTATGTCAGTGCCTTGTTTATGGTTTTAATTTTTCATTTGGTATCCTGTGGATAAAAGTATGACATTTTGTCTTGCGCTTTTGCTAAATCTTAAGTCAACTGCTCACTTTTCAGGAAGTTCAAGGGCCCTACAGTACCATCAACTGTTTTGAGATATGCACGAGACAGTTGTGAAATTTATGTTGTATCTAAGAGTACAATCATTACAAGAGAGGCCAATCATTTGACTACCAATGGTATGTTGGAAATCTTGCATTTCTTGCAATCTACAAGTTATTGTGTTCTTATTTGCTTCCTAGTTGGCATGCTTTTTGTCTCTTTATCTTGACAGGCACCAGCGCCAGACTCCTGAAATTTACTCAGAGAGAATTTAGTCAAAGTTACAGTGGCATTCATAAGCAAATATCCAAGTTTCATTCATCTATGGATTCCAATGTTCACAAAACCTTTGAAGCCTCGTCAATATCAGAATCAAGTTTTGCAAGTTCTCAAGCTTTTATGCATAAGGACTCTTGTAAAGGTGCTGTTTTAGAACTAGGAATGAGTGCTAAAACATTGGGGGATGGTGACCTTGAAACTCGTATTGTTGAGCAATGCAATTCTTTGGCTTCTGCAAACAGTGTTCAGGTGATTTATTAAAAACATTTTCGGTTGAAGTTCTTATTAGAAATTTTTCATGTACCAGCAATTAATATTTCTGTGCACAGCACAACAAAATAAAATATAGATTACTCCTGTATGTAATACAACTAAATATAATAGAGTATTTTTTTTCAGTCAGATATGCAAGCTGAAGTAGAACAGCTGCGTCTTGAATTGCGAAATACTCTTGCAATGTACAAACGATCTTGTGAAGAGTTAGTGTATGCCCAAAATAAGGTAAGAGTTTGATTCAAGAGCATTCCAAATGTCACTGCACACATGACCTGTTGAATTTAGTTGAAGACACATTTTCTATTTCAAGCCTCTTTAGAATATGCAAAGATGAAGTTCCTAGTTTCATGAATTATTTTTGGCTTCAGCCTGGGTAACAATAGATTCAAAAATTAAATTCATTATTTTACATTGAATATGTATTGATGCACTTGTAGTGGGATAAATGAGGGGAAAATTGTCAAAATTGATTATAGAGAATGTGATGCTTGATCTTTACAAAAAAATTTATTCCTATGTATATGTGTGCTAGTGTTCCACTTGCTAGCATAGAACTTTCACCATTGATACTCCAATTTGCAGGTCCAGTTGGTTTCTTCTGAATGCCTGGAAGAAGCAAGAAGAGTGAAGGCTGCCCTGGAAAGGGAAGAAGCTTTGAGGAAAGTTGTTGTTGAAGAGAAAGCAAAGTATTTGGAAGCCATGAAAGAAGTGGAGTTGGCTAGAAGCCTTCTTGCTAAAGAGGTATATGAAAGGCAGATGGTCGAACTCAGTGCTCTCAAAGATTCATCGGAGAGACAGAAAATTGTTGATGCACTTTTGTTAAGTGACAAGAGGTACAAAATGTACACAAGAAATCAAATAGAGAGTGCAACAGATTTCTTCTCTGAGTCTAATGTCATAGGAGAAGGTGGGTATGGGAAAGTTTACCGATGCAATCTTGATCACACCCCTGTGGCTGTCAAGGTTCTCCATCCAGATGCATCTCCCAGAAAAGAGGAATTTCTGAGAGAGGTATTTTTCGCTTTTCATTATTTTTTAATCTCATAAAGGTTTTGGGCTGATTTTGTTTTTTTTTTTTTTAATGAAAAAGAAATAAGAAATCCAAAAGTTATATTTTTTATCTATTTATTTAAATTTTACCAATCATTCACGAGTTTCTTTTCTAAATTTGTTTCAAATTTTAGATTCCTCACCCCCTCCCCCTACCTTTTTTTGCATTATCTTGTTGAATAAAGTCGTGAGTTCTGTATTTTTACTGGTGTGGGATATTTCTTTAATCCTGATTTTGCCATTTATGGTTTGGATATTTCCTGAATCCTGATTTTGCCATTATTGTCATGGACCTTTTTCTGAACCGGAACATTTTCTCCTGTGTTCTTCCAATTCCTTCCAGGTTGAAGTTCTTAGCCGCCTACATCACCCACACTTAGTTCTGTTGCTTGGAGCCTGTCCAGAGAGCGGTTGCCTGATATATGAATACATGGAAAATGGAAACTTGGAGGAGCACATTCTACAGAAGAAGGGCAGACCACCCCTTCCTTGGTTTGTTAGGTTCCGGATAGTCTTCGAGATAGCTTGTGGGCTTGCATTCCTACATGGTGCAAAACCTGAGCCTATTGTTCACCGGGATTTGAAACCTGGCAATATTTTGTTGGATAGAAATTATGTGAGCAAAATTAGCGATGTCGGGATGGCTAAACTCATCTCAGATGTTGTTCCTGACAGCGTCACAGCATACAGAGATTCCATGCTTGCTGGTACCCTCTTCTACATGGATCCAGAGTATCAAAGAACTGGCACCCTCAGACCCAAATCAGATTTATATGCTTTGGGAGTAATTATTTTCCAATTGTTGGCAGGTCGCCATCCAAAAGGGCTTCTGTCAATAATTGAAAATGCCATTTCTAATGCTAACTTTGCAGATGTGCTAGATAAGTCAGTTTCAGATTGGCCACTTGCTGAAACAGAGGAATTGGCTCACATTGCGCTGAAATGTTCAAGACTCAGATGCAGGGACAGGCCTGATCTGGATACTGAAGTGATGCCAGTTCTCAAAAAACTCGCTGATATTGCAGATGCTAGTGCAAAGGTAGGAAGAGACAATTTTTCTGCACCAAGCCACTTCTTCTGTCCGATCCTTCAGGTGAAATTATCACGCTCTTCCCCTTGTAGTATTTGATTTATTTGTTTGGATCATTATCTGATGGTGCTCCAAACTCTTTTCTGCAGGTAATAATGGAGGATCCACACATTGCAGCTGATGGTTTTTCATATGAGCATAGGGCAATGAAGGCATGGCTTGAGAGACACAATGTGTCACCTGTGACAAAGCTCAGGCTCAAGCATACTACACTTACTCCGAATCACACTTTACATGCTGCTATACAACAGTGGAGATTACGTATGAAATTTTCAGGGGTCTGAACTGGGAAGATGAACGCCCTGCATTTAGGAGCATAGAATTCAGATTTTGTATTTGAATTTGTGTAGATTTAGACAAAACATAATATAAAATTGTATTGAGTTTTTTTTAAATCTACACAAATTCAATTGAATTTGTAGTCTCGAAATTTATGATTCTAAACACTACTCTAACATGCATTAATTCAAACAGGCTTCACTCTGCACAAACTGGGGGCATTGGCTCTTTTCCTTTTTATCTTTTTGAATTTTTTGGAGGAAGTTTGCCGAAGAAGATAGGTGAATGTTGAATGCAGGATTGAACTCTAGTGCCATGACAAAATTTATATAAATGTAAATATTTGTATCTTTTGTACATCTGAATATTCAATAAATATTGGAAAGGTGTTGGAAAATCTTTTGGATCGAACTCAGAACCTCTATGCTGTTTCTGCTAGTAAGGAAGGATAAAAGGAATCAAAGGAACTTTTTACTCCATCTGATGGGCTAATCCTTTCTTTTTTCCTTCCCATTTTTGAAGGATCTTTTGAAACTTAAAATGGAAGGAAAGGAGAAGGATATGAAAAAAAAAAAATACTGCTCGTTGAGTTGTGTAAAATATCTTTTATGTTAAAGTTTTTAAAGAATTATAAAAGTTTTAACTTATTTTTTAGTTTTCTAAGAATCCTATTAGGTAGAAAATAAAAATTTTATTTAGTTGTGCAAAATAGTTTCTCATTTTTATTTTTTGATTTCAAAATAATTAAAAAAAAAAAAAGAAGATAATTTATTTTAATTTTTCTAAAAATTATGTAAAGTAGTATTTAAAATCATGAATTTTGAAATACGTAGATTTGAAAGAGACTTCCATACATAAAATAAGAAATTAGAAATCTAAGAAATAATATTTTCAACTTTTTTATATAAATTTATTAATTTATAATTATTTAAAAGTTCAAATTAAAAAATAAAACTATATCAACAAATAAATAGTGACAATTTTTTTTTATTATTGTTCATTTATTTTATACAAATATTGAAAACTTAAAAATTAACTTTTTTTTGTAATTTTTTGAAAATTTAAAATAAAAAAAAAATTATTTTTCGACAATTGAACAGGTCTTATTTCTTATCTATTTGATTATCAAGAAAGATAGTAATAAAAATAACATGTCTAATAAATCAGTGAATAAATTTTTCCTTTTTTTTTTGTGTATTCTGTTTGCCTTTAATTTCTTCTTATTTTTCAATCAATTATGAATATATTATTATTATTATTATTAGAGATAAAAATATATATCATGAAAGAATTAATTTATTTCTTTCTTTTTTTTCTCCATCCCTACCTTCTTCTAAATAGATCATAGGCGATGAACTAGATCAAAATCATTCTCAACAAATCCATTAGAAGAGATCCCTTTTTTTTTTCGTTAGGTTCAAATAGAGATCAAAGATCTAGAGCAATTAATCCAGTAAAACAGCTCAAAAGACGAAAAAATATCTTGAAGATCTTCATGCTTGCTCCAAGTTCTATAGTCCAAACAAAGCCAATGCAGTCAATTTTGGAATGAGTGAAACTTCACTTTCTCCACTATTCACTCTATGAAATGATTTTTTTTTAAAGTTTTTTTTTTATACTCACCTTTTCCTTCTTTCTTTTCTTCCTCACGTTAATTACCGGCTACTTGTGCTTCAAAAAATAAAGGTTAGTGACGGGAACTTCAGAGGGAACACAACTTTTGGACTAGCTCCTACAAATGTGAAACCACACTTCTTCGTTGTATATTCTCTCTCTCTCTCTCTCTCTCTCTCTGAAACAGAAACAAAATAAAATTCACAGAATAGGCGAGAACAAAAATAAAAAAATCAATATGCATTCAGAATCACCCACAAGAGAGATCAAAAAAGGCTGCTGAACCACAAATTTTGAATCCCTTCTTTATGAATAACAGATCACTGTACAAGCCTCACTGACTTGAAGAAACAATGTATCTCATACATCTGACATTGATAATATGTACAACATGTGGTGTGCAGAGAAATAACATAACTAAAAGAAACAGTGATATTACAAGTTTATGTATACACTATGGATGCTGAAGTATTAGTGATCCAATTGCACAAATTCAAGTGCATTTGCATCAGGATCTCTTGTAAAGATTGCAGGCCTCCCAGATCGGCTAAGTGTGTAAGGAACACCTGTAAAATAAAACTTCAATAAAAATTCCACATCCCCGCCTCTATCATGCCTTCACCACATTTCTACAACTACAACTACCTCAAAATAAGGGGTATCAATGAGTCAACTCGGCTCACAAGCTACTCGACTTGAGCACAACTCGGTTTGACTCTATTCAAGTTTGAGTTGCGCTTGAGATACTTGAGTAACTAATGAGTCAAGTTCGAGTTTTACAATACTATTCATGAGATTAATGGATCTTTCGTTATTTTATTACTTTTAAGATTGCGTAATTGATATACTACATATATTATGCATATTTAACAATATATATTTTATATAATATTATTTTATAACAATATCAAGCTTAATCAAGTCGAGCTTAAGTTTTAAGGAATCAAAGTTGAGTGGACTCAAGTTTGAGTTCAACAATTATAAGATTGACCAAACTCAAGTCAAGTTTCGAGCTTAAATTTTCGACAACTTGATTTTTGAGTATTCCACTACATGTCAACTTTGAACTTGACTTGAATACGATCCAACCCAAAATAAAATAGTTAAACAAAAATTCCAAATTCCCATATCTATTATGCCTTTTACCAGGATCTCTACAATTGCCTTGTCCACATTCCCTAGCACTAGCAAGGGGGCAATTTAAACATCATCTCAACTACATGGATCTTGAAGATCCTTTTCACCTTATGTAAAATATTAAAAACTTGAGAACAAGGAAAAAGAAATTACCAGCTTTATCAAGGATTGCCTTCAGCTTAGATACATCCTTAATTGCAATACAAGAATGACGATCTCGTCCCCCATGTTCGGGTCGTCCAGTTAAGGGATCTGGATTTGGAAGCTCCATCAAATGGATCATCTCAGAACCCACCCACAACCAAGCTCCCCTATATGGAAGCTTATCATCTGGCCTTGCCTCATTTATTGGAAGACCTGATTCCAAATATAAATAATGAATTTTTTCCCTTCTGTGAGATGACTTGAGTGTGTTGACTTATCAGGGAAAAAGTAAACATACCCAGAAGCTTGTGGTAAAAGTCAAGTGATCTTTCAAGGTTTTCACATAGAATTCCAACGTGGTGAATGCTCATAACTCCAATATCTGCATCAATCAATCAATCAATGTATAAGGGCTCTTGCATCAAAGGAGCTTGCGTTGAGGTATCAGTAGCTTACAAGAGACAAGAGATTAAGGTTCTGTGTCGTTGTAGAAAACAGTTTTCTTTTAAATATAATTACAACAAAAAAAACAAAAGAAACACATTATTTTCCAATTTCCCAAACATTTGTATAGGAAATCTCAGAAACACCTTCTTATTGTTTTCCAAGTTTTCCTCATAAATGTTAGAAACCAATGTGACATTTTTCTAAAATCGTTGTGGAAAACTGAAATGAAAAATTACTATTTTTCAACAACTAAACAAACCCTAATCTTTTTCTACATGTTCGAAGTTGATCATCTTTGATTGAACTTAATGTCATCTGCAAGGATGTATCCATGATTGTCCATTGAGATCTATAACCATTTGGATATGTACCCAATTATACACAGTCAATAAAACTATTCATCACAAGAATTTTTCACAGCTAATGTGATCTTTTAGGATTCATTGGAATCTACTTCAGTACGAAAATACTAAACTAATTCCAGAGTGCCCCATCACTAATAGGAAAAAAAAGATGATCTCGCGATGGTTTTCTAGTGATAAATAAAATGGTTCTAGCCATAAATACAGTAGTTTTTCCTTTTTAACAATTAGCGGGCATGCATCAAAGGAGTTTTTGTATGAGGGATTAGTAGCTTACAAGAATAAGAGCTTAGGGGTCTATTTCGTTTTACAAAACCATTTTTTTTGTATAAAAAAGAAAATATTTCCTAAAAAGACACATTGATTTCCAATTGCCCAAACATTTGTACAGAAAATTTTGAAAGCATCTTTTTATTGTTTTCCAAGTTTTCCTTATGTCAAAAACCAATAAGATTCGTTTGGTGAAAGAAAGGAAAATAAGAAGGAAATTCATTCTCCATAGCATTTTCTCTCAACATCAAATACTATTAAAATAAAAAAAAGTTTGTTCTAATATGATTAAAAATTAGGAAAAAACAAATGTTAATGATGCCTAAAATCAAATTTCTGTTCATTGATTTGGTATATTTTATTTTCTTTCTCACTTTCCTTGATAACCAAACATGAAAAAGTAGATTCCTTTCCTTTTCTTTCCCCAAGAATTGCCAAGTTCCAAATGAGGCCATAATCTTTTGGAAAATTGAAATGAAAAATGAAACAATTTTTCCACATATAAACAAGCCCTAATCTTTTTCTTACATGTTCAAAGCATGGTTGTTGAAATCGCGATTTGGATCGTAAGATCATACAATCCTAAATCCTTACTAAAACGACCTTGATCCTACCTAGAATCACAAATTGGTAGGACTGCAGTAAGATCATAGAATCATAGTAGGATCATAGGACCATAGTAGGATTGTAGTGGGATCGTAAGATCCCACATTCTTTCACATTTTTTAAATATTTACTAAAAAACTTGTCATATAATCTAGGCTTTTGTCTTATACAACTTATACATGAAATGGAAAACTTATGGCTTATTTGGTATCATTGTTGTTTTCTATTTTCAGTTCCTATTTCTCCACAGTGAAGAAATAGATTATAAAAGTGCATTTGTTTATGTTGTTAGTTTTCTATTTTTGTTGCCGATTTTTAACTATTTGCCAAAAAACTGAAAACTAGATTGTACAATTTTCGGTTATTTTGACAACCTATTGCCAAAAAATTTAATGTCCACAAATAGTTTTTTGAATTAAATAATTCATTTTATACATACTTAAATTAAAATCAAAATTAAATAATCATATGAATTTAAATGTAATTAAAATAAAAATATACATAAATCTAAAAAAAATAGTAATAAAGTCAATAACAAAATACTTTTACTATTTTTCAATTGTCATGTCCAATAAATTTTTTTATTGTAAAGTAAATTTTAAAAGTAGAACAATTAAAGTAAAATAATTATAATAAATTTTATTTTTATTATAGTAATTTTTTTAATGTATATTATTTTTAATTTTATTATTTTAATCATATTTTTATAATATTATTTGATTCAAAGATGAAAATGAGCATTTTTTAATGAAGTTTTTAATTTGCATTATTTTTATAAATGTTAACCAAACAGGTTGTTGGTTTCTAGTTTTTAATTTCTGCTTTTGGTTTTTGGTTTTTGTTTATCTAACTTTTGACAATGATACCAGACAACCCCTTAGAAAGTGATTTGGTTTATCTTATATTGACAAAATTATGACTCAAAAATTTACTTTTTGGTTCATTAGTAATTATTAAAGGGTGCAAACTTTAACCATTAAGAATGAAGATAAGTAAGTAACACATTGATGCACTTAACAGTAATAATGATAATGATGGTGATGATTTTAATGATTGCCTTGATTAAGTCATTGATGATAGTCCAAATGGTGGCTTGGATGCTGACATTTTACAAGTAGAAGCTAGCTTGATAGTGGATATTCATGTTGTATGATTGTTGGTTGACTGATTTGTGTTCAAAATAATGTTCTTGTTTTTATAAGCGACTATTTGTTTTTCTTTGTAAGCCAGTTTGATTAAGTTAGGAAATACAACAATTTAAACACTTCATCTTTTCTTCTTTTTGTAATATAAGGCCCCTACCATAGATAATTATAATTTTTTGAGTCTTCAACACTTACTAGCCAATTTTGTAGACTTATGTCCTAGAAGTTTTAAAAAAAAAAAAACTAACATACAAATGCATTTTTCATATTTATTTATGTATTTAGTAGAATCTTAGGCTCCTTAATCTAATTCCACAATGTACAATCCATGGTTTTAAATAAAGGCCGCAACCATTACGTAACAGTGGTTACCGATACCATTACACACCGCGAAATCGGTGGGAAGAAAAATCGTGGCTGTAGCGGCCGTTACGGACCGTGACTATTACGTAAAGGCCGTTACGGCCGTTATGTAACCACTACAGGACTGTTACATCAAAAAATTTATTTTATTTTTTACCTTTTCTTCTTACTTTTTCCCTCTGATTCATAAATCATTCTCAATATACCATATGTCGAGAGGTGGAAAATATTATAATTAGGATGACAATGATACAAAATTTACTATTTATTTAAATACTCACAAGGGACGCATTAATTAACAATATTAGTACTGTGATATTTGTGTTCTATATTTTTCAATTTCAACCTTCTTTCTTTTCTAGCTATTTTATATTTTTATTATTCATTTGTCTTATGTGTCAAATAGATTAATGGAATGTATAATGTATCTTGTTTTATTAATTAATTTAGCACACATAAAAATTTATCACAAATAAGAACAATGGGAAGTATAAATACATACAGACGCATAATTTTTCTATCAATGCTGGTTTAAAACAAATGTAAACGTGTTGCCCTTACCAAAAACTTAGTTACTCGAACTAAAGGATCTAAAATACACTAAAACTCTTTCTAAGAAGGACTAAAAGCTTAAAACATGCAAGTACGCTAATATGCACAAGGTTGTGCATGCTTCAAAAAAATTCATGGTCGTTACACCTGCTTCCTGTTATGTAACATCCGCTACTCCCGCTACCCATTTCACTCGTTACCGTTACGTTACGCTACCCGCTACCGCGATTTAAAACCATGGTACAATATGATCTTGCAAACCATCCTAGTGATCCTAAGAAGGATCCCGATTTCAACCTTGGATCAAAATGGATCATCTTAGATTGACCTAAATGTCATCAGCAAGGATGTATTGGTGATTGTCCATTTAGATATATTAACCATTTGGATATATACCCAATTATACATAGTCACTATAATTTTGAAAAAAAATAGACAAGCAAAAAGAATCTATTCATGACAAGAATTGTCACAACTAATGTGGTGTTTCAAGATTCATTGGAATCTAATCCATACAAAAATAATAAAAACTAATCCCAAAATGCTCACCAATGGAAAAAAAAAAAATCTTGTGATGATTTTCTGGTGATGAATGGCATGTTTCTAGCCATAAACGTAAGCATTTTTTTCTCTTTAGTAATTAGTAGGGATGTATTATTACCTTCCTAAGCCCACATGGGAACTGAAAATTATTGGAAAGAAAGTGTAAATATAGTGACAGAGAAATAAGAGAAGTTTACCATTGCTATCATCAACACTACTAGATTCTTTCACCAATACGTCACTTTCCACATACATCTTAGCTTGAGTGGGTAAGCAATGCCCATTACATCGACCATTTCTCACAACAGCCTGGCTTTTTTCGCTTGGTGGTAAGGCAAGAAAGTTTGCAGGTATGGTGCTAAAGCTCAAGCAACTTACCTGAGAAAATTTGGGGAAAGAAAAACAACAACAAAAATCATCTTCAGAATTTGAGAGAGATAAAGAGAGTGCATAGTAAACAAACCAACATGCATTTACAGCAGTGATGGCAACAAACTGAACTGATTATAAATTCAACAAAAATCAAATTCCACCGAGAATAAGAAAAAAGAACACGATGCAGGAGTGAATAGCAAAAAGAAAACAGCAGGAAAAAAAAAAGAAGGAAATTAAAAGGAAAATAAAGAGAAGATTAACTAAAAGGGAAAGTGAACTGGTCAGGCATCAGATTGTTTGGTAACAGCTTTGTATTTTTTAAAAATTAGTCTAAATCAAATATAAAAACATGTCTGATTTAGTAATTCATAAATTTAGAGGTTTGTTTTCCAATTTTATTACTTATAAACAAATGAAAATGACAAAATACTCAACACTCGAGTAGTTAAAAAATTATAATAATAATTTTATTTTTGTCTAACAACAAATTGTATTATTTTATTTATATTTATTAATTAAATACATGAAAAATATGTAATTGCCTGATAATTTTATCAAATATTTATGTTGAATTGAAAAGGTTAAAATTGAAAAGCAACAGATATTCAAATATATCAAATAACTAAAATAATTCAGAATTTAGATTGAATGACAATTCAATATTCAGAACTAGTTAACAAAATCATATTTGAATTCAGTGTTCAGGACTAAAAACTTAATTTTACTAAAAAGCCCCCTCAATTTTCAATAATGTAAGCTAAATCAGACCTTAGCTTACACTGTTAACTAAAAAAAAACAACAAAAAATGATCCTCCATAACTTAGGGCCTATTTGATATCATAGTTGTTTTCTGTTTTCTGTTTTTGTTTCTCCACAATGAAGAAACAGGTTATAAAAACGCGTTTGTTTATGTTGCCAGATTTCTGTTTTTGTTGCTGGTTTTGTTTGCCAAAAAACTGAAAAGTAGATTTTATGATTTTCAATTGTTTTAGTAACTTGTTGCCAGAAATTTTAATATGCAAAAATAGTTGTTTTGGATTAAATTATTCATTTTATACACTTTTAAATTAAAATCAAAATTAAATGACCATATGAATTTAAATATAATTAAAAGAACAATATACATAAATTTAAAAAAATAATAATAAAGCCAATTACAAAATACTTTAACTATTTTTCAATTGTCATATCCACTAAAATTTTTTATATAAAGTAAATTTTGAAAGTTGTATAATTAAGTAAAATAATTATAATAAAATTTATTTTTATTATCTTAATTTTTTTAATGTATATTGCTTGTAAATTTATTATTTCAATAATATTTTTATAATATTATTTGATTTAAAGATGAAAATGAGTATTTTTTAATTAAGTTTTTAATTTGTATTAGTTTTATAAATGCAAACCAAATTGGTTGCTTGTTTCTAATTTTTAGTCTCTGTTTCTGGTTTTTGGCTTTCGTTTCGGGTTTCTATTTCTCTAATTTTTTATAGTGATACCAACCAACCCTTAATTATCAGGCACAAACCAAAAAGCATCACTGTTACATACAAATAACTGTTTTAAATTCTTTAACCTTGTGTTTAGGAAATTAAATTTCAAAACTTGGATTTGAATTTGGATCTGTGTAGATTGTCAAAATATAATATAAATTTGTCTTCACTTTCATTCAAATCCGAGGCCTGAAATACATTCCCCCAAATACAGGTAAGGTAATGTTAGCCAATGTGAAATTGGGAATGTTACTCTCAAATTGGGTGACCAGTCGAATTTCAATCCAAAAGGGCCAAAACTGTATAAAATTTACCCAAAATCAAACAATTTCAATTTTGTGCCCTAGATTCGTATTCCTAAGCGCAACCCGATTCTCAAAACAATAAATCACAAAAAAAAAAGACGATAAATTTTCAATCTCGCCGGGGAAAAAAATCACAACTTCTGACATTCAAGAACATTAAACTGCGAGAATTGAAACAATGATGAGGCTTTCGAAGCAGAGGAATCGAAACTCGTGCAACTTACCTTGTATCGGAGAGGGAAAGTGGAAGATGGGCTCAGAAGAGACGCCATGGAAGAGGAAAAACTCACTACGACACCGACCTAGTTGCAGCAGCCAATTCCTTTCTGAGCTTGGGGAAAGAAACAGCAGCCACAATTTCATCTGAGGGGCGTATTAGTAAAGTAAAAGAACAAGGGGGCGAAATAGGTAATTATGGTAAATTAAAGGGGCTCAGAGACAATTTTCTGGAAGAATATCCAGGGTGCGAAGCTAAAGCCTAAAGCCGACAAAGCAACAGTATGTCTGACTTTTTTATTAGTATTCATATGACGGCCCCATAGGGACAGCAATGACGTCGTATTGGGGAATTTATCCGTATGCACAATTAATTGTCACAACGTACAATTTATTTATTCTTATTTATTTATGATATTATATTTATATTTATATTTTGTAAATTAATTATATAAATAATTTATATGAACAATTCATTTTATATGACTATTTACATATACTTTTACCATTTCACACTTACGTGGATTGAAAATTTTATTATTATCCTTGAATATTATAGAATAATTGGATTTTAAAATTAAAGTAGTTTTGTGTCAAAAGAGTGCTTGAACTTATTATTTAAAACTGTGGGTTTTATTTTTATGATTAAAATTTAATTGGTACAAGACAAGCGTTTACTTGGTCATACATTTAAGTTGTTTAACTTATATGAAAAGACAGTATAGATATCAAAACGTGTTTTTTTGAAGTCTATAAACAAAACCACATATAATATTTTCTATTATATATATTCACCTTTCCTTCAGTGATCTTACAACAAAGGAGAGTCTTTCAATTACAAATTCGTACGGTAGCAAATTCCTCTCTCTTTAGTGACAAAAGCTTAACTTTGAATTAAAACCTTACACTCAACAATTGGTATCATAACTCTTCATGCTCCACATTTGCAATTGCAGACACATCATGGGTCGAGTTGTATATAATATAAAAAGGCACGAACGAAATCAACTTTTTGTGCCATGGGATTCACTTCATCATCTTCTATTATAGAGCTGGAGGTTTTATCCTTCTACGATGCTCTCTTGAAGTATTCCAACCTAATTTCCTTGTATGTTGATTACTCTAATAGTTAGGGGCTTGTGCCTTTCCTTTCTTCTTGTGGTCTTTTTACATCCTTTCGTTTTTGGCATGTGGGCTTATTCATTGATAATACATCTTGAGAGCCTTTTGCTTCTGCGGAGCATTGTTCAACAAAGGCAATCCAAGAATGAGGGAAAACGAGTGTACTCTTTAGCTTATTCATTGAAAAATAATTGAGATTATTATTTTAAAAAGTTAATTTTTTTTGGTACATTTACTAGTGTTTTTACCCTAATGTGCCTCTATTGGGGTCTCGCTTAATGGTATTGGTGTATTATTGATCTTTGTTGTTTTGACTAAACTTGTTAAAGAATTAAAACTATATCCCCGTCTCCTTGTAGTGCAGGATCTAATTTTTAATGAAAAATGTTGGAACTTTAATGGTTTAGAAATCTATTCGGATTTGAAAGTTATTGTCACAAACATATTTCATTGTCCATTGGCATGACCTGATTTAATCTAATGCAAAGAATGAAATATATAATTTGTAGTTTATGGGGATCAGCAACCACTTCCACTTTCGTTCGCTGATATGGTAACACGTGGACAGCCTCCGAAAGTCCACCACCATTAAATCTTAAATCTGTTTTACAGGAACCCATGATTTGATGTGCAAATTTCTCTATCAAGACCTTCCCATCTTCAAATGGGTTTAACACAAAAGTTGTGGGAAATTTTGATAGCTTTCTTTTGATACCAAGATCGCTTTATTTGAAACTCTGTAGCAAAATTTATGGCCTAAATACTGAAAATATTCGCGACTGAAATTATTCATCAACAGTTGGCAAATTTTCCTAAGAGTCTCAACTAGGTCAAGATCAGGACACCTTGAAGTGCGACCAGGTCGCCTGCACACTGAGAAAATCTCGAGAACCTCGACCAGGGGTGCGACCAGGAGCCTTAGGGGTGCAACGTAGTAAAAAATACCATCGCCTGAACACCAAAACAAGTAAGCTCGAGACCCATTAGGCCCCACATAGCTTGGACCTCCCTTTTGACTTTATTTACATTTAATTAATTACATTTAAGTATATTTGTGCTGAATATTGTACTAACCAGCTCTATTGTGAGAGTGTCTCTTGTACAAAAACTTTTCTTTACTTGTTTCTTATTTTTAGATGATTCAAGGTTGTTGGATCGTTGTGCCAAGCGAGGGGATATCATTTGGAGAGGCGGGCTTTAACCTAATCGAAGGAGTGTTGTAAACTGTATTGTTCCGCTTGGCAAAGGAATTGACCTAGTGAATCCAGTGGTTTGCCAAAGGCGAGGACGTAGGTTAGGTACAAGTCAAACCTCGTAAAACATTGTGTTCCTCTCTCTCTTCCCTACTCTTTACTTTTCAGTATACTTTACAAACTACGTGGATGCTTTATAATTCTTGAATTCTGAGTGTTTGGTTATTAAATAGACTGGAAGATAATTTGTTTTGGTTTGATCAGCATTGATTGCGGAAACCGAAAGGAACTACGTTGGTTAATCATCCTAAACTTATTAAACTGAAGGTTTATTTAAAAGCTGAACCTTGGGAAGAAGTGTGATTGTGAATTTGAATACATGGCTTATATAAATCTAACAAGCATTGCATATTACTATAGGGCTATTGTCACAAGAATCAAGTGCTTGATTGTGGTTGATTTGGATTGATTATTTTATTGTTACTTTGTGATTGTGTTTTGTTTATTGTTGTAATATAAAAACTTTCAAAAAGAATATAAATCTTTTAAAACCTAATTCACCCCCCTCTTGGGAGCTATATCCTATTTTCATAAACATCTTCACATAAGTTAGTATTGTGGATGATTATAAATTGGGAATTTAGAGAATTATGGCCGCCGCTGCTATGGTATTACAAAAGATGTTATACATATGCGCCAAGATTGTTCGAAAGCAATAAATATTTGGTAATAACTCCATTTATTCAAAAGAATTAAATATTTCTTTATACAACATATGATTATTTGGATTGAGTATAATATCTCATGTTTTCAACAGACTTCCTCTGTGATTTCATAGTATAACGGCGCCCTCATTATGACTTGTTGAGCTATTTGAAGGAATAAAAATGTAGAAGCTATACAATCACAAAATTTTAAAATAAGGATGTTGATGGTATATGCTGATAGTGCTTTTGGGTCATTATATGACTTTAGACTTATAGACCACAAACTTGAGCAGTAGTACAATGATATCCCATAATAGTGATCGGATAAAAATAAATGTTAACGACAATTTGAGGAGTAATCTTGAGAGAGAATAGGGGAATTATTCAAGACCATACATCACAAAACACCAAACACGACAAATTTGGGAGCGATCTTGCTCAACACATCCATTATAAAATCTTATTACAGATATTAGATATCTCAAGAATTCAAAATGTACCATAATTATGAAATTCTTTTACAAAAGGAATCAGTATGTGGATTGTTCATTTGGCAAAATTGGGTTCTAGAAAAAGTAAATCTAGTAAGAGTCTCTAAATAGTTTAGCGTCATTGCTTCTTGTTGATAAATTTGATGTTTTGTTCTTTAGATAGTTTGTTTGTTTTTCATGGCATAAAACAATGAAAATGAAAAAGACTATGTCTCCAAAGAGAAACAAGAGTACTCATTAACTCTTTAATTGCATTAATTAATAGATATGGTAGATCGAGAGTGTCAATGAGTTTTCCATTACATAATTAATTAAACTGCAAAATTAATATGAGTAGAAAACTAAGGTTTGCTAGAAAGGTATGTCATTATTGACGTGTTATTGCGAAGTTAAGTAACCTAATTCTTTACTTAAGACTAAATACAATTACAACCCCTTAAATTATGAGTCTTGCTGCCAATACTAAAATTAAATACTCATATTTTTAAAATGTTATGTGCGGTCATTGTAATTTTTCAACGTCATAATAGGAAAAATATTTCAAAAAATTTATTGAATACTTGAACATTAACTCTTTAGTTAATTAGGATGAGCTCTAGAAGTATATCCTAATCATGTTGACCTTTATCCAAATTTGGCTTAACTTAACTCCATTTTGAAAATTTTAAACTCAAAATTCGATTAATATTATAGCTATTAAATGTAGACTTGACCCAGTATGATTTCTCAAAACTTGAACTAGACTCGATTAAATTCCATTTAATTAAAAAATATTAAATACATGTCCCAATTAAGGTATAATATAAATAATATTTAAATAACAAAATCTCAATTAATTAAATTTGTAAGTTTGTACTTGGTACTACAAAAATTATACTCAACTCAAAATTTTCAATTAACTCAAATTGAACTCAAATTTGGTTTCGATCCGATCATAGTGCAATTAAATTATGAAACGAGTAGCTCATAGTATAACTCACTCATACTTCCAAGCATAAAATAACTATGCATGCATATGAATAACTCAACCGTCTAAACATTCCACTAATTGAAGTTAAAGCTTTTATATTGAAATTCCATAGTTCTTAGAAGAAATAATTTTTTCACATAAAATTTGAAACCACCAATGATGAGGCATTATAATACCAACCTCTATCTCAAACTCGTGCGAGTCAAAGTGCGGAAGTGACATAATACTGTTCAAGTATTTTTCCTCGCTTTGTAGCCAGCTGTGCACAAGTCTCCCTGTGACTTAGTCTCCAACCGAATTAAAAGAAAAAAAAAAAGGCAAAAACTTACACGTGTGGGTGGCGGTCTCGGTTCATATCATGTTCCTTTAAAATTATTATTATTTTATTAATATTAATATTAATATTGGGGCCCCGCCTTCCTTCTTCCTTCTTCCATCTCGCTACTGGCAAAACGAAACTTCTCCACGACCTTCCCATTCCCGAACGTTTTCTTCAAATCCAGAGCCCAAAAAATCACAAACCAGCAGCTTCAACCGCGTTAACAGAACATCGCCATCGCTCTCACAAAGTCCAATCCCCTCGTCAAATTCACCTCCTTCCGAATCTTCCCTCTCATCTTTCCCACCGCGTTCACACCTGCAACACACGCCCCGTCCCCCAATTATAAAATCAAACCCCGTCTCCTTCCTTTCAATCCTTCAATCCTTCCGCGTTCCCATTCATTCATTCTTCAAACCTTTCAGACTCAACAATCTCAATTCTCTTGTTCACATGGAGATGACTTCCTTCTCTGCTTTGCTGAACCAAGACGATTACTCCAACTTTTACAGCATATTTCAGGACATGGATGCCCACAACATCACCACTGGTACCACCGCCACTCGGAAGCGGCGAAGAAAAGGCGACGGCGACGGCGACGAGGTTGAAGGTTCTGGGAAGGTGGCATTGAAGGAGATCCTCGCGTCTCTTCTTCTGTTGGATGAGGAGGAGAAAACAGAGCAGCAGAAGTGGGCTATGGACTCCCAGCACCAGAAATCTCTTATCGATGCCAATTACCAACACACCCACCAGGCGATGCAGGAGTACAATCTTCAGCTCCAACACCGTTTCTCGAATTCCGACGAGCACGACCGTCTTCGACTGAAGCGGGCTCGTGGGTCCACTTCCGCCGCCCTCGGCGCCGCCGCAATTGCGTCGGAAGACTCCAACTCTAATGTCTCCAACTCCAACTCCGACACTCAGAGTCCCCCCGCGGGCGGCGGTGCGCGGCGGCTGTGGGTGAAGGACCGGTCCAAGGCTTGGTGGGAAATGTGCAGCAGTCCCGACTTCCCCGACGAGGATTTCAAACGCGCGTTTCGGATGAGCCGACCGACGTTCGATTTCATCTGCGGCGAGCTCGACTCCGCCGTGACGAAGAAGGACACCATGCTCCGCGCCGCCATCCCCGTCCGCCAGCGCGTGGCGGTCTGCATCTGGAGGCTCGCGACGGGAGAGCCTCTCCGCCTCGTGTCGAAACGGTTCGGCCTTGGCATCTCCACCTGCCACAAGCTCGTCCTCGAGGTCTGCTCTGCGATTCGCGCCGTCCTCATGCCCAAATTCCTCCAATGGCCGGACGATGCGAGGTTGAACACGATCAAGACAGGGTTTGAATCGATTTCCAGGATTCCCAATGTCGGCGGGTCAATGTACACCACCCACGTCCCCATCATAGCTCCCAAGATCAGCGTCGCCGCGTATTTCAACAAGCGCCACACGGAACGCAACCAGAAGACTTCTTATTCAATTACAGTGCAGGGCGTGGTCGATCACACAGGGGTCTTCACGGACGTCTGCATTGGCTGGCCTGGTTCAATGCAGGACGATCAAGTTCTCGAGAAATCTGCTCTGTTTCAGAGGGCAAACAGGGGACTCCTGAAGGATGTTTGGATGGTGGGAAACTCTGGGTTTGCTCTTATGGATTGGGTTCTCGTTCCTTACAATCACCAGAACCTCACTTGGACTCAGCACGCCTTCAATGAGAGAATTGGGGAAGCTCAGCGAGTTGCTAAGGAAGCGTTTGGGAGGCTGAAGGGAAGATGGGCTTGCCTGCAGAAGAGAACAGAGGTGAAGCTTGAGGACCTGCCTGTGCTTCTTGGCGCATGCTGCGTTCTGCACAACATCTGTGAAATGAGGGGTGAGGAGGTGGAGCCAGAACTCATGGGGTTCGAGCTCTTCGACGACGAGACCGTTCCGGAGAATGCAGTGAGGTCGACGGAGGCCGCACGGGCTCGGGATCACATTGCTCACAATCTCCTCCACCATAGCCTTGCAGGAACTGGGTTTCTATAGTGGTTTCTGCTGGTTTTTGATTTTTAATTTTGTTGTCATTCTTTATACCGTTGCTCGGCAGAGCATAGCCATAGGCCCATAGTGTAGAATAATCTGTTTTAGTTTATCATGATTGTTTATAGGTTCTTGTATAAATTTTATTATACCCAGCTAATAAATGAATCCATAGATTTTTGTTTCGGTATAACCAGAGTTTGTTCACATCATCGTTTTGCAGGCAGTGTTTCTTCCATTGTTGTGCAGAATATCTAACATCACTATCAATCAACCTCAAAGCTTCATTGGTAACACATGGGATAGCAGAAAATCAGGCACAAAAATATCATGTGCCTGATATTTTGTACTGTGTCACCAAGTCCACCGGCTCGCCCAAAAAAGCAAAAGACCCAAGTCCCAAAGGGCGGACCGTGGAGGTGGAGCCATCAGCCATCCATTTGAGAGTTCCTCTCATCTGTTTTGAAACAGATTACGTATATTTGGATCAGCTGTCCCATATAGACCACCAAAGGCGTTTTCTTAATTGAAGCAACCTATCTAATCACACAGTCTCATTTATCATTATCACTTAAAAAAATTTTGGCAAGGTCTCGTACGTATGGGCCAGTCGGCGACGCGGGACAATGACCTTCTTTTGTTCTTTTTTTAGTAGTTAAGCAAATTAATATTCATAAACAGAAAATTAAAAAAGGGATTTATCTGCTCATTAAAAGTACTTAAACTTTTAAGCATTCTTTTTTTTGCTATCTCATTTGATTAGTCAGAGGAGAGAAAAAGTGTCGACATGATTAATCATACAAACAAAAAGGGAAAATCAGCTTAGAAATGAATGAAATTGTGACCGGATTTCATGATAAAAAAAAAAAAATTTTGTATTAATAGGACCATACATAAAAATGCATGGATGGCCTTTGAAGCCATTGGTTTTCGTTCTTCAAAATCCCAACATTTGGAGGATGAGTTAGTCAGGAAAAGGGTGAGTCGGAAATGGGACATCTTTCATATCTGTGTGCTAAATCACATGCACGGTAACGGAGTTTCTTCATCCTTCATTTAGCTTTTGAGTTAATAATAATTTTTTTAAAAAAAATAATTAATTCTATATTTAGACTAATCGAGGAGAGCATAAATACTTCAAAAAATTTAAAAAAAACTCTTGGGACTTTTATTTGACCATTTCTAGGTCTTAATTTATTTAGAAAAGAATGAACTAAGGAAGGGAACATCCTCATTAACCTTCCCATAAAGATAGTAGGATCAATTTAGTCAAACTTCTTTTTCCCTAGATATGCATACTCGACATGACCTGTCCAGTTTGTGAAATGACGAAAATGCCCTTGACAAGTTTTGTTAGAATAATAATTTGTTGAGGAGCTGTAGCAAGATTGACCCAGGATTCAATGCGCGTACTTTTCTTTTCTGTTCCTTTGAGAGGACGATGTCTGTACTTTTAGGGCTCTATAATTAATCCTTGGGGTCAGCTCAACAATTTTTTTCTTGTGCTTTTGTTCTTGGAGCTGACCTTCCTGGCCTCTGTCACTGGGTCATACCAAAATGAAAGTGACAGGTAATCCCCTGGTTGTGTTTGGGATTTGGGGTGAAAGTCAAAATGTTTGAAAATTGTGAGAATATCTCTGCAAGCAATAAAAATAAAAAGAGGACTTGGGCCATGGGTGGCTTTCCGCATTTATTACTCTTAACATTATTGAGTTTTTAAGGATGCTTTTTTTTTTTTTTGATAAATCGGAGACTCCAATCACAATCGCGTCACTTTGGACATTATGGTGAAAGTCGTCCGTCTGTTGATGCACCCCTAATAATTCGTCGGGGTAACTCTTAAGGAGAAATCAAACTTGTGACCTTAGAGTCATTAAAGTCACAAATCACCCTTTCCACTTGAGTCAAATCCGGAGTTTGTAAGAACTCCAGTTCTTTTTATTCGTCTATGAAAAATTTTTCACTGTAGTCTTTGCTTTTGCTTCAGATGAGAAATGTGAAAGGAAAAGTATAACAGAAATTTAATTTACACATTATTAGCATTTAATTTTAAATTTTTTAATAATATTAGATAGATTTTTTAATAATTTTAATAGTATTTTATATGAAAAAATACAATAGAAAATAAATTTTCTCCTTACTTTCTTTTTTTCTTTGCATCGAACAAAATTCTTAATTCAAATACAAATGAAATGAAACAAATTAATTTCAAAATGAATTAATAACAAATAGTGTAGGTATTACAAAATAGGAATGAAGATTTTGATAATAAGTTAAATATATCAATTTTACACAACAATGTAAAAGAAAAAAGCATTTAAGATAACTTAGCCACTTACACTATAAATTCAATAACATGCTAACCAAAAAAAAATATTTCTTTTCTAAGGATTAGAAATTATAATAGGAGGCACAAAGCTATAAAACTTTGAACTATGATTGTGCTTCCCAATATGAATTACAAGTTTTGAAGTTAGTTTGTGAATTTGGATGAAATTTAATTTAATTTTGTATAATATTTTGTCTTAAAGTAAAAACTTTGAAATTTATGATTGTGTTAATGAAAATAAATTTTAGGATTTAGATTTAAATTTTTATTGATTTAAACAAAATTTCGTATATATAATTTTGAATGGCATTTTATTCAAATTCATATAAATCCAAATCTTAAGTTCGAAATATAAACCACTAAATATATGGTAAAGTTCCATTTTTTGATAAAAAGAATATTGAAAGAATTTTGTGATCTTTCATCTTATAAAGAGTATTATTTTCTTATAAGTTAGCACAGTGCGAGTTCAAGTAATAAAATTTATATAGTGAGACTTAGAAGGTCTGTTATTGCTTGAGATGTTGTGTAAAATCAAATGCATAGTGAAATGACACAAGCATATAACACAACACTCAACGGTGAAAATATAGAATAACACAACCATGCAGATTATATGAAAACAATAACAAAAGACACAAAGGATTACGTGGTTCGGCAATGCCACACCCATGGGAGCAATCGATAGTATTTCATACTATCTTGTATCAAAGACACAAACAACCATTACAAATACATCACAAATGACATGTAAATAGAGTTTTCAAAGGCTTTCCCTCCAAACCCTGACCAACTTAACGTCCCTTATTTAAAATTTGAAAATTTGCACTAGCTCCCAAGCCAAACCGTCGATAATTTGTGACATACCATTGATGGTTTCAAGCAGAGAGCAAAAACTCTCAGTCACTGACCCAAATCGTCGACGGTTACAGGACTACCATCGATGGTTTTCCCTACTCCATCTTGATTTCCATATGTGAGCCACATATCACAGTAGTCTTGCTATGTTCATGCATCTTTTTCATATTCATAAGTACTCTAATTCAATACTTTCACTACATTGCACAAATTCTATGCCTGGACTCCTTCCTGTATAAGTTGTAGGAAAAGGAAGAAGTTGTAAGGTCCTTTGTGGGGCTTTGTCATCCATATAGGCCTTATGAAAATTTGCTGAACTTTTGAGTCTGATCCCTGTTTTGATGTTAAAAAAACACTCATATCTTATATGTGTTTTTGAGTGCGTGAACAAGTACATATTTCAGATCACACATAAGATCAAGGAAACATGGAAGCCATGAAACGCTTAAAGCTCACATCATCCTGGCATGTTCCATGAAGACTTGAAGAGCAAGGGAAAAGAAGACATTTGATTTAATTTGTATTGGCATTTAGTTTTCATATCTGATCTGTAATAATGCATACATCTTGTATGATATGATTTGAATGCTTAGACAGCACCATAGATTGACCATAGGGAATCAAAAGCCATAGACAGACCTTAGGGATCAACACTTTTCACAGAAAAACTTTTTCTTAATAACTAATTGGTTAGGATAAAAAATTAGGGTTAAAATGAATTTGACAAAGACTTCGGCAGACTGACGTTGGATTTTTTGGTTAATTAAATAGCCCTAGTCTACTGACCCATTGACGTTTAAATCACCATGGTCGATCGGCTGCTCTGTAGATCAGAAGTCAAATAGTTGACTAAAGCCTCAGCCGACCAACCTTAGAATGAATATACTTTCCATGGTCGACAGACCATAGGATTTTGAATCTTCCACCAGTCCTAGGCGATTGAACTTGTAGTTCAAAAATGCCTCGCCCGACCGGCCTTGAAGAACCAGCAGACCGGCCCTGAAGAACCGACAAACTGGCCTTGAGACTAGGCGACCAAACCTACAAAAGTTTGGAAAATCACCTTGCTCAGCTAACTGGTCATTCCCATAGCCGACTTAACTTGTTATAAAATTCAATAGGTTGTGTGAGTTCGGTCGATCAACCTTGTAGGTTAGCTGACTGAACCTCTCGATTGAAAATTTTTTAAGCACTAAAATATAATTAATTTTCTAATTAAAAATTTCAAAAATACCAAGTGTGTCCCCAACGGTCAAAATTTTCCCAGAGTCTATAAATACCTAGTAGGCTTGCCAAGGCTTAGGTCCTTAACTACCAAAAATAATATTTATAAAACCTAACCATCCCAAGTTTAGTAGAAAGTGGGTAAGTCGTGTAAGAACCCAAATTGTGATATATGGATTTATTATGTAAAAGAGGGGTAAAAATGAAATTTCACAGACTTCGTTGATGAGGCCATAATTCGTTGACGAAGATTAAAGGCTTCTCGTCGACAAAATTCAGAAGCTCTTCGACGAGTGAATGCCGAGGGGTTCAGGAAAAAATTGGAATATCTGGCTCGTCGACTAGGCTGCCAATTCATTGACGAGGCTAGTGGAGAATTCTTCGACGAGGACATCAATTCGTCAATGAATCCACCTGGGTCAAAGGTGCTATAAATAAGATTTTGGGTTGCTTTGGGACTAAGTTTCCCTAAAACACACACTCTCTCTCTAGCACTCTACCTACACTCTCTCTCTCTAGTTTTCTTCGCCGTTTGTCGCCTGATTTGCAGATCCAAAGTTACTGCGAGGATCAATGAAGGATTCTCTACGTTTCCAACAGATCGGAATCTCGATTCGAGCGTTTTTGGGTTTCAGGCTAAAATCGAGGTAAGGCTCGATTTGCATTTCTGATTCAGTATATGTGTAGTAGTATGTAGTGTAAGTATGTACTGTACTGTGGTTTGTAGGTTTTGGAGTCTCGGTTCGTATATTTGAGGACCGTAGAGTTCGTAGTTGGAATTCGGGTTAAGGTAAGGGGATTCTGTTTATATCAGTTTATTTTTGAAATCAGGATCAAAAAGTTTGTAGGCTATGATTGTATGTATGTTTTGGCTACTTATTTGGGAAAATCTATCAGGTAAAAATGCGGGATTTTTGGGTTACAGTTTTTGGGAAAATTGGGGATTTCAGGTATCATCTTTACTTTGTTTGGAAAACTGTTGGTGTTGTTAAAACTATATTATTGAGGTGACCGTAATCCATATTTGCATAAACTGTATACTTGAATTTGTAAACGATACGATTTTTCATAAACCAAATAAGTGTGATATGTATGGTTGTATGTATTTGTTCTAGGTATTTGTAAAACAGTTATGTGGCGACTAATTACCATACGCTGAAATGTATAGGAATGTGAGTTCCAAAATGATTCTAGGGATTTGTAAAATAGCCATGTATCGGTTAACTACCATGGGCGAGAGTGGCCGACTCTATATCCGAGGTGTGAAATATCACTAGTATGTTCCGGCTGGTCATCGAAGGGTGTGTTCTACACCGTATGTAGCAATGTAATCATTATTGGGTCTCGGTCGTCGCAGCGTATTTGCATATGTAGCAATGTACTATGAGACTAGGTGACCTTGTGTAGTTGCATATGTAGCAATGTAATCACTATTGGGCCTCGGTCGTCGCAGTGTAGTTGCGTATGTAGCAATGTAATCGTTGTGAGACTAGGTGACCTCGTGTAGTTGCGTATGGAGCAATGTAATCACTATTGGGCCTGAGTCGTCGCTTCGTAGTTGCGTATGTAGCAATGTAATCGTGGTGAGACTGGATGACCTTGTGTAGTTGCGAACTAGTGTGACGACACTGACCGTATGTTTTGGGTATCGTATGTACTGGAATGGTTTTTGTGAAAATACTGGAACTGTATGTATCTGTATGAAACTGTATGGAAATGTTTCGAACTGTATCCTTATTTTATAGTGTTATGAAGTATGTAAAATAACACTAGTATGCCTTACACTGATATAACCTGTTTTCTCCCTTACTGAGAGGTGTCTCACCCCGAATATATATATATATATATATATATAAATGTTTTTCAGATCCTTCGGGTAGCCATAATTAGCATCCTAGCATCTGGAAGCCGTGGGTGTTTTAGCTACTACTAGTACCTATTAGGTATGAGTTTTGGTATCTAGGTTGTCGGGATGGTTTTTGTAGACACCTGGGGCATGCTTGGTATTATGGGAATGTATATCCTAGCTTGTGTAGACTCTGATATGATACTGTTTATATATAAAAGACCGTATATCGCTGCATATTTTGGATGAGTATGGAAGGTTGTGTGTATGTATGTAGGCATCTGTTCACCCCACGGGATCGGACCCTCTATTTGTATTGTGTCATGTATGTTTTAAATTGATACAGAGACAGGTTAGGTTACTAAATTTACACCTAGGACTCACTTGTAGGTTCGGGGCGTGACAACTTGATATCAGAGCTGACCAGGTTGTTAGGTCTTGTAGACTTGGTTTGGAGTATTGATGTGTACATATCAGAGTATAGGATGTAGGAAGTGGGTAGTGTTGGTCGGGGGTTGTTCTGTTGCTAGATTGTGATTTGTCGGCAGTATTTCGTGTTTTTCCTGGGATGACGATTCTAGTAAAGGCAGGGCAGACCATTGACAACTTTCGTGTCGGTGTGACGGGACAGGCTTAGACCTGTGAGAGTAATAGTTGACATGATTAGGTCTATGATAGTGTTAACTGCATACGATATAGGAATTCTAACTGATTCCTATTCTGTTTTCAGAATGGAGCCCAAGGATAAGAACTTGGAAAGTGGCTCCGAGGAGACGGCAAGTGATGAGTCTCCTTTCGTGTCTCATGGTTTGGCGAGACAGGTGATCCGAGAGATTAGGCGGAGTGTTAGGAGACACGAGAGCTTTCTTACTGATGTGGGGTGTACCATCGAGAGGTTCACACGTATGCTCCCTTTGACATTCACGGGAGGATCTGATCCAATAGTGGCGGAGGACTAGGTCGAGTAGACCGAGAGGATTTTGGAAGTCCTCCACTCCATTGAGAAGTAGAAGGCCTTGTATGCTACTTTCCAGTTGACTGGGGAGGCAGGGCGATGGTGGACGGCGGTGAGTTTACTTGAGAGGCAGAGAGTTGGTCCATATGGTATGACGTGGGGCCGCTTTAAGGAGGTATTTTTCGAGAGATACTTCTCGGTCTCCACTCGGGATGCAAAGGCCGATGAGTTTTCGGGCCTGATACAGGGAACTTTGACGGTGCAGAAGTATGCTGCTAGGTTTATCGAGCTGTCTCGATTCATGCCGTACTTGGTTCCGAATGAGCACGAGAAGGCTCAGAGGTTCGAGAGGGGTCTAAGGAAAGACATCCGCCGTCTTGTGGGGATGCTGCAGATCTGTGAGTTCTCTATCTTGATGGATAAAGCCACCATAGTTGAGACTGACCTTTGGGGAGATGAGGTAGTGCAAGCTCAGGGGAAGAGGCCAGTATCTTCTGGTGCTCAGAGTGGTCCTCAATAGAGTCAGTGGAAGAAGAAGAAGAATAACAGCTCTGGTTATTGGCAGAACACCGAGCGACCGAGTTATCAGGGGGATCCATCCTCCTCACTATGCGCCAAATGTCATAAATGGCATGATGACGAATGTCAACCATTCTGGGGTGTTTGCTACAACTGTGGCAAGTCAGGCCACATGGTGAAGAACTATTAGGAATAGAGGAGGATTATGCCTACACAGAGCCAGAACCGTGGGAGTAATCAGATGCCTCGAGGGAACCACCAGGAAACCACAGCTCCGGAGAGAATAAATTCACTTACTCCAGTAGATGTAGAACACATTGGGAACATGGTGACAGGTACCATGTTATTGCTTTCGAATAGAACTGTTGTTTTATTTGATTTGGGGGCAACCCATTTGTTCATATTTGCTAGTTTTGTGAAGTTGTGTGAGGCAGAAACTTGTGTGATGAATGAGATGTTGTCTGTGACTACGTGGACTGGGAGTGTAACGATTTGTAGTAAGATGTTAAGAAACTTCCTAGTTGTGATTCAGGAGAGACTGCAACCGGAAAATCTTGTAGTATACGACATGTTAGGTTTCAACATAATATTGGGAATGGATTGGTTGTTCTCCAACTATGCGGTGATTGATTGTCGTAAGAAGGTAGTAGTGTTCAAACCTCCTGGGAAGCAGGAGTATGAGTTTGTGGGGTCGTGGGTGTGTTCGACCCCATATATTTTATCGACATTACAGGCGAGGAGGTTACTCTTGGATGGTTGTCAGGGGTACCTAACTTGCGTGAAGGAACTGCCGCGGGATGAGTTGAGACTTGAGGACATTCAGGTGGTCAACAAGTTTTCGGATGTGTTTCCAGACGATTTACCCAGTTTACCTCCGGATCGTGAGGTGGAGTTTACGATTGAGTTGCTGCCTGGCAAGGCACCGATCTCTAAAGCTCCGTACCGGATGGCTCTAGTAGAACTTCGGGAGTTGAAGGAGTAGCTACAGGAATTACTGGACAGGGGTTTCATTCGACCTAGTGTTTCGCCCTGGGGAGCTCCAGTATTATTTGTGAAGAAGAAGGATGGGTCTATGCGTATGTGCATTGATTATCGTGAGATTAACAAGGTAACTGTGAAAAATCGTTACCCTTTGCCTCATATAGATGATCTTTTTGACTAGCTGCAGGGAATGCGGGTCTTTTCAAAGATCGACCTACGGTCAGGGTATCATTAGGTGAGGGTTAGATATGAGGATGTAGCAAAGACCGCTTTCCGAACCAGATACGGCCACTATGAATTCTTGGTTATGCCGTTTGGGTTAACCAATGCGCCGGAAGTGTTCATGGATCTAATGAACAAGGTATTTCATGAGTACTTGGATCAGTTTGTAGTGGTGTTCATCGACGATATCCTGGTATATTCGAAGAGTTCGGAAGAGCATGAGTACCATTTAAGGTTGGTACTACAAGTTCTGTGAAAGAAGAAGCTGTATGCCAAGCTGAAGAAATGTGAGTTCTAGTTGAATCAAGTCATGTTCTTAGGCCATGTGGTTACTGGGGATGGTATATCAGTTGATCCTAGTAAGATTGAAGCTGTGGTTGATTGGGTACGGCCGAAGAATGTGCAGGAGGTTCGGAGTTTTCTGGGATTGGCAGGTTACTATCTTCAGTTCGTGGAAGGTTTCTCTAAATTGTCTGGACCTCTGACACGATTGATTAAGAAGGGAGTGAAGTTTGACTGGACAAGTGATTACGAGCAGTGCTTTCTCGAGTTGAAGCACTGGCTGGTTACTGCCCCAGTATTGACCATTCCGTCGGGGAATGAAGGTTTTGTGATCTATAGCGACGCATCTCTAAAAGGTTTGGGATGTGTGCTTATGCAACAGGATAAGGTGGTAGCTTATGCTTCTTGGCAATTGAAAGAGTATGAGAAGAATTACCCTACGCATGATCTAGAATTGGCTGCTGTGGTATATGCATTGAAGATCTGGCGACACTATCTGTACGGGGTACAGTGTGAGATCTTCACAGACCATAAGAGTCTCAGGTATTTCTTCATGCAGAAGGAGCTGAATATAAGGTAGAGATGGTGGCTAGAGTTGATTAAGGACTACGATTGCACGATCAGTTATCACCCGGGAAAGGCTAATGTGGTAGTAAATGCGTTGAGTCAGAAGTCAAAACATGCATCAGTATCTACAGTTGTAGCTCAGCATCATGTCAGGAGGGATCTGGAAATCCTTGGCGTGGAAATGGTGTCCGGTGATCATCAGGCTTTCATTGCTAACTTGGTGATTCAGCTGACCTTATATGAGCGTATTAAAGCCGCGCAGGCTAATGATGCAAAGTTGGCTGAGATTGTGTGGAAAGAGTAGCAGGGTTTGCCTTCGGATTTTAACATATCTAACAGAGGTATGTTGAGGTTTGGGACCATGCTATGTGTTCCAAATGACGATGAAATCAGAAGGATGATTCTGGAGGAAGCGCATTGTTCTCTGTATACGGTACATCCAAGTAGTACAAAGATGTATTGGGATTTGCGTGAGTCCTTTTAGTGGAGTGGTATGAAGAGGGATATTGGCTGATTTGTGGAGCAGTGTCTGACGTGTCAGCAGGTGAAAGCTAAACATCAGAGGCTGACAGGGCGGTTGCAGCCTTGCCTATTCCAATATGCAAATGGGAGCATATTTCCATGGACTTTGTTACCGGATTGTTGCCAGCGCTTCACGGGCAGAATGCTATTTGGATGATCGTGGATAGATTGACAAAATTTGCTCACTTTGTACCGATGAAGGTTAGCTACCCTTTGAGTAGACTAGCTGATATGTACGTGCATGAGATCGTGAGAATGCATGGCGTATCGGTGTCCATTGTTTCAGATCGAGACCCAAGGTTTACTTCTCGATTTGGAAGAGTTTGTAGGAAGCATTGATAATGAAGCTTACTTTTAGTACAGCGTTCCACCCCCAGACTAATGGACAGTCGGAGAGGACAATACAGATCTTGGAGGATATGTTACGAGCTTGTATATTGGACTTCGGTGGTAGTTGGATTCAGTTTTTGCCACTAGTGGAGTTTTCCTATAACAATAGCTTTCAGGCTAGTATAGGGATGGCACCGTTTGAGGCTTTGTATGGTCGGAGGTGTCGATCTCCTTTGTATTGGAATGAGGTTGGTGAATGTTAGGTTTTAGGATCTGAACTCGTGCAGCAGGCGTCTGAGAAGGTAGGTTTGATCCGGGAGAGGATTAGATCGGCTCAGAGTCGACAGAAGAGTTACGTGGATGTTCGCCACCGTAAGTTGGAGTTCGAGGTAGGGGGTAAAGTATTCCTTAGAATTGCTCCGATGAAGGGAGTGATGAGATTTGGAAGGAAGGGCAAGTTGAGCCCGAGGTATATCGGACCATTCGAGGTCATTGAGCGAGTGGGTCCGATAGCCTACAGAGTTGCACTACCCCCAGCACTCTCGAGGGTCCACGATGTATTTCACGTATCTATGCTGAGAAGGTATATGTTGGATCCATCTCATGTTATTAATTATGATGAGTTGGAAATTGAGGATACTCTAGCGTATGAGGAAATACCTATTCAGGTTTTGGATCGTAAAGTTCAGAAGCTTCGTACCAAAGAAATACCTTTGGTGAAGGTATTATGGTGAAACCATGAGGTTAAGGAAGCTTCTTGGGAACTAGAGACGGAAATACGCTGGAAGTATCCGCAGTTGTTTTGAGTAGTATTTGGATAACAGGGTGGTATAAGTATGTATGTAAACCTCTGTTATCGTATTGTATTTAGTGGTTAGTCTTTGGGAGAGTCCTGTTGTATTGTAAGCTCCCAAGACTATGTATGTATGTGACACAGTATTCCTCCGCCATAAGTGAGGGAATGTATGTATGTATCGTGACGGGGCTGCGTATAAATGGCCACCGTATCCTCTAGAGTATGTATGTATGTATCGTGATGGGGCTATGTATAAATGGCCGCCGTATTCTCTAGAGTATGTATGTATGTATCATGACAGGGTTACGTATAAATGGCCGCCGTATTCTCTAGAGTATGTATGTATGTATCGTGACGGGACTGCATATAAATGGCCGCTGTATTCTCAGAGTATGTATGTATGTAGTAATGTGAATGTGTTCGTAATAAGAGATTGCAAATTTCGAGGATGAAATTTTTGTAAGGAGGGGAGGTTGTAAGAACCTGAACCGTGATATATGGATTTATTATGTAAAAGAGGGGTAAAAATGGAATTTCACAGACTTTGTCGACGAGGCCATAATTTGTCGACGAAGGTTAAAGGCTTCTCGTTGACGAAATTCAGAAGCTCGTCGACGAGTGAATGTCGAGGGGTTCAGGAAAAATTTGGAATATCTGGCTCGTCGACGAGGCTGCCGATTCGTCGACGAGGCTAGTGGAGAATTCGTCGATGAGGAAATCAATTTGTCGACGAATCCACTCGGGTCAAAGGTGCTATAAATGAGATTTTGGGTTGCTTTGGGACTAAGTTTCCCTAAAAACACACACTCTCTCTCTAGCACTCTCCCTACTCTCTCTCTCTCTCTCTCTCTCTCTCTCTCTCTCTCTATAGTTTTCTTCGCCGTTTGTCGCTTGATTCGCAAATCCAAAGTTATTGCGAGGATCAGTGAAGGATTCTCTACGTTTCCAACGGATCGGAATCTCGATTCGAGCATTTTCGGGTTTTGGGCCAAAATCAAGGTAAGACTTGATTTTCATTTCTGATTCAGTATATGTGTAGTAGTACGGATTGTAAGCATGTAGTGTACTGTGGTTTGTAGGTTTTGGAGTCTCGGTTCATAGTTTTGAGGACCGTAGAGTTTGTAGTTGGAATTCGGGTTAAGGTAAGGGGATTCTATTTATATCAGCTTATTTTTGAAATCAGGATCGGTAAGCTTGTAGGCTACGATTGTATGTATGTTTTGGCTACTTATTTGGGGAAATCTATCAGGTAAAAATGCGAGATTTTCGGGTTACAATGTTTAGGAAAATTGAGGATTTTGGGTATCATCTCTACCTTGTTTGGAAAACTGTACGTTTTGTTAAAACTGTATTACTGAGGTGATTGTAATCCATATTTGCATAAACTGTATACTTGAATTTGTAAACAATACAATTTTCCGTAAACCAAATAAGTGTGGTCTGTATGGTTGTATGTATTTGTTCCAGGTATTTGTAAAATAGTTATGTGGCGGCTAATTACAGTACGCTGAAATGTATAGGAATGTGAGTTCCAAAATGATTCTAGGGATTTGTAAAATAGCCATGTATCGGTTAACTATAATGGGCGAGAGTGGACGGCTCTATATCCGTGGTGTGAAATATCACCAGTATGTTGGAATTCGGGTTAAGGTAAGGGGATTCTATTTATATCAGCTTATTTTTGAAATCAGGATCGGTAAGCTTGTAGGCTACGATTGTATGTATGTTTTGGCTACTTATTTGGGGAAATCTATCAGGTAAAAATGCGAGATTTTCGGGTTACAATGTTTAGGAAAATTGAGGATTTTGGGTATCATCTCTACCTTGTTTGGAAAACTGTACGTTTTGTTAAAACTGTATTACTGAGGTGATTGTAATCCATATTTGCATAAACTGTATACTTGAATTTGTAAACAATACAATTTTCCGTAAACCAAATAAGTGTGGTCTGTATGGTTGTATGTATTTGTTCCAGGTATTTGTAAAATAGTTATGTGGCGGCTAATTACAGTACGCTGAAATGTATAGGAATGTGAGTTCCAAAATGATTCTAGGGATTTGTAAAATAGCCATGTATCGGTTAACTATAATGGGCGAGAGTGGACGGCTCTATATCCGTGGTGTGAAATATCACCAGTATGTTTCGGCTGGTCACCGAAGGGTGTGTTCTATGTAGCAATGTAATCACAATTGGGCCTCAGTTGTCGCAGCGTAGTTGCGTATGTAGCAATGTAATCGCTGTGAGACTAGGTGACCTTGTGTAATTGCGTATGTAGCAATGTAATCACTATTGGGCCTCGGTCGTCGCAGCGTAGTTGCGTATGTAGCAATGTAATCACTATTGGGCCTGGGTTGTCGCTTCGTAGTTGCGTATGTAGCAATTTAATCGTTGTGAGACTGGGTGACCTTGTGTAGTTGCAAACTAGTGTGACAACACTAACCATATGTTTTGGGTATCGTATGTACTGGAATGGTTTTTGTGAAAATACTAGAACTGTATGTATCTGTATGAAACTGTATGGAAAATTTTCAAACTGTATCGTATTTTATAGTGTTATGAAGTATGTAAAATAACACTGGTATACGACACACTGATATAACTTGTTTTCTCCCTTACTGAGAGGTATCTCACCCCGAATATATATATATATATATATATATAAATGTTTTTTAGGTCCTTTGGGTTGCCGTAATTAGCATCCTAGCATCTGGAGGCGGGGGGTGTTGTTAGCTACTGCTAGTACCTGTTAGATACAAGTTTTGGTATCCAGGTTGTCGGGATGGTTTTTGTAGACACTTGGGGTATGCTTGGTATTATGGGAATGTATATCCTAGCTTATATAGACTCTGGTATGATACTGTTTTTGTATAAAAGACCGTATTTTGCTGCGTATTTTGGATGAGTATGGATGGTTGTGTGTATGTATGTGGGCATCCATTCACCCGACGGCATCGGACCCTCTATTTGTATTGTATCATGTATGTTTTAAATTGATACAAAGACATGTTAGGTTACTAAATTCACACCTGTGACCCACCTGTGGGTTCGGGGTGTGACAAGTCGGGTATCGATCCATGGAGACTTGAAGTGCAGTTATCAAACCACTTCCAATTTAGTTTACTAAGGCCTTGTTATGAAAAAGAAGTGAAAGATGGTATTTTGCAATGGTGATTGTCTAACAACTACTGGAAAGCATGTAACTGAAAACAACTAAATTTATACTATTGGAAAGCAAGTAAATTTATAAGTTACCCTACTCCTACAAAGCGATACTGTGGTTCGAATTAGACACTATACGCTATACTTTTAACTACGCTCATCCAGACTTCCATAGAAATACTAACCCAAGTAGGCCAAAGGGGGAGAGGGGCGATCGAGGGCACAGGGTAGTAAGGGTGCACCAATCGTACGGAGTACAGTCGGGAACCGGAGTATACCCTGTCTCAACGATAATGAACACCTCCGTTGTTCCGTAGCCAACTATTTCCCTCTGACTAATATGTAGCAGTGCTTATCCTTATCTACAATATTTCATCAAACACACAACAAGTAAATGGAAAGCAGTAAATGAAAGCATGAGTAAAAAGATCATCCCTTTATCATTCAAATGTCTGTCACTAATGCTAAAAGTACAAGAGGAGATCATCTAATATACACGACTGTTGTATGAATGACTCCGGTTGTCACAGGCCTTCGGACACTCCATATGTAGAGACCCAGAAATTAAAATAATTAAATAATAGAGAGAAGGAAAAATTTAAAAGGACAAAACAAGGTTTGTCGACGAACAACCTGGTTTTGTCGATGAACTCCCAGGTAACCCTTCATAGAAAGTCTGGACTAATTGCCACTTAGGGACCTTGTGATGTGGGCATTTACGGAGCAGGTCCCTAAAGCGCTCCCAAGTCTCGAAAAAGAGTTCCCCATCTATCTGTGAGAAACTTGTGATAGCTCTCCGAAGCTGGTTAGTCTTCCCAATTGGAAAGTACTTTTTTAAGAAATTCATGTTGCATGGTGGCCCAGTTGGTCACCAAGTTCGGTTCTAAGGATGTCATCCAATATTTGGCTTTATCCTTTTGAGAGAATGGGAAGAGCCTAATACGAAGAGCATCATCATTGAAATTAGGGATGCGGATGGGGGAACAAATTTCCAAGAACTCATCTAGATGCTAATAAGGATTTTCTATCGAGTTCCCATGAAAGTTGGGTAGCGTCACGATGATTGAAGTCTTTATCTCAAATTGTGCAGCCTGAACATCCGGGAAATGGATGCAAGACGGCAATGTGTGTGCATTAGGTACAAAGTAGTCGCTAAGAGGCCGAAGGTGTTGCTCTCCCACCACAGGTAGGTAGGGAGCACAGGGTTTCGGGATTTGTTCAACGAGAACCAGGGGGTTATCTTCAGCCATTGCTTTCAATTTAGCTGACTCAACCTTCTCCATATTAGAGATAGGTTTCCTAAGGGAACTACGAGATTTTTTGATCTCGAGATCTATGGGAATCATCTCGGATTCCAAAGAATGTAGATCAAACATACACACATGTAAGCACACAGATTCAAACTTCAAAAATAGAAAACAAAATAAAGAAAATAGAAATTAACAAAGAAAGTGAAAAAAAGAAAATAAAAAAAAAAATGCAAATCAAATGAACAAGGCAATAATACTCTAAAGCGGAAGTTGGCTTATAATCATAGCAAAGTCCCTGGCAACGACGCCAAAATTTGGTAGGCTCATCAAGGCTTGGGTTCTTGATTACCAAAAATAATATTTATAAAATCTAACTATCCTAAGTTCAGTAGAAAGTGGGTAAGTCAGGTATTAATCCATAGAGACTTGAAGCGCAGTTATCAAACCATTTCCAATTTAGTTTACTAAGGCCTTGTTATGAAAAGGAAGTGAAAGATGGTATTTTGCAATGTTGATTGTCTAAAAACTACTGGAAAGCATGTAACTAAAGCGATACTGTGGTCCGAATTAGACGTTGGACACCATGCTTCTAACTACGCTCATCTATACTTCCAAAGAAATACTAACCCGAGCAGGCCAAAGGGAGAGAGGGGCGATTGAAGGCATAGGGTAGCAAGGGTGCACCAACTGTCCGGAGTACAGTCGGGAACCGAAGTTTACCCTGTCTTAATGATAACAAACACCTCTGCAGTTCTATAGCCGACTATTTCCCTCTAACTGATACGTAGTAGTGATTATCCTTATTAGCAATCTTTCATCAAACACACAACAAGTAAATGGAAAATAGTAAATTGAAAGCATGAGTAAAAAGATCATCCCTTTATCATTCAAAACGTCTATTACTAACCCCAGAAGTACAAGAGGAGATCATCTAATATACACGACTATTGTATGAACACCACCGATTGTCACAGGCTGTCGGACACTCCATACACAAACTGAAACTACTCTACTCCTATTCTAACTTGGCTCTTAATGACTTCCTAGGTCTGTCACTAACTTAAGAGAGGCCAAAGAGGAACCCAGAGCTTGTGTTTGTAGCAAATACTTATAGGCTCTAGGGTTTACAAGGGTTGTTTTACAAGTTAGGAAAGTTTGCAGCAAATCTCGCACAGCAGATCATCGCTATCGACCAAGTCACTCCTCTGGCATTCTTGTGCGCCCCCTAGTCGGATCTCGCAAGAAGTCAGGGATTCGAATCTTCAATGTCTTCGACTTCATCACACCTCGGGGTCTTCATGGTCGAGACTTGCAATATCTCGATCTTCAAGAAATCTCAGTATCTTGACATAGTCACCTTGTGGTGTCACTTGGTCGTGAACTTGGTCGAACCTTGCAGCATTCTCATCTCAGTCTGAACCTTGGATTTTGCAGTGGAAGACTAAGTCGCCCTTGTGGTTTGCTAGTCGTGCCACATGGTCGAGCATCATCTTCTTGTTTATTTATGATCTGAAGTTTTTGGAGCTTGGTTTAATGTCTTAATTCGAGCTTTGAATCCTCCATATCCTCCTTGGTTTTTTGTAATGCCTAAGTCCATGGTTTTAACCTATTTTTCTTGAAAAGACAAACAAACTTTGCATAGCTCTGAACAATGATAACTCTAGGTAAGTATATAATAAAATGAGGATAAACATAGGTAAATGAGGGTTTAAAATCATGTATTTTAGGGACTCATCAATACCCCTCACATAACTTCAATTAGTAACTTTGATTAGCAAAATTTTTCTCTCAAATATTTTGGGCAAATCTCTAATCAAAGTTCCCCCATACATTTTATTTTGCAAAAATCTTTTTGTTTGGGCAAATTTTTTTTACTTTCTCTTACTCTCTTAATCATTCCTTGGAAATTTTCTTCAAGGGAGTATTTTTATTTAGGCATTTATTTTAATCATCTTAGATCATTTACTCTCATTTATATATTTATCTTGAAAAACATTTTTGGAGAGTAAAATTTATGTTTCTTCACATAATCTCTTTTGATAAATATTTTTTGAGGAAACAATAAATCTTACTTGAATCTTTGATGTGCTTATCAAATAAATCTTTTTCAAAAATTGCAAAATCATTTTGAAAAATACCCCTACTCTACTGAACATAAATTTCATATCATTAGAGAGTGCATTTTAAGAGCTTTATTGTTGTACATCTATGCTTATATTTAGAAGCAATTTTTTATGTATAAAAATGTTTTTATGTACTGGTTGAGTTCAGTCTGTTAATTGAACTGGGGAGTCTCTACCCCGTAAGGGAGACTGGTTAGGTTTAGCCCATAATTGAATTGGGGAGTCTCTGCCCCGTAAGGGAGACCAGTTCGACTCAACTTGGTAATTGAGCTAAAGTTTTTCTTGCCCCATAAGGAGAGGTTGTAAGGTTGGGGTCAACCCTATAATCTGACATGGGGTTTACCTTACCCCATAAGGAAAGGTTGTAAACAGCTCCTGCTCCGTCTGTTTAAGTGAGCAGGGATAGTGGAATCCTTGGGGGTATGCCTATGGTGGGGACGTAGGCTTGTTTAGTCAAACCTCGATAACAAATATCACGTGTCTCTCTCTCCTTATCTCATTTAATTTCAACACTTTAATTTCCATATGTGTATTTTTGTTCATTTATAGTTATAATTATTTGCATGTACGTATATTTAATTTAAATGAGATATGCAACATACGTGTATGTCAGCACACATAGCTTATTCAGTTTTACATACACGACCATAATTAAAATGGGATATGATATGTGGTGAATTTGTGTAAATGTTTAATTGAACCAAATTTTTTTGAAAACCCAATTCATCCCCCCCTCTTGGGAATATACCATTCCTAACAAAATTCCTTCACTTAATTTGTTCTTTTTGAAAATAATTTAGAAGCCTTTAGAGTTTGTGAAATGTAAACCATAACCATGCATTATAAAATTTTATTTCATACCCTAAGATAGAGCTTTTACCTGATATCTGGGTATGAACAACATGTTAGAATACAAACGGTAATAGACATGATCCTTAGGGGCATATTAACATGTCATAACTTTGCATCTTATTTTATTCATGTTAGAATTGAATTTCACAGGTATACAATATGCCGGTGAGACCAATAAATGTAATAGAAGAGGCATATCTTTTGGAGAAACAACATGCAATTGAATAAATGTTGTTCTATCATATTTTCAAAGTACATTACCAAATAGGATGAGTCTATGCATAAAAAAGTAAGAAATAGTTGAAATCCTAGGATGTTGGAATTGCTTAACGGAGGATGACCAAAGGAAGTTCACATCAACCTATAGTCGTATCATGGATGTGCTTAGAGTGGAGGTAAAGTGGAAGATCCTTAACTTCAGGATCCAACATTAAGATCCAATCTACTGGTGTTTCACCTTTGGAACGAACGACATGGTTTTCCTTGTTAAGGAGTTTGAAGAATTGCTACTTACTTTACTTACTTGGGTTTTCTGAAGTCACCAAAACTAGTTATCTAAACCCAGTGTCAACAAATATTTGCAATAATATTATTATTATAAGATAAAAGAACAATTAAATTATTTTGTGATAAAATACAAAAATATTTTTATGGTATAGTTATTGATTATTACGATACTATTAGTTGTATTAAATCATAAAAAAATAAAATATGTTATATTACAAGTATATTTATTTTTTCAAGATAGTATTATGGCATCGAAGACATTTTGAATAATCTACTAACTCGTTAGGATAAGAGCAACCCTACCACTATCCTTTTCCACTTAAATAACAATGTGTATTTTCAATTAGCAAGTGGTAGTCTTCGAGACTCGACCATTGACGGCTAACCAAAAAAGCTTTAAGCTTACCATTAGTGAGCATTACATATGTGTGTGTGTGTGTACTAAATAATATATTATTTACAATATATTTGTTAATGGAGAACAAAATAATATCTATATTAGTTTAAGGAGACAAAAGAATCACCTTTGACATAAAATTTGTAATCTAAGGCAATTAAGTTAGGGAAATGAATGATCATAACTCCTAAATAAAGGAGAAAAAAATTAGAAGGGCATAATCCTTTAAGACCTTATAACTCATTACAATGCAAAGACGCTCAACATTGAATAACAACAAGAGTATCTCATCTTTAAAAAGGGAATTCTTGGGGATATAGCAAATGAGGATTAATCTATTTAAGTTGCTATTTGTTGGTATTTTGTGTAGTGTATTTCAAAACTCTTATTGCATGAAAATTTTGATAAAGCATTGGAGTGTAATGTCCGTTCTACTCTTGGTGTCGATTAATGTATGTATGCTAAGGTTGATAATGGATCTTGTGTTATATATAATTAGTCTATATGTTGATGGCATGTTAATTTTTGGACTAATTTGAAAAAAATAGAAACAACTAAATGTTTCATGGCCTCACAGTTAGACATGAAAGATCTCGGGGAGGCTAATGTTATATTGGGACTGACAATCACTAGAAAAAATAATGGGATAATATTGTCTCAAGGACATTATATAGAATTATTACTAAAGAAACTAAATCGCTTTCACCAGAAAGCTTATTTATATACCTTTTGATGCAAGTTCAAAGTCAAATAAATTTAAAGGTGATAGTGTACCAGAGTCTGAATATGCATGGATAATTGGAAGCTTGTTACATTTAATGAATTATAGCCATACTAATATTTCATATGCAATTTGTAGATTGTGTATAACCAAAATCCTAAGCAGGACCACATTACAAAAAACAAGGTTATTAGTGACGGTTTCAAACTGTCACTAATAATCAAAAAATCGTCACTAATAGTATTAGTCACGGTTCGATCATTATTAGTGACATTTTTAAATTAGTCACCATATCTATGGCAACAAATACTTATTAGTGAAGAATTATACAAACCGCCACTAATAGTGGAGTATTAGTGACGGAAAAAAAAAAAAATTTTTCACTAATAGCCTACGACCGTCACTATAAATTATACACATTCTCCACTCAAATTCATCACTAATACAATGCTATTATTGACGGTCAATAAAATGTCACTAATTGTTGACTTTGGTGCAATCCCAAGAGGGTGGGTGAATTGGAGATTTAAAAATTTCCTCCTAGGTTCAACTAATCTAGCAACATTATAACGCAACTTAGGAGCAGTCTAAGTATATATGAAATTGCAGATACAATATATTAATCACCTTTCATTACATACAACGCAATTCCAGTATTTCCCAATGAAATGCAATATCGTGCCAATCAGATATGCAGTATATTTAGCAAGGAAATTAAATCAAGTACAAAGTAGAATATAATGCTGGAAATGTAAACTTGACACCGAATATGATATCGGGGTTTGGCCAATCCTGCCTACGTCCCTGCCTTGGCTCACAAGCATAAGGATTCCACTAAGGGCTCACTTCACGGGTGGAGCGACACCGAATACAACACCTTACCAAGATGGTGCACCTAACTTTCCTAACCGGGTCAAAGTCAATCCAGGACTTTTACCAGGGCAAGTCTCCCTCTTCAGGCCCATGCCTGGAATACAGTAATCAATAAAGTTTTTGCGTACAAATGAAGTGCTTCTAATCAAGAAAATATGTACCACAATACTGTCCAGATAAATATGCATGCACAGATGATAGTAAATATACTTAGTGCCAATAACGTGTGCTAAACACTCATTTTGATGTTAATGTGCAATCAAGGTCTAGAGTGTATTTCCAAACAATCTTTGAAACAAAGTATCAATGTAAATGAATCGCCACAAGTTTTGAAGAGTTCCAACTCGAGTATTCAAAATATCTCAGAAATAATTTTCTCAAAATAAAGGTTCAAGAGATATTTGAAGAATAAGTAAGCTTATGAAAAATATTTTGCACAACCAAAAATCACAAGCTTGATGAGTCTTGCAACAGAGATGTAAAGACTCACTAACTACAAAGTTGTTCCCACACAAAGATTTATTAGTTAAATCGGGAGAAAAACCCTAGCTAAAAATATCAATCAAAAACAATAAATCAATCTATAACCAGGAGAGTTTAAGCACTAGAATCACCCAAGAACACTCTTTAGAAACTTGATTTCTCAAAGGAATAGCAAAGGAGGAGTGTATTTGGCTTAGTATAGGAAAAATATACTCTTAAAAATTCAGAGGATTTTTGGCTTAATGATGTTGCTAATCTCTCATTAATTGTACAATGAACATAACCGCTGGGACATATAGGAAATTATTAAAATTATTTTAAAAGTGTTTAAGAAATTAACCTTGATTTACCCTAATTAACTGTAATAAAAATTTGGCAAACCCGAGAGTTTCGGTTGGCCAAGCCATAGGTTGGTCGCCCGAATGGACACAACAGGAAAAGGTAACTTTTGATGTTTGGGTGCCTGAATGGGGTTCGGTTTGCAGATCGAGGCGATTTTCCATTCTGTTTGAGGTTCGTTCGCCTGTACTCAAGTTTGGTCTGCCAAACTTGAACATTTACTCGCCCGGGATTAATTTGAACGTGTGGTTCGGGCACTCGAGTTGTTGGAAAAAGTAATGGCATAACTTCGATCGCCCGTGGACACTCATGTCATTTGAGTTCGGTCGTCGCCTGAAGATAGGTCAACTATTTGACTAGTTCATGGTTCGGTCGACCGAGGCAATTTGACTTGCTTGGTTTAGTCACCCAAAGCCCATTGATTTTATCTTAAGGTCCATTACTTGATTTTAATTTTACCCCTAATGACATGTGAACTATAATGGGGTCTTGTGCACTAAGTTTGGGAACCTAAGGTCAATCTAAGGCAACCTAAGCATACAGTCCTATCATGCATGACGCAGTTATTACAGACCATATTGAATTATAATCCAAAAAGAAGAATATAAAAATACAAATACAAATTAAGCACAATATTCTTCAATATTTTGTGAGGTCACCATACGCCATCATGAAAGGGTTCTTTTCAATTCCATGTGTAGAGTGAACCTGCATGCAAGCTCAAGGCAAGCATTAGTACCAGGTGTATTTGTCATTATCAAAACGGGATATGACCAATTAGGTCAACAATCTCCCTTTTTTTGATAATGACAAATACTCTATGCAAAAGTGAATATAGTCAAGAAAGGCTCCCCCTGACAATATGCATAAAGGGAATTGAAAGCTCAATTAAAGAATGTACCCAATGTACCTAGTTTTGCCTCTTCTCCCCCTTTTGGCAACAACGAAAAGGGCTAAAATAAAATAATTATAGCATGTAGGCAAACAATGAGTAACAATCATTTAGATACAAGATATAGATTGGGAAGATTTGTGGAAATTTCGGCAGCATGCTGTTTGAAAATGAATCATTTCTATAAATAAATATGTACCTAAGTGACCTGTTTGAGTTCAACAAATAATATACAACAATTTACATCCAACAACTGAAATAGTCTAGCATTGATCAACGCAAATGATGATATAATCATGCAGCACACAATGATTGAAACACATTCCCACAAAATATGGAGTGTAGTAGTGATATTTGTGAGATAAAATTTAATATTTCAGAGCCATAAATTTCTAAATGAAGTGGCTCCCCCTCAAATTGGGCATTCTCTTTATTCTTACAACTTGAGCATATGACACAAGTGTTTTAGCAATTTATAAATACACAACATGAAATATTATCTTTTAAGATAATTTCATGCAAATTTACCTTTAAAAGAAATCCCCCTTTTGAAATAGTCAACAAGTGTTTTGGGGATACAATTTGCCACAAAATATTAAATTTAAGTGCAGAAAAAATATTGAAGTAAGCTAGAACAGATCATTCTAAAAATATTCATGATGCATAAAAGATGATGTTCTAGAAACACACCCTAAGTTCAAAATATTCAGTTTTTATAAAAACATAGGATATGTGCAGTGAATTTGGGAAAATTTTGGCAGCGTTTTGTCTAAAAATACAGCTTTTCCCATGAATACCAGCTTATTACAAAACATTTAAGCACATGCACAAGCTTCAGATGTTTCAAATTAATTTGAACTAAGTACAAGAAATTTAAAATTTGAAACAGATTTTGCATGCACATCCATCAATATTTTAGCAAAAGTTTTGAATATTTTGGGAAAATGTCAAACGAAAATTCGGTAGCATGCCGTCTGTAAATAGGATATTTCCAATATAAACCTGCATAAGAAGGATTCAAGCAAACAATATATCATCTAGTTTTGAGCATGCGAAAACCTAACATATCTACCAGCAGGCAATATGCATCAACTGCATCCGCCATGCAAGAGGCATCAATCAGGCAAACATAATAATGAAAGACATTTAAAAAATACATGCATGCAAGCCATCATATATAGAATAAAATCAATCACCACAAAACAATAACTATACGTATTTGTGTGTGAGTGTGGTGAGAATGTAAAGCAAAAATAAAAACTGTATAGTTATTACAGACCCAAATGTATGTATGTCAAAGATAAGATAGATAAGATGGATAAGAGCTGATCCTCAAAACCTCCTCTAAGCCTCTCCATCATCAGGCCTTTCCTTGTCACCGCTCACGTCCATCTACTCCTCACCATCATCCTCATCATTCATCTCCCTCAAGCGCTCACTGAGGATGTGAAAGTTCACCTCTACCATAGACTGGAACTTTGAGAACTCGGCGTAAAACTTGGAATGCCTTGCCTAGGATGAGGAGGCCTGCTCCCTGATCTTACTCTGGATAGAAGTCCTAAACTCACCAAAGGGCGCAGTGAGACTAGTGATAGTTGTCATAATCTCTACATTGGATGGCATGTGGGGCTGCTTCTGAGGAATCTCCTAAGGCCCTAGTCCTCTCTCAGGTATGGTAGGTAACCACACGTTGCCAGTCAACTCGTAACCCATCAATTTTAGGGTAGTGGAGGAGAAGGTGTTTGTGCTCTTGATCTACTTCAGAACTGCATATGGAGTCTTGGCGACTCTCTCTCTGACAAACATCCTAGATAGGATACCCCCGTATGGCAATATGATCCTCTTGCCCACTGTCTTCACGAACATCCACTTCATGATCAATCTCAGTAAGTCCAACTTCTTCCTCGTAACGAGGCACCACATTACGAAGTAGTCTAGGTATAAAATGTGATCCCTAGACCTAGACTTCGACAAGATATTGTAGGAGATCAGGTGGTGCACAACTTTAGCTTCCAGAGTCAGCGAACTATAGCTAGGGGTGTGACTGAGATCAACCACAGGATTAGTCATAACCAGATTCACAAAGGTACTTATAGTGAAATCCTGCTTGTTGATCCACGTTGAGACCGAGTTAGGGCAGTCAAAATATCCTTTATGGATATTGAAAGTCTCAGCCAGATACCCATCGCCGAACCGTATGTCAATCCCAAAGACCCGGAAGTAGTATCCCTTGTAGTCCTACCCTATGTTGGCATAAAACAGCCTGACAAGGATAGGGTACATCCCCCTGGATTGAAAACTAATGAATTTGTACCATCCCTGATATCTGAACATATCAAGTATATTATTGAAATGAGTATGCATAAATCCAATGTCGAGAACTTTACTTAGAATGGGCTCCTTAAGCCAAAAGACCTTCTTGTATTTTATTCTTTTCTCAGGCAAAATAAACAATTGCTCAAGAGCAATGCCAGATTTTGCGCGCCTTTGATCTCTCAACATGGTTAGGAGTGGTTTTCTAAGGAAAACTAGGCTTGGAATAGGAGTATGGAGCAGTAGGAAGAGAGAAAGAACTGAAAAGCTCTCAAGAAAATGGAGAAAATGAAACGGTTTTCGCGGGTAGAAATATATGTAGACCGCGATTCAATCACCCAGTCCAACGTTCGGTCGCCCAAACCATAATAATTACCCCAGATGCTAAGTTTATTCAGTTGGTTGAATGCAGGGTTGGTTGGCTGAATTTTATGTGTCTTTTGACATTCCAACCCTTGGTAGCCCAAATGAACTTAGTTCATTTCAATTCGGTTGGATGAACCAGGATTATGTTGCCCAAAGATTCGTTTGGTCTGCCGAACCATGTTTGGTGGCTTGAACCAATTTTTAATTGAAAAGTTCAGGCACCCGAAAGTGGTCGACGGGCTGGTCAACTTTCATGTTCGATCGACCGAATGGTCTAAGCTAAAAATGTTCAGCCAATCGAACCTAGTCAACTTTTCTCCTTTTGATTTTTTCTCATATAACATGACCCCCTATGATTCAGATACATGACCTAAGGATTATGGAGCCCCCCTATTCTAACTTATTGACACTCATATCATTTTTAGAGTCAAGGAGAGATGGATTAGGTCAAGGAGAGATGGATTTAGGTTTTTCTTTGACTCTCCACACTTGCTTCATTTTGACCCCTTTCCGATTGAATGTGCAATCAAACTTAGTGTGCGCCTTATTTTTACATAATGCGCAGTAAGTGTGGGTATAAGGACTGAAGAAGGTACTAGCATAATGATCAGACTCTCTCACGAAGTACCCTATGTACGGATTCGTCCTCTTTCTATTTCTAACTCCATTATATCACATACCTTCCTTATCTAAGGTCATCTTTTGTAAACCTAACAACTTGTTAAAGTTGTCCTTGCCTCTAGTGAACGTATAGATGATCTTAGCTTGGTCTTCTACTTTCTTTTTCAGATCTTGCATTTTTAAGTTCTTTAGACCTTTGCAAACATCTTGTAATTTCATAAATTCTTTAGTCATGTTGTTTGCTTTACATTCAAGTTCTGCAATGAGAAGATCTTTATTATTATCACTTGAAGTTTGAGATCTTACTACATTCAATTCTTTTTCCAAAATTTTATTTTTGTTTACTAACTGTTTGATTTTTAAACCATTTTCCCTTCAACAAGAACTTTTGACTCACATTCTTTCAAAGATGTCTCATACTTGTTTTTCAATGCAGTATATCTTTTGTTAGCTTTAACAAGTGACTTGTGAATTCTAACATATTCAATTTGCAATTCTTCATAAGTAGGCATGCTTTCACTATCAGAACTAGCACATGATTCAGTATCAAATGCATCAATAGAGTTATCACATGAATCATTACTAGGATTATTTGATAAAGTAGAAGGCAACGAATTTACCTCATTGTCAGTTAAAGCTATAAAGCACGATTTTTCTCCTTCAAGGTCCTTTGAGTTTGAGTCACAAGGAGTGATCACCTTTTCATGCTTAGGAGCTCCATATTTCTTTTCAAGTTCCTCCCATATCTCTTTAGCACTATTACATGCCATAACTTTACAAAGAATGTTAGAATCTAAAGCAAGCAGCAAGGTGTTCATGGTATCAAAATTTATTTGCATTAAGTTCCTATCATTATCATTCAGCTCAATTTCAGACTTAGGAATATCAACACAATCAATGACTTTTACTGGTATACTATCTCCCTAGGCAATGACATTCCAAAACCTCCAATTCAAGGCTTTAACAAATATAGTCATTCTAAATTTCCATACGTTGAAATTTTCACCGCAAAACACTGGAGGGTTCATAAATAACCTTCCCTCACAAGATGGGGATGCACCAACATGAGCCATCATGATCTTTTTACAAACAAACGATTAAGTCTATGTAAAAAGGCTCTAATACCAATTGTTGCCTTTGGTGCAATCCCAAGAGGAGGGGTGAATTGAAGATTTAAAAATTTCTTCCAACGTTAAACTAATCTAGTAATAGTATAACGCAACCTAGGAGTAATCTAAGTATATAGGAAATTGCAGATACGATATATTAATCACCTTTCAGTACATACAACGCAATTCCAATATTTCCCAATCAAATGCAATGCCGTGTCAATAAGATATGCAATATATTCAATAAGGAAATTAAATCAAGCACTCCCAAGCACAAGGATTCCATTAAGGGCTCACTTCACGGGTGGAGCGACACCAAATACAACACCTTACCAGGATGGTGCACCTAACTTTTCTAACCAGGTCAAAGCCAATCCGAGACTTTTACTAGGGCAAGTCCCCCCCTCTTCAGGCCCATGCGTGGAATACAATAATCAATATAGTTTTTGCATACAAATGAAGTGCTTCTAATCAAGAAAATATGTACCACAATATAGTCCAGATAAATATGCACACATAGATGATAGAAACTATGCTCAGTGCCAATAACGTGTGCTAAACACTCAATTTGATGTTAATGTGCAGTCAAGTCCTAGAGTGTATTTCCAAACAATCTTTAAAACAAAGTATCAATGTAAATCAATCATCACAAGTTTCAAAGAGTTCCAACTTGAGTATTCAAAATATCTCATAAATGATTTTATCAAAATAAAGGCTCAAGAGATATTTGAAGAATAAGTAAGCTTGTGAAAAATATTTTGTGCAACCAAAAACCACAAGCTTGGTGAGTCTTACAATAGAGATGCAAAGACTCACTAGCTACAAAGTTTTTCCCACACAAAGATTTATTAGTCAAATTGGGGGAAAAAACCCTAGCTAAAACTCTCAATCAAAAAAAATAAATCAATTTATAACCAAGAGAGTTTAAGCACTAGAATCACTCAAGAATACTCTTTAGAAACTTGATTTCTCAAGGGAATAGTAAAGGAGGAGTGTATTCGGCTTAGTATAGGAAAAATATACTCTTAAAAATTCAGAGGATTTTTGGCTTAATGATGTTGCTAATCTCTCATTAATTGTGCAAATGAACCCATATATATATATAGATAACCAAAATTATAACCATTGGGACACATAGGGAATTATTAAAATTATTTTAAAAGTGTTTAAGAAATTAACCTTGATTTACCCTAATTAACTGTGGTAAAAATTTGGCCAACCCAAGAGTTTCGGTTGACCAAGTCATAGGTTCGGTCGCCCGAACAGAAACAACAAGAAAAGGTAACTTTTGAAGTTTGGGTGCCTGAATGGGGGTTCGATTTGCTGATTGAGGCAATTTTCCATTCTATCCGAGGTTTGGTCGCCTGGACTCAAGTTCGGTCTGCTGAACTTGAACATTCGGTCACCCGGGGTTAATTTGAAGGTGTGGTTCGGGTGCCTGAGTTTTTGGAAAAAGTAAAGGCATAAGTTCGGTCACCCGTGGACACTCAAGCCATTTGAGTTTAGTCGCCCGAAGACAAGTCAACTATTTGACCAGTCCACGGTTTGGTCAACTGAGGCAATTTGGCTCGCCTGGTTCATTCGCCCGAAGCCTTTATGATTTTAGCCTAAGGTTCATTACTTGATTTTAATTTTACCCTTGATGACATGTGTTGACTTTTTGAGTCTGATCCTTGTTTTGATGCTAACAAAGTAGATGTTTCTTATGTGTGTATTTAGCGTGTGAACATGTCCATTAATTTAACACACATATAAGGTAATGACGATGGAAGCTTGCAGGACTTAAAGACTATATGATTAAGTGCATTCCATGAAGTCGGAAGAGCAAAAAGACGAAGACATTTGTTTTTAATTTGTATATGCATTTATTTTTTATCTTTGGTCTGTAATATTGCATGCATTTGCATGATGTGTTTGAATGCTCAGAACGATCGTAGATAGACCCTAGGGGCTAGCACATCTCATCAAAAGCTTTTTTCTAAATAGACCAAAATCATACAAAGTTTTTAGAATAGCTTTAGGGTCAAAATCGAAGCTAAAATGAAGTCGGTCGATAGACACCAGATTTTTTCAGTGCCTTCAAAAAGGACCTAGAAATGACCTTAGGACACTTACTCATGCATACCCATACTTGGTCATTTGAAATAGGGTGATTGTGGCTTAAACATGACCAAAATGCACAAAATGTGCACATTCGGTTGACCAAAATCCTATGTACAAAATGCCCCGATTGACCGAACCTGGTTCGGGTTGACAAGTTGACCACAACCCAGTCAACCGAATTAGGAACTTCATTTTATCCCAGTCGATCGAACCTAGGTCCAGGTCAACGGTTGACCATGTCCCGGTCGACCGAACTCTTGTAGTTCAAATGGCCCCGATCGACTGAAACCTCCTGAAGTCAACTTTTTGACCACCTGGTCGACAGAGCCCAAAATGCACTTCAACGCTTTGGTTGACCGAGGGTCCTCGAGAGATGCCCCAAAAACCTGGTCGACCGAACTTCTCAGTTCAAAATGTCCCGATCGACCGAACCTCGTTGTTCTGAAAAATCGCCTCTTCCAGTCGACCGAACAGTTAGTTCATTTTCACCTTGGTCGAACGAACCGCACTAATTTGGAAAAATTTCCCTTCTTGGTTGATCGAACCTGAAGTTCAAAATTAGCCCGATCAATCGAATTATATGAACTTCGGTCGACCGAAAGTCTTCTGATCGACTGGTGCTCTCGGGTTGGTCCGAATTTTTACTATGGTGAACTTTTCAGAACGAGGTTAATTTTAATTAAACGTCATTAATATTTTTATAAAATGACCTTCGTGTCCCCAACGGTCATATTTCTCACAAACTCTATAAATACCCCTTCATTACTCCCAAATTAGCAATTTTGATTAACTCTAAATTTCTCTCTAAACCTTGGATAATCAAAGTTCCCCCAAAATGCTTTTTATTGTTTAAATCACTCTTTTGGGGTCAAATATTTTTTATTCAAATCTCTCAAACTCTCTTTCATGTATTTATTTCAAAATCTTCTTTGAGGGGAGTATTTTATTTAGGGCATTTCATTTACACATATTCTCACTAGGCATCAAATATTTGAAAAACATTTATGAGAATATTGCTTAGGTGTTCTCCTGGATTATTTCCTTGATAAATATATTTTGGAAGAAGTTATTTATTGCACAAACATTTTATTGAGCTTAACTCCTAGATTCTCCAAATCTTTCTAACTTGCATAAATCTTTGTAGGAGAACATAATACACATTTTTCATACACATTGCATTTGTGCAAAATCATTAAAAGAGCAAAACCCTAGGCTCTCCTATATTTTTATTGAAATACCTTTTTGAAGAAAAACTTTTTATTAGGATTTAAACATAGTCAAGCACCCTTACTCCCCTGAGCATTATTTCACATCATTGGAGTGTGTATTTGTATGAGCTTAGTGTGTACATCTCTGCGTGTATTTTAGAAGCATTTTCATGTACAAAAATGGTTTTCATGTAACGGTTGGGTTCAGCCCGTTAATTGAACTGGGGAGTCTCAGCCCCTTAAATAAGACCGGTTTGGTTCAGCCCGAAATTGAACTGGGGAGTCTTAGCCCCGTAAGTGAGACTAGTTCGGCTCAACCTAGTAATTGAGCTAGGGTTTTCCTCGCCTTGTAAGGAGAGGATGTAAAAGGCTTTTGCTCCACCCGATTAAGTGAGCAGGTATAGTGGAATCCTTGGGGGGTAAGCCCAAGGAGGGAATGTAGGCTGGTTTAGCCGAACCTCGATAACAAATCTGGTGTCGCTCTTTTTATCTTATTTAAATTCCTGCACTTTAATTTCAGCATGTGTATGAATGTTTATTTAATGTTGAAATTATTCTCATGCACACATTTGATTTAAATAAGATACTGCACACGTGTATGTTTGCTTTTATTGTTAAACTCGCTTTACATACATGTATACATGTTGAATGAGATCTGATACTGTGGTGAATCGGTAAATTGTTCAAAGTAGTGAAAAATATTTTTAAAACCCAATTCACCTCCCCTCTTGGGATCACACCTATTCCAACAACATGTGAACTATAGTGGGTCTTGTGCACAAAGTGTGGGAACCTAATGTCAATTTATGGCAACCTGAGCATACAATCCTATCAGGCATGATGCGGTTATTACAAACCATATTGAATTACAATCCGGAAAAAAGAATATAAAAATACAAATACAAATTAAGCACAATATTCTTCAATATTTTGTGACGTCACCATACGCCATCATGATAGTGTTCTTTTCAATTCCATGCGTAGAGTGAACCTGCATTCAAGTTTAGGGCAAACATTAGTACCAGGTGTATTTGTCATTATCAAAACGGGATATGACCAATTAGGTCAACACTAATGTTACTCTTTTAGTGACAGTTATTAAAACGGTCACTAAGAATAGGACAAATATTAGTGACGGTTATAAAACCATTACTAATATTTGGTCTTTTGTAACGAATTTGAGCACGGAATATGTTGATTCTATAGTGATGGTTTTAGTCTTTTTGTGACGGTTTCTAAACCGTCACTAATACTTCACCCTTCTATTATTAGTAACAGTTTTTCAAACTATTACTAATACTTTAAAATATATATATATATATATATATATATTTTAAATTCCTGTAAAAACCTGCAACTACATTTTAGCATACATAAAATTAAACTAGAATTACTAAAAAAATTCGTAAAATAAAATACAAATTGTTCAAAATTCAAATACCTACAAATAAAAATTCAAATTAAAACCTACAAATTAATTCCATTAAGATAACAAGAAATACAGGAAAAGTCAAAAGATGCACGCATCTGACTCGACTGTAGTGCCTGACATCATCGTAGTGTTCTAATAGCCGCAAACCCTACAAAATAATAATTATACAAGATATTTGCTAGTATACAATGTTTGAACATATATGCATATACTATAATTAAAAATGATCTGATAGAAAAATGATCGGACATTCAGACATAGTGTAAAAAAATGATACAATTGTAACTAACTAAGTTTGATCAGTCGAAATTCACCTAACTCGGTTTGGACCTCGTATTCCTGAATTGTAAGCTAAGTGCTTAAAATAAACTAGGTTTACTAAGTTTGTTTGTATTCTAACTTTGCTTCTAAGTGGGGAAAAAGCTCCCAGGGAAGAGTTTTTAGGCACCATCAGCTTTGGCATGTCCAAGTCAATGTGACGGACATGTTGAAATTGACTCTATTCAATTTGGACCACGTATGCTCGAATTGGACACTTGGGTGCCTAAAATGAACTAAGTTTACTATGTTTGTATTCTAATAATTTGCTTCTAAGTGGGGAAAAAATCTCTTAGGTAGGAGTTTTTTGGCACCATTAGCTTCGGCATGTCTAGATCAATGTGACAGACGTATTAGGACTGACCCCATTCAGTTTGGACCTCTTATGCCTGAATTGGAGCCTGGGTGCTTAAAATGAACTAAGTTTACTATGTTTTTATTCTAACTTTGCTTCCTAGTAGGGAAAAAGTTCTCAAGTAGGAGTTTTTGGGCACCGTTAGCTCCGACATGTCCAGGTCAATGAGATGGATGTGTCGAGACTGACCCCAATCAATTTGGACCTCGTATGCCTGAATTGGACACCTGGGTGTTAAAATGAACTAAGTTCGCATCTAATCGCATAATTTTCAATTGGGGAAGAGTTTTTGGGCACCGTTAGCTCCGACACGTCCAACTCAATGTGACGGATGTGTTGGGACAAAGCCCACTCAGTTTGGACCTCATATGCTTGAATTGGACACCTGATTGTTTAAAATAAACTAAGTTTACTATGTTTGTATTCTAACTTTGCTTCTAAGTGGGGAAAAAGATCCCAAGGAAGAGTTTTTGGGGACTGTCAGCTCCGACACGTCCAGGTAAATGTGGCGGACGTGTCGGGACTGACTCTACTTAGTTTAGACCTTGTATGCTTGAATTGGACACCTGACTGCAAAACCGTGAACTAAAGTTACTATGTTTGTATTCTAACTTTACTTTTAAGTGGGGAAAAAGCTCCCAGGGAAGAGTTTTTGGGCACCATCAGATTCGGCACGTCCATGTCAATGTGATGGACGTGTCAGGACTGACCATACTCGGTTTGCAAAAATGAGACCCAAAGCTTGATAACATGTATAGGAATATTCAACTCATGAATGTATAGATAATTATATAATATCTATTTATATAGATCCAAGTGTGGAGAATCAACTATTCGAGAAGGCGTTCAAGCTTTGATTGTATTTCATAGCAAGATTTGCTAGGAAGATCATTGTGCATGCTATGAACCAAAAATCCATGTACAACAAGTACAAAAGTATATACAAAAATTGGGACATTGATCATTACCATGATATAGGTATAGATAACACATCCAAAAGAACTTAGGATAGTTAATCATTTGCTTGAATTAGTGAAACTTGGTGAGATGAGTGCAAGATTTTTCTCTCTTCCAATGCAAGCTTCTTGTGCAGACACTTATGATGATCTGCAAACTCCACGAATAAATCCCTTAGCTGCTTAGATGTCCTATATTCTTCAGTTCCTAACTAATAGAGCTTTAATTCTTCGTCAATTCTAGCATTTGTGCTCTGTAATTCCTTTTGCAAGATGAGAATCATAAAATCAATTATGCAATTCCACAACAGAGCTCCAATACTAACAAAAAATCTCACTTTTCTACTTAATGATATTTCCTCAAAAAATAATAAAAATAAAAATGAAAGATTTATTTAGTAGCCCTTACGAAAAGTTGTTGCGAGAACAACAATAGGCCAGAAACATTGGAGTAATGCAGAAAAAAAAAAAAAAAAGCATGTCTTCATTTATGTCCAACCCATGCTACACAAGAAAAACACATGCTTTCCAAGTAAATTGTTCTGGTCAACAGTACTAAGGTGCAATTTCATGGCACACCAAAACATATAACATTTTTAATATTACAAAGTAAATTGTTCTGGTCAACAGTACTAAGGTGCAGTTTCATGGCACACCAAAACATATAACATTTTTAATATTACAAAATACAAATGTTGGAATTGGTGTATTCCCAAGAGGGGGGGTGAATTGAGTTTTAAAAATTTCTCCTAGGTTGAACTCAAGTTATAGCTAGTATTTCACAACCTATGGTCTGTCTACACATTCCTAAAAAATTAAGTATGCAAATATTTAAACCAAATAAGATATTCTTAGTAAATTAAATACTTGCATGCAATCACCACATCATATCCCGTTTAATCTTGAAAGTGTGTATGTGAAAATGATTAAACCATAAAAGTAAACATACACATAAGATGCATATCTCATTTAAATAAAGGGCATGTATGCAAAAGTAATGATAGTGATAAATGAACAAGCATACATGTGCGGAAATTAAAGTGTGCGAATTTAAATGAGATAGAGAGAGAGTGACACACGATATTTGTTATCAAGGTTCGACCAAACCAGTCAACGTCCTCGCCTTGGGCATACCCCCCAAGGATTACACTATCCCTGCTCACTTAAACGGGCGGAGCAAAAGTTGTTTACATCCTTTCCTTACAGAGCGAGGAAAACCCTAGTCACACTTTACGGGTGGTGACAAAACCCATCTCAATTACCAGGCTGAGATCAACTGGTTTGCCTTACGGGGCAGAGGCTCCCCAGTTCAAATTTCGAGCTGAACCCAACTGGCCTCATTTCTGGGGTTGATACTCCTTAGTTCAATTTATGAGCTGAACCCAACCAGTACATTAAAAATCATTTTTTATACAAAATAATGCTTCTAAATACAAGCAGAGATGAACAACACTAAAGCTCTAAAACATGCCCTTTAATATGATGTGAAATCATGATCAGTTAGAGTAAGGGTGCTTTCAAAATCATTTTGCAATCTTTGAATATAATGTGTATGATAAGGACCTCAAAGATTTAAATCCTAAATCAAATATATCTTAGAAAATATTTTCAATAAAGAAGTAGGGGAACCTAGGGTCTTGGTTTCTCAAATAATCTTTGCAATATAAAGGTTTATCTGTAACGCCCCCAAACTTGCCACGTGGGGCCCGGTGTGTGAAGAGACTGACGGGCGTCTCTGATACCATTCACATAGCGAAAATAATAAATATCTTCCACAGAAAATACCAGAGTGCTATTTTTACTTACATTGATCCATAATAATTACAATCTAATCCTTCATATTATAGAACCAGAATTAATATATATAAAACATAAACTAAATACATACCTGATTTGCTATATTTAACTCACAAAAACTACCCTGCTTTGGAGCTATCTAAGCTTGATCACCTGGATAACTTGAAAAGATTTAACATACAATGGGGTGAGACACCTCTCAGTAAGGAAGAAATAGTTTATAATAGTGTGTGGCTGAAGTGTTTATAATATAATCAATATATCCATCTAAAGTGTTCCCACAGTTCACCAGAAGTCTAAATAACATACCCATAATCACACAAAATCAACGTCTTTATCATCCAATCATATACCCATAATCATCAGTATTTTAATGTTAGTTTCCGAGAATAAGGAAATCTACCCGCCCATACAAGTAGGTTCTCTCTGCTCTAGTGCTAACACCAGTGCACTCACATTTCTCAGTAATCTCTCGGGTTATGTATTCAGGTAAAGTCACCGAGAATAGGGAAGATCACCCGCCCATACAAGTGACTTCCCTCTACTCTGGTACCCACAATTAATTACCAGCGTACTCGCCTTTCTCAGCAAGCCCTCGGGTGGAGTAATCTACTTTACCTTAAATAAATAATTAATTAATAGTCATACACAGCCAACACAATCGCTTTCCTATAGAATTTCACGCATATACTCATATCATAATCAATCCATATAAGATCAAATCACACAGCATCAACAACCATATAGGACTGGTCCACACATGACTAATCAAATCACACAGCATCAACGTCCACACAAGACTGCTCAAACTACAACATCAACATCCACACAGGACTGGTCCACACAGGACTAATCAAATCACACAGGCCACAAAACAGTACTCCGTTCATAGTAAATAGGTAAACAACCTCCTTATACTACTACCAATGTTTACCTCCCAATATAAACATCCATATAACGACCTCCGTATACCACTGCCAACGTTATTTAACGGTTATACCAGGTACGATATAACGACCTCCTCATACCACTACCAACGCTATATCGCAATTTACATGAACCACAACACAAGTCAACCACAAACCAATCATGCCACATATCCACAATCCTAGCACAGTATACACAACATCAGTATTCGCAACTAATCAGTATATTCAACCAGGTAGATCACAGCCAAATAATATTCGCAGTCTCAATAATTCCTCATTCCACATTAATCACAATCATTTAATTATTAAAAATGGTTTCAACCATACGAATTTTTCTAATATAATTTATCTACCTAAAACATTATTTTCCATACCAGCAAGGTTTAGAAAATTATACTTATATGTATATAAGAATTCATACTCAAAACTAGTCATTTTAAAATTATGAAAACGCCATTATAAAATATTTCTCCTTACCTAATTCCTGAAAAGCCTCCTAAAATAACTAGTCCTGCACCCGCAGGGTTCCCCATTCAACGCCCTGAAAACCACATCTCCCAGAACTAAACTTCAGTATTTCTTCGCATATAATATTTCCTACAACTAGGGTAAAGCCAAATTTTACATAAAAATTCTTACCTTAAATCTGGGATGAATTCCTAACTAGTCCCACCAACGATCCACTCCAGCAGATTTGCAGAGAACTCTTTCAGGAGTGTCGTGGTGGCCTCAGATTGTCAAACCGACAAAAATCCGGCCCAAAATCGAAAGGTGAAGGTGGTAGTGCCGAATTTTAGTGAGAGAGAGAGAAAACATGCACAGAATTCCCACAGAAATGAAAGAAATCCACTATTTATACGCAGGGATTCGTCGACGAGACACATCGATTCGCCGACGAGTCCTGTGCAAAATTTGACGACGAAATAGTGAACTTGTCGACGAATTTTAGTTTGTGAAAAACCCCCTCTCGGTAATTCCTCATCAACGAGACACGTACCCTCGTCAATGAGCTAATAAGAACATTCATCGATGAAACCAGTCTATTCGTCGACGAATGCTTGTTGCCACCCTTCGAATTTATTCCTTCTTCCCCTTCCATCTTCCTTATTATTTTAAATTGTTTAAAATTTCCCGCGTTGTTACATTATCAATGAAAGCATGGATGCAAAAATGTGTTTCTCCAATAACATATTTACCATGGAAATATGTGGAGAAATCCCAAAACTTTACTCTCAAAAATGTTTTTCAAATATGCAAGCAAGAGAGAGTAAAACACTTGAAAATAAATGCCCAAATAAAAAAAAAAAAGGCTCTCTTGTAAAAATGATTTTCAAAACATAAACAAAAGAGAGTTTGCAGAGTATAAAATTTATCCCATAAAAAGATTTTTGAAACAGAAACTGAAATGGGGGAACTTTGATTAAAAAAATATTTGAGAATTTTAAAGTTAATCAAAGTTGATAATTAAACAAATGAAAGGGGTATTTATAGTTTTTCTGAAAAAGTGACCGTTAAGGACACGCTCGGTATTTTTAAAAATGTTTAATTAAATTTTAACCGTGTTTTACCACAGGTAATTAACTCAACCTGAGAGGTTCAGTCGCCCGGTGCTTAAATTTCAAAGGGGTTCAGTTAGCCGAGCTAGGGGTCAGTTGGCCGAGCAAAGGCGATTTCCTTTCCTTCGTCATTTCGGTCGCTCGGTGAATGGTTCGATCTGCCGGTTTACAAGGTTCGATCGCCCGATGCCTTTTTGAACTTCAAGTTCGGTCGCCCGGGGTCGGCGGGAAAGTCAATGACTAGGGTTTGGTTGACTGTGGAAGCTACATTCATTTTTGGTTCAATTGCCCGAGGCTTCAATTAGCTATTTGACTTTTTGGCCAACAGTGTGTTCGGTTGACCAAGGGGTATAACACATAAATCGGTCAGTCGCCTAAGGCTTTTAATTAAGCCTAGAAAACCCAACGTCGGTTGACCTCTTTGTAAGCCCTAATTTTTTACCTTAATTTATTTTGAAATCCTTTTGTGTTATTCAGGAAATTTGGGAAAAGATTTTATATGAGTGGTTAGGTCCCTACGGTCAATCTATGACTATCTGAGCATTCAATCCATATCATACAAAAACATGCATTATTACATACCAAAGTAATAAAAATAAATGCATATACAATTAAAAACAAATGTCTTCGTCTTCCTTTTGCTCTTCAAGACTCCATGGAAAGCACCAGAATGATGATAAGCTTGAAGTTCCTCCTGACTTCCACTTCCACTTATATGTGTGTTTGAATTAAGTACTTGTTCACATACTAAATACACACATAAGAAATATGTGCTTTGTCAGCATCAAAACAAGGATCGGACTCAAAAAGTCAACAATAAACCATATTATCTCTTTTGCCCTTAAATATGCATATTATAGTAAGCTAAGAACTTGCCTGGGACTTCTCTTTTAGGTTCCTAGTTAATGGTTTAAACAATCCATGTCTTGGTATCTTTTCAGTTATCACCCATGACTTCCAGAAAAGGAATGAAAGCTAGCTAACCATAAAATGATCAAAATCACAAACATCACTTGGCATTGGATTGGGGAAGTTATAGGACCATTAAAGAATTCACTTATTCAATGAATCCCAAGTCATGAAAATATCTAGAGTTTTCAAACAAAAGTGCAATATTCAGTCAAAAGGTCAATTTACATTTGGTTCAATATGACAATGGAAATATAAGTTCTAATGAAAGCAATTACTCCAAATCCAATATAATCTAATATAGAAGTAAAGGAAAAAGGTGGACACTATACAATCAACAATGAATCAACTATGTTGTATAACAGCTCATCTCATGCAAGGAAATAGCTGCAGTAATCTCTCCGTGTGTTTTAGTGGGGTAGCAGTGAGAGCAAGTGTGTGCGGCTTACCCACTCATATGCTTGTATGTTTACTACATGGAAGAAACCATTCAATAATATATAAATAATAAATAAAGAAATTGACTAATTAACTGCAAAGAAAAAAGATGCAAGTAACAACATTGAAAGGGGTCAACACTAAAAATTAGATACTTGTATTACACTAAAAAGATGCAACTTGTATTTGAGAAGTAAGCAAATGCAGCCAAAATGTGCTCGAAAAAGAATGGCTCTCTCTCTAAATGCATTCCACATACAACAATGATGCTCAGAAAACTAATTCCACCAAACAATCAATGATGCTAAATTGTGAACAATGAACTCATAATGCACTAATAGCGTAACATATTAAAATTAACAAAACAGGTCATTAACGGAATACAAGGTAATGCAAAATAGCAATTTAAAAAATTTCCAGGTTATGGTCATATCACATATGGATATAAGGAAGCTATGGATACAAAGAAGTTGTTGTATACTCCACTTCAATTCACCAAATATATACAAAAATATTGATACTCATCAATTTTTTTATAAATCCATCTGACAAAAGACAAGATACTGTAAAATCGAGCAAACAAAAATAATTTCTTGAATTTAACATTTCAAAGCTACACTTCATTCACATTATGCTGATGAAACAAAGGAAACCATAAAAAATAAAAAAATTAGAAAGCAGGCAACACTAATTGGGACCAAGTTACCAAACCACCAAGGCGCAACAAAAATAGATACCTTCCTGTTGCAAATGTTATAATGTGATTTGGATTCTCCAAAAATTTCCATAATTTCTCCAGGTGCTCTTTACAATCCAACACAATGGTTCCCCTCATGTATGTCTCTAAAGACAAGTTTGGGAAAATGCACACTTGTGTTGATATGTTAGTCTTCTTATGTATGAATTCCACAACTATTCTTGGGGACAAGTCTTTCTCCAAATTGTCAATTAACACAAAATGCTGATAGCTAATGATTCTATTCATAAGTGAATTTTCCCCTCCCATATCTACTTCTTGCTCTATAGACTGAGACAAGCTTGACTTTTTCTTGACATTTGAACTATAAATATCCTCATGACAAGCAACACTTCTAACACTAGAAACACCGCCTTCTTCCATTGTTAAATTGTGTCTAAGAAAAATATGTCCAGCTCTAAACAGAGTAAAGTACATTAGTTCATAAACCGAAAAAAGAAGCTATAATACCATACACAACAATAAGGAGTTAATTTGTAGTTTCATTATCACCACTAAACCCGCTTTACAAGACTATGCAAAATATTAATTCCATTATTTTCTGTTAACAAGATGTGCTGAAAAGATAAAAATATTCACAAAAGCAATTAATCAAGTTAAGATATTAATTGATGGGATTATTATCACAAATTTTAAGACTTCATTAACCCCTACTCAACTTCAAGCACATCCTCATCACAATTGATGAGACCATTAGTGACCTTTTAATTGTCAACATTCCATCAACCAACTGTGGTTTTAGTGTATGTTGGATCCTTTAGTTCAACTTACTAACATTGAATAGTAAGGGGAACAAATTTTACATTTATTTTAAACCGCTACTAATAAAAATGTATTTATATATTTAAATATACTTTTTTTCACATTTTCACTAATCAATGCTTCATAAATTAATTAATAAAATAAAATTTATTATACACTCCACTAATCAATTATTTTATTTGTAGGTCATAAGGTTCAAATTTGGGAATCGTTGCATCGTTTAATGCAAGTTTAGTTTTCATAGGTCTTTTTTCTTATGACTATGGTGGCGGGAGTCAGTTTGTGTAAAAAATATGCATGTTTCACATGTTAGGCACCTCGAACCCCATTTTTTGACTTGTTTTTAGGTCCTGAAGTTTAAACTCGAGAACCGTTGGCTTATTTGATGTAGGACTAGTTCCCACGGGTCATTTTACTTACGATCACGGTGGCGGAAGTTGGGTTGCAGCGACAACATCTATATTCCATGTTTTAGGCACCTTGAACCCCGATTTTGACTTGTTTTGCAGATTATATGGTTCAAACATGGGAACCTTCAGAACATTTGACGCAAGTTTAGTTCCTATGCGTCATTTTACTTTCTAATACAATGGCGGTAGTTGGTTTATGACAAGAATAATCATAGTACATGTTTTGGACACCTTGAACCCCATTTTTGACTTTTTTTTTTCCTGCATGCATGGGTGGGTTGCTCGTGAAGATGATTACATTTCAGCAGGGTCAATAGGAGACCATCTTCGTAGCCGTGGATAGATGAAAAAAAAAATTCTGATATTATCCAAGAAGCAAAACTGGATAGATATCAGGTGATATTGTGGCACACCTCGCCAGTGTGCTTGACACAACAAATGAGAATCTAGATGCGTTGAAGATAAAATACAACAAGCAACCCATGTCCTTTTAAGTAGAATGTTTTAAGAAAAAGACCATCACTAGTATTCTTATAGTAGTGACGGTTTTTACCATCGTCACTAATAATGCATTTGTTGACGGGCAAAAAAGTTCAATAAGTTACCAAGTACAGAGGACTCGTCTCTTCACAGTCTCACCGAGAAGAAATTATCTTCTAACTTGACCTTTATAAGTTGACTCAAGATCTCTCAAAGGGGTGCATTATTAGTGTCAGTTTTAAAAACCGTCACTAATAATGCACGTTAACGAAAGAATAATCTATGTTTGATTGCTTGAGTTTAGACGATGAGCTACGGTCATTCGTTAGGTGCTCGTGTCCTTGTGAGCTAGTTGGAATAAGTTATGTAGCGAAGTATCTGCCACATTAGGTGGCTATGCAATTTGGAATGGATCGATAAATTCCAGACAAGGTTGAATTCTTGCCTATCCCGCTAAGGTCATTCAAAGCAGGGGTTTCCATTAGGTATTACAATTGGTGGAAGAGTCATATGTTGACTCGAGAGAATTGTAATGAAGTATGTATTTATGAAGATGAGTAATCCTAAAACTTTACCATCTAATCAAGATAGAATGCACAGGGAAGGTTGTGATTCCTTTGCATCGAGGAATCCTAGCAATCCTAGTGAAGGACTATCCAAGGTCAAGGTAGAGACGGTAAGTGAATGGAGCACTGAGGAGGACGATTTCCCTCCAGATACGGCGGTTCAACTCAGTGATGCAAGTGAAACTAATGTGAAATCAAAAGTGGCACCAATGTTCCCACCTAAAAAGGGTGAAAGCAGCTGTCATGACACAGTTGTATGAAGGAGTACTCTAAAACTGTCACTAATATAATACTACTAGTAATAGTCTTTGTCTCCAGGCATTAATTCTACTTAAGGACATGCTTCTCTCCTTTGAACCTGTTTTGAATTCTTCATTCTACAATTCCTCTTATTATTCGAGTCTTCTTGAACTCTTCCACTGTTGCTTCTGCCCTCAGAAGCACCTTTCCTTTAACCTTTATGCTTCTCTTCTTTGATCCTCAAGCTCTCCAACTATTCTTTTATATCATCACAATCCCTTCTCAAAATTCTTAATAAACAATTTATTTACTCTTCCTCTATATTTGTTTCTGACTCTGTGTGTTTGTGTACTTCTACCTTTCAAGATCTCAGTTTCTGAACCTTAAGTGGAATGCTTGCAGAGAAAGACCGTCACTAGTAGTCTTATATTAGTGATGGTTTTATAGTACTTCTTGATGCGACTGGGTTATGACAATTGCTTTCACCCTTTTCGGGTGGAACCATTGGTGCCACTTTTGATTTTACATTAGTTTCACTTGTATCACTAGGTTGAACCTCCGTATCCAGAGGGAAATCGTCCTCCTCAATGCTCCATTCACCTACCGTCTCTACCTTGATCTTGGAGGGTCCTTCACTAGGATTGCTAGGATTCCTCGATGTAGAGGAATCGCAACCTTCCCTGTGCATTCTTGCTTGATCATATGGTAAAGTCTTAGGATTAATCATCTTCATAAACACATACATCATTACAATTTGCTCGAGTCAACGTATGACTCTTCCACCAGTTGTAATACCTAATGGAAACCCCTACTTTAAATGATATTGGTGGGATAGGCAAGAATTCAACCTTGCCCAGAAGTTATCGATCCATTCCGAATTGCATAGCCACCCAATGTGGCAGCTACTTTGCTACACAACCTATTCCAATTAGCTCACAAGCACACAAGCACCTAACGAACGACCGCAGCTCGTCATCTAAACTCAACCAATCAAACACAGATTGTTCTTTTGTTAACGTGCATTATTAGTGACGGTTTTAAAAACTGACACTAATAATGCACCCCTTTGAGGGATCTTGAGTTGACTTATAAAGGTCAAGTTAGAGGATAATTTCTTCTCGGTGAGATTGCGTAGAGACGAGCCCTTTGTACTTGGTAATCTATTGAACTTTTTTCCTCGTTAACAAATGTGTTATTAGTGACAGTTGTAAAAACTGTCACTAATATAAGAATACTAGTGACTGTCTTTCTCTTTAAGCATTCTATTTAAAAGGACATGGGTTTCTCATTGTAATTTATCTTCAACTCATCCAGATTCTCATTTGTGGTGTCAAACACACTGGCGAGGTATGTCACAACATCTCCTGATATCTATCTAGTTTTGCTTTCTGGATAATATCACCAATTGATTTTATTTGTCCACTGCTACGAAGATACTCTACTATTGACCCTTCTGAAATGTAATCATCTACACGAGCAACGCACCCATGCACGCAGGAAAAGAAAGGAGGAAGGAGGATAGGAGGGAGGAGGGAAAGGATGAGGGAGTCCAAATTGAGTGGGGCTAGTCCCGACACGTCCGTCACATTGACCTAGACATGCTAGAGCTAACGGTGCCCAAAAACTCTTCCCCAAGAGCTTTTCCCCCCCTGGACAATTCAAGAATGCTTGAATAATCACTCATTTAAGTTCAAAATGAAGCTTTAAACAAGGTGAGACCAAATAGTATCCATAAACCATTAGGACCTTCGACTTGTTTTACATAAGACCTGTTAAGATATTCGAGATCCAAAATAAGGCTTATGTATTTGTGTGCTTTAAATGTGTACATGGTTTTAGTTTATACAATGGATGAATTCCATTTATGTATTCAATGTTCTGAATTCCACATAATGACGCTTAATCATCTTGCAGTTCTCAATTTGTTCAATTAACTGGCATGCAACATCCTAGTCAACTAAGCAGCATGCATTTCAAAATTTCTGCATCAAGTATGTAGATGCTTTCAACTCAACCAGCAAGCAATATCCTAGTCATCTATCCAGCATGCGATTCTCAATTTCAGCATCAAGCATGTAGATACTCAGTTGTATATTTAGAAAAGAAAAATTTCTGTATCAAGCATGCAGATGCTCATTTGTATATTCAGCAATTAAAGATAGACACAACATTTTCTGCATCAAGCATGTAGATGCTCATTTATGTATAACAGTTAATGAGTTATAATACGACTATAAGCCAGTTATGCTTTATGGTACAGAATGCTAGGCAACTAAGAAACAATATGTACAAAAAATGAAAGTTGCTAGGATGTGTATGTTAAGGTAGATGAGTTAAGACTCACTCTGAAATGAGCTGCACAAAGGCCATCCCAAGTATAAGAGTTACGTCATGTAATAATTAGCCCAAAAAGGCTAGATTGTCCCTTAAGGGAATGCAGATTGGTTTTAAACTACCGCAAAACAAAAACAAAAAGAAAATAAGAAAACACAATTTACTGAACATGGTTCAAATTCGATTTATTGGGATTTTTGAAAGTTTGTGATGAAATTAAAATGACATGAAACCTAAACTATGAACGTAACACGCATAGAACCAACCAAAGAACTCACTGATTAAACATTCAAATAATAAATCAAAAGCAAGAGCCTCACAAACTAAACTTTAACTTAAACAATGGTTTAACATATATAAATCCAACAATAGATAACCAACAATAACTACAACAAAAATAATTAACTTCAGCACTGACTTAGGAATTATAGACCAACTCAACACAATAATAACTTAACCAAAAAAATAAAGCAAACAAGACTCATTCAATAACAAACTAAACTCACAATGATAATAACTAAATAAGGAAATAAAGCAAACAATATCTTAAATAAAAATGACCTAATTCAAGGAAAAACTTAAACAAAATGTTGAAGAAAATAACACATGAGTAAAGCAAAGCTATTAAATAAAGGAAGAGAGACAAGATCATAAACAAATTAAAATAAACTAAACTTAATAATGACTTAATTAAAAGTAACTCCCAACAATGACTTCAATAAAATTAACTAAACTTTAAACCAAAGCAAAGTTCCAATAAAATATTTAAATTGACATTAAAGTAAAATAATCAAAAGCAAAGGTTCAACAAGAATTCTAAAATAACATTAAATGAAATAAAACAAGTAAATAAAAGAATTGGAAGAGAGAGAGAGAGAGAGAGAGAGAGTAATGGAGAGTGGCCATAGGTGTGTGAGAAGAGAGTGTTCCCAAGCTGCTGCTGCACAGCTCCAAAAGAACCTTGCGACTGCCTACGAAAAGTCCCCCCTCCTTTTTTGTGCGCGGCGCACCAACCCCCCAAGAGAAAACCTCCCAACTCCTCTTTCAAACCCTAGCCTCCCTAAAAGTTTCCTTGAAAACCTTAAAAACAAAACCCTTTTGCCATACCATCTATTGAGACCCAGTTGCATGGGCTTCTTTATAGCATGTGGTCACATCAAGCCCAGCCCTCCTTTTTACCATGTGGCGCCCAGCGCATGCCCTTTGCTAGGCTTCCTTCATTTTGGCTTCAACTCCAGCGCCTAGGTCCTTTTTTTATTTTCATGCGGTGCCTCTTGAATATGTATAAAGGCCGGTCTTCTTCAAGCATGGGCCTACGTACGTCCAACCCCTTTTTTGTTTGCTTAGCACCACACCCACTTGAAAACCCCCAAGCCGACCTTCTCTTAATCCACCGTATCCCCATTATGTTCATGCATAGGCTAGTATTGTCAATGTATGAAGCCCAGCTCCTTTTTGAAACTCTCCTCATGTCTCCATACACGCATGCCCACTTCATTGTTCATGCATACACACACTGCTCTCCACTCTAATTTCTTCTTGTGCAGCTCCTAGCCTTCTCAAGCATGGCCCAGTTTCTAAGGAGAACTCCACAAACATGCATTTGTAACCCATTTTGCATGGCTTCTTTGATGAAGCTCGTGGCTACGACTCATGTAATTTCACGCATGTCGTATGCACACATGGCTCCCGTAGCTCACGACCCCTTCATGTGCATGGTCCCTTGGTTCTTTTTCACGTATACGGCTCACGTACATTTTAATTTCAACTTTAATTTTTAAAAATTATCCTATAATAATAAAACGCGAATATCTTTACATTTATGAAAAAAATAGGATAATTATCTCAAGATTATCAAATGAGCTCAATGTTAAAATACTAAACATAATTAGGCATTTAATTGAAATTATAATCTTTAGTTCATGATTTTAAACACCTAATTACGCAACTTTGACGTGTAATCACACCCCCCAACTAACATTTTTCTAGTCTCTAACAAATAACATGAATGCATTCATACTAGGAGAGTAGCAACTAAAATTCCAATACTCATGAAAATCACATGCCATGAAATATGCTTAGTGAGTTTGGGAACACATGAAATAGATTAATCCAAGCTAAGTATCAATTCAGATTATACACCATTTAGTAAATCAACCAAGGTAATGGAATGTAACAAAGCTCACGTGCATGAGAATAGGGCTAGAATAATAAGATTAACTGCCAAAAGACATTAACAGTTTCAATCACAACAATTTATCTGAGACAACCGCATGGTCTTACTCTAATTCAAAACCATTGTATTAGCGGCTTTCACACTAATACAATTTAAAAGGTACCCACTTTCTTTTTTAGTTAGGACCCTGGTAATAGGTAGCCGTTTCTAGTGCATAAATGTACAATGGTTGCTTCCACGCTACGCTACTACACTTTAAAAGGCACCCACTTTTTTTATTTAGTTAGGACCCCGATAATAGGTAGCCATTTCCAATACACAATTGTTTCCCTCTTCTTATTTCCTTTTTTGTTCTTTTCTATTTTCTCTCTTCTTTTTTTTTTTTTTGGCAATTCATCCCTAACTTGTTTCTCATTTTCATTTGCTTCACGCTTTTTCTTTTTCTCATTTCTCTTTTTTTTTTTCTAAGCCATTAGAATATGGTTCATTAGAGTCTCAAACAACTGAAGTATACATCAACCAAAGACAATCTAAGGTAGTCTTTCTAAACCTTCTAACCTATGTAGTGTGTGTAGAAAAACTTTCAATATCCTTCCCTTGGTTGAAACTAAGTGAAATGCATAAAGTTCCCTTTTGATTTAAACGCTGATTTGCACTACATCCTACGTGTTCCATATCCTTGAAAAGGAAAAAAAAAAAATTTGGGCATGTAATGTTCATAGGTAAGGAATTTAGCATGCTCTGAGCTTAATACCAGTACTTTCCAAAGGTGGAACAACTGTCTTAAACATGCTCACATCTCATGCAAATATCACATTAAAACTCATCAGATGGCAGCACACAATTGCACATGCAAATTCTCTCCTCCGAACTAAATAGAAACATTCTCCTCAATGTGAAAACATAAAGGAGACAAAAAAGATGATAATGAAGGAAGTAAAGGAGTACCTAGGCAGAGAAGTAAGGGAAAAGAAAGACTGATACTAAATAAAAATGTACCTAAAAATAAACTAAAAATAAAATATAAAAAAATGAAAATAAAGGAAAGAAAAACATCATAGTTTGTCTAGAGGAGGCTCGGGAGGAATTTCATCTGGTGGGTGCAAGTTTATAAATTAAATTGGCAGGTCTCTAAATTTGAGTCACTGCAATGAATTGGTTTTGCTACCATTCTGCTCAGCCTCCCTATCTGGTGTACCAGCCACCTTACCACTGTGGAGATTTGTTTCGGCATTGCAATCCCTTACATTTACTTTAATAGAGGATGACGGCTCCACGATTGCAAACTGCACTTGAGTATCTAACTGGAATTGAAATTGAGATTCATCTTTCTCTAATGCAATCAATGTTGTGTTCAGCCTAGTCAAATTGGTGCTTATCTCGTTGATAACTTGAGAATTCTGAGTGTTGATCACATTTTGGCTTGCCATGAATTGCTGAAGTGTATTTGTCATTTGTGTCATGCTATCCTCAAGAGACTTCTTCGGTGGAGCAGGTTCTATTAAAGAATAGATTTAGAAATTTGATATGGCTGATATTGATGCTGAAAGGCAACCTGATGATATATCGGTTGAGAACGTGGTGCATAGGACTAGGAAGGTTGATTCAGAGGTTGCTCTGTACTATTCTCCTTTTCCATCTCCATAGCATCCAATCTTCTGGTGATCTCAGCCATTCATTTCTCAACCTCAACATCATCTTTCAGATCAAACCACTCTCCACCATGTATTGCTCTCAATGGTTGATCTGCAATTGATCTTCTATCAATCCTACTGTTCCACTGCTAAGCATTTTAAGCTAAATGATCCAGAAAATCCAATGCCTCATCAGGCTCCTTGTCGAAGAAATCTCCCGAACACATAGTATGGACGAACTGTTTCGATTCAGAAGTCAACATAGTGTAGAAATAGTTGATCAGGTGCAATGATTCAAATCCATGGTGGGGACACATGCTAACCAGATCTCTAAATCTCTCCCAACTTGCATGAAATGTCTCATAAGCTCTTTACATGAATCGACTAATCTGTTCCTACAAAAATTGAGTTCTCTGTAAGGGAAAAAAATTATGCAGAAATTCACATTTCATATCAATCCAACTAGAGATAAAGTTAGGCCTCAAAGAATTAAACCGCATCTTCACTTTATCCTTCAAAGAGAAAGGAAATAAACAAAGTTTAGTAAATTCATCAGTTCGAGCTCTAGCAATAAAACTAGCGTAGGCCAACTAAATGTCCATCAAGTGCTGGTAAGGACTCTTAGAATCCATCCCGTGGAACTGAGGTGTCATTGACATCATTCCACGCTTAATCATGAAATTATGTGCATCATCAGATAATGCAATGCGAGATGGTGTAGTGGTTCGTGTAGGCTGCAAAAAAAAAATCCATAAGAGTGTGTGGTGTAGGTTCAGCCATAGTTTCTTCAAGACACTTTTTATTTTATGGGAAAAATCAAAAGAACGGGAAAAACACTAGTTTGAAACTAAATTGGACGTTCCCCGGCAACGACACCAAAAACTTGACTCATTCTGAAATGAGCAGCGCAAAGGATATCCCAAGTATAGAAGTTACGTCGTGTAATAATTAGCCCAAAAAGGTTAGATCGTCTCCTCAGGTAATGCAGATTAGTTTTAAACTACCGCAAAAAAAAAAAAAAAAAAAAAAAAAAAACATAATTTACTGAACATGGTTTAGATTTGATTTCTTGGGATTTTTGAAAGTTTGTGATGAAATTGAAATGACGCGAAACCTAAACTATAAACCTAATACGCATAGAGCCAAACAAGCAACTTACTGATTAAACATTCAAATAATAAATCAAAAGTAGGAGCCTCACAAACTAAACTTTAACTTCAACAATGGTTTAAAACTTAAACAATGGTTTAACATAAATAAATCCAACAATAATTAATCAACAATAACTTCAACAAAAATAATTAACTTCAACACTAACTTAGGAATTATAGACCAACTCAATGCAATAATAACTTAACCAAAAAAAAAAGCAAACAAGACTCATTCAATAACAAACTAAACTCACAATGATAATAACTAAATAAAGAAATAAAACAAACAATATCTTTAAAAAAATGACTTAATTCAAGGAAAAACTTAAACGAAATGTTAAAGAAAATAGCACATAAGTAAAGCAAAGCCATTAAATAAAGGAAAAGAGACAAGATTTTAAACAAATTAAAGTAAACTAAAATTAATAACAACTTAATTAAAAGTAACTCCCAGCAATGACTTCAATGAAATTAACTAATCTTTAAACCAAAGCAAAGTTCCAATAAAATATTTAAATTGACATTAAAGTAAAATAGTCAAAAGCAAAGGTTCAACAAGAATTCTAAAATAACATTAAATGAAACAAAACAAGTAAAAAGAAAACCTCCCAGCTCCTCTTTTAAACCTTAGCCTCCCTAAAAGTTGCCTTGAAAACCTAAAAAACAAAACCCTCCTGCCACACCATCCACCGAGACCCAGCTGCATGGGCTTCTTCATAGCATATGGTCACATCAAGCGTGACCTTCCTTTTTATCATGCGGCACCCAACACATGCCCATTGATGGGCTTCCTTCATTTGACTTTAGCTCAAACGCCGAGGTCCTTTTTCTCTTTTCATGTGGCGCCTCTTAAATATATGTAAGGGTCGGTCTTCTTCAAGCATGGGCCTATGTGCATGGCCTATGCACGTCCAACCCCTTTTTTCTTTGCTCAGCGCCGCACCTACTTGAAAATCCCTAATCAGCCTTCTCTTAGTCCACCGTATCCCCATCGCGTACATGCATGGGCTAGTCACTTCCATGCATGAGCCTAGCTTCTTTTTGAAACTTTCTTCACGTATCCATTCATGCACGCCCACTTCATTGTTCATGTGACGACTCACTTAATTTCCACATATTTTTTTTCCATAATATAATAAATTAATATCAAAAAACTCAACGGATCGTAATCCACCTAGACTCGTGGGTACTAAGGATACATCAGAACATATAATGGAAGCCTAAGAGGCAGGAAACATGCAATCATAATTTCATAAATACAAAATTATCCATCACAAAACCAGAGTTACTACATCCACTGTATTCAAGTTTATACATCCCAAAAATAAAATCTAGGGACATTTCACGAAATCCAACCGTCCCCACCGAAACTTACCCTTCAGAGAGGGCAGATCAATAGAACTATAACAGTGGAGCTTTACCCGCTCTCCTATCAGGGGCTCCTGAAATGTTTATGAAATTCAGGGTGAGACGCCTCTCAGTAAGGGAAATAAACTAACACTAGTGTGTGGTAACATCAATATTTCCGTGTTCTATATAAAATCATACATAAACATATCAATATAACTGTATGTATCATATCTGGGAAACATACATTTTCAAATCATAGCAGAACATACATGATTTTCATAAATATAATTCATCTCGTATAACATAATATGAAAACAGTCCTGGTAGGTTAGTTGGCTATTGTCGTGTATTACCCACACATGACTGGGTTGTGTGACTCGAAGGTGGGACCGGACAATGGTTGGCTGACCACTGTCAAGTCAAAAATACAGTCTGTAAATCCGATGGGTCTGCCAAACCTGGTCCGTACACCAGGGGCGCTCACACACTTCTTAAAAACCACATCGACCATCCAATCTCACACCACTTCATACAACGACGTTAACACAAATATCATGATCATGATGACCATGGACACATAGCAACGGTACCGTGCAAGTGCTGGCCTAGACCAAGCCAACTAGGTTCTGATACCATGTAACATATACTGAAACTGTGATACATGGATATTTCATATCATTAATTATCAAATCAATCATATCATTTTGCATAAATACATATATCATGAAAATCATTGACCCATACCCCGATATTTCACATTTTACCATAGCTCAGCCCGTACGCCAACAAATCATATCCATAGCACAACTCGTACGCTGGCAAATCATTTCCATAGCTCGGCCTGTACGCCAGCAAATCATACACATAGCACAGCCCGTACGATGGCAAATCATTTCCATTGCTCAACTCGTACGCCGACAAATCATACACATAGCTCAACCTGTACGCCGATTTTTCATTATAAAAAATCTGTATCATTAAAACATTCCTAGAAAACAGTATTTCATAACAATTTCTACTCATGCCATACTAAACAGGTTTTTCGTATATTTAACATACCATCATTTTCAATAGTATTTTCCCAAATATAAATCATATATAAATATATTTATTTCTTGGTAATCAAATGCTATAATATTATACATACTTTTCATAAAACACTAGCTTAGTTTATCCCCTTACCTGAGTCCTAAAAAGCCCCTAAGAGAAATACTCCTTCATTTGCAGGGTTCCCCATTCAACACCCTGAAAACAACATTCCCCAGAACCAAAGTTCAGTATTTCTACGCATACTTCACATTCTACAACTGTCAAAAAACCAAACACTGAGTAGAAAGTCTTACCCTGGATTTGGGATGGTTTCCAACTCAGCCCCACCAACGATCCGCTTCGACAAACTTGCAAAGAACTTTCCCAGAAGCATCGTGGTGGCTTTAGAACGTCGAACAAGGAGAAAAAATGGACCAAGATCTTAGAGAGAAGGGTAGGGACCAAAGGATGAGAGAGAGAGAGAGAGAGAGAGAGAGAGAGAGAGAGAGAGAGAGAGAGAGAGATTCTGTACAAAAACTTTCGTCCAAAAATGGATTTTAGGCCTATTTAAACTGTGGCCTTCGTTGATGAGCCACGTCATCTCGTCGACGAGGCCAAGAAGAAGACTCATCAATGAACCTCAACCCTCATCGACAAATTTCAGACTTCCAAAATCCTCTCTCGGTATCTTCTCGTTGACAAGACGAAACCCCTGTGTTCGTCAACGAGGCCTCAAAATTTTTTTGGGATTATCCCATCCAAAATGCAATGTCGTCGATGAACGCAAGGTGTTCGTCGACAAAGTCGGTTGCCTTTTTCTGTTCTTGTTTCATTCCCCTTACTCTTTATTATTTAAATACCATTATTCTTCTAGTCATTACATTCTCCCCTCCTTATAAAATTTCGTCCTCGAAATTTACTATTCATGTAACTCATCATCCCTTAACACGAAAAGGGTCTACTTATTTTATTAGTTACCCTCACTTATGACGGAGGAATACCGTTGTTACAATCCGAGTCCTGGGAGATTACATATACTAAAAAAAAATTCTCCCAAAACTAAAATACTACACTAATTAAACCATTACATGTACTTGCAAAAGAAATACTATCTAGCTACTTACATTTTACCCATTTAGACTTCTTGGAATAGGTGTGGATACTTCTGCTTCATCTACCCCTTAGACTCCCAAGAAGTCTCTTCTATTGCATGATTCCTCCACAAAACTTTTACTTGAGGAATCTCCTTGTTATGTAACTCTTGTACTTTCCTATCCAGAATCTGTACTAGTACCTCCTCATACACCAGTGAATCACTAAGCTCTAATTCACCATAACTAATGATATGAGAAGGATCTGTGACGTATTTCCTCAACATGGACATATGGAATACGTTGTGGATCCTGGACAACATAGGTGGCAAAGCTAGCTTGTAGGCAATCGGCCCCACTTTATCTAAAATCTCAAATGGACCGATAAACCTAAGACTATGTTTACCTTTCTTGCTGAACCTCATAACCCCTTTCAACGGAGCTATCTTCAAAAACATATGATTACCCATATCAAATTCCAAATTCCTGTGGCGATTATTAGCATAACTTTTCTATCGGCTCAGAGTTGCACTGATTCTATCCCTGATAAGCTGAACCTTATTGTACGCCTGCTGCACAAGCTCTGGCCCCATAACTCGCCGCTTACCCGTCTCATCCCAAAACAAAGGAGAATGGCATCTCCTACCATATAGAGCCTCAAATGGTGTCATGCCAATGCTGGTCTGATAACTGTTATCATACACAAACTCTACCAATGGCATGAACTGAGTCCAACTATCCCCAAAATCCAACATGCACGCTCGGAGCATATCCTCCAATATCTGCATCGTCCTCTCAGTCTGCCCATCTGATTGAGGATGGAATGTCATGCTAAACGATAATAGAGACCCTATAGCTTCTTGCAAGCTCCTCCAAAAACATGACGTAAAACGCGGGTCTCGATCTGACACAATCAATACTGACACCCTATGAGAACGAACTATCTCCTGAATGTAGATCTCCGTTAAACGGTTAAGGGAGTAGCTGATCTTGATAGGTAAAAATTGGTCGTGCATAGTCAAACGGTCAGCAATCACCCAAAAGGCATTTTGACCGTGTAACGCCATCAGCAGTCCTGTCACAAAATCCATAGATATATGATCCCACTTCCACTCTGGGATAAATAACAGATGCAACTACCCTGTCGGCCTCTAGTGCTCAACCTTTACCTACTGGCACGTCAAACACTGCATTATATACTGGGTAATCTCTCTCTTCATACCACTCCACCAGTACGACTCTCGCAGATTCCTATACATCTTCGTACTGCCAGGATGAACTGTATACAAAGATCTATGAGCCTCCTTTATAATAGTCTTCTTGATCTCAGTATCGGTAGGAATGCATAATCTAGAACGAAATCACAAAACGCCGTCATCTACAATACTGAATTCCTCCCTCTGACCATTCTGCACTTTATCCATCATCTCTGCTAATTCTGGGTCTTCTTTCTAAGCAGCTTAATTCTTTCTTGCAGAGTAGGCTGCACCACTAAACTGACAATGTGAGCCCGAGAACCACTTTCAACTAACTCAATGTCGAGTCTCTCTATATCCATCATGATCAGATACTGGATCTCCATAGCCACCAACGTTGATTCCCTGGACTTCCTGCTCACCGCATCAACCACCACATTTGCTTTCCCTGGGTGATAACTGATGGTAAAATCAAAATCCTTAATTAACTCCAACCACCTTTTCTGCCTCATATTCAGTTCCTTTTGAATGAAAAAGTACTTTAAACTTTTATGGTCGGAGAAGATCTCACACCGCTCGCCATACAGGTAATGCCTTCAAATCTTTAATGCGTGTATTACTGTAGGCAATTCAAGATCATGAGTAGGGTAGTTCTTTTCATATTATTTCAACTGTCTGGACGCATACACCACCACCCTGCCATGCTGCATTAATACACAACCAAATCCCTTCAAGGACGCATAACTGTAAATGACATACACCTTACCCCCTAACGGGATGACCAATACTGGTGTTGTGACTAATCTTTGCTTCAGTTCTTGAAAACTATGCTCACAGCTGTTGTCCCACTGAAATCTAACATTTTTCCTCGTCAGTCGTGTCAAAGGCCCTGACAAAGCTGAGAATCCCTCAACGAAACGGCGGTAATACCCAACTAGCCTCAAGAAACTCCTGATCTCCTGAACATTCCTCAGTCTAGCCCAATTCACTATGACCTCAACCTTACTAGGATCCACAGAAATACCATCTCCAGATATAACATGCCCAAAGAACATGACCTTCTCAAGCTAGAATTCACATTTACTGAATTTGGCGTACAACTTCTTTTCCTGTAGTGTCTGCAGAACCTGCCTCAAGTGCGTCTCATGCTCCTCATGGCTCCTCTAATAGACCAGTACATCATAAAAAAAAACAACAATGAAATGGTCTAGGTATTGATGGAAGACTCTATTCATCAAGTCCATAAATACCGCAGGAGCATTCGTCAAACCAAACGGCATAACAAGAAATTTGTAATGCCCGTACCTGGTCCTTAAAGCCGTCTTCGAGATGTATTTAGCTTTCACTTTCACTTGATGATAGCCGGATTTAAGGTCAATCCTTGAATACACCTGTGTACCCTAGAGCTGGTCAAACAAATCATCGATATGGGGTAGAGGATACTTGTTCTTGATTGTCACTTTATTAATTTTCCTATAGTCTATACACATCCTCATAGACCCGCCTTTCTTCTTCACAAATAAAACTAGAGCTCCCCACGGAGATACACTAGGTCATATGAAGCCTTTATCAAGTAGATCTTGCAACTGATTCTTCAATTCTTCTAACTCTGCTAGCGTAATCCAGTAAGGTACTTTAGAAATCGGTGTTGTACCTAGAAGTAGATCAATAGGAAAATCTACCTCACGATCAGGTGGCAAGCCTGGTAACTCATCTGGGAAAATATCTGTAAATTCATTTATGACAGGCGTGCTAGAAAATTTCAATTCATTCTCTGACATCTCATTTACAACTGCCACAAACCCCTGACAACCACTCAGCAGTAGTCTCCTAGCCTGAATAGCTGAAACTATTTGAGGCGGCGATTGCACCAGTGATCCTACAAACCTGAATTCTGCTTTCCCCGGAGGTCTAAATATCATTTCTTGTGCTCGGCAATCTATGCTGGCAAAATTAGTTGCTAGTCAATCCATGCCAAAGATCACATCAAATCCATGCATATCTAGCACTATCAGATCAGCAGACAGAATTTTCCCTTGAACATCAACTGAACAATCCCGGAATACCTTACTACATCTCACTACAGATCCAATCGGTGTAGACACTAACAATTCAACGTCTAATGGTTGTGTTTCAGCCCCATATAATTTAACACACCCCGAAGACATGAACGAGTGTGTAGCTCTTGAATCAAAAAATGCAATAACTTTAAAGAAAGCATAATAACCATACCTGTGACCACGTCACCGCCATCTCAGTGTCACCCGGCATCAACGTAATTACTCTAACTGGAGCCGTATTCCTCTGTTGGCCCCCATGTGGTGCATGATAACCTCCCCAGTATGGTCTGGGAGTTGGAACTACATCTGGTGGTGTAGGGTAGTCTCGCACCATGTGCCCCGGTCTACCGTAGCGGTAGCAGACAACTCCACCAGCTCGACACTCTCCCTAGTGTCTCCTCCCACATGTCTAACAGACTAAAGGACTCTGCCTTGCCTGCACCTCACGTCCTCCAGTATCCTGCCTCCACCCTCTACCATGATTACCTCTCCTCCACTGATTCTATTTAGGACCCTGCTGGTAGCCCGTAGATACAAGTCTCTTCCTCTGTCCCTGCTCCTCTGCATCAAGACGCTGACCAATCTCTGCCAAGGCTGCCCTGTCGACTAACTCAGCAGAGTCCTGGATCCGTAGCACCACCACCTGCTTAAATATACTTCGCCTCAAGCCTCTTTCAAACTGTCTCGCTTTCTTCACTTCATTAGGAACAATATACAGTGCGAAATGAAATAGCTCGATGAAACGCGCCGCATACTGCTGGATGGATAGATGTCCCTACTTCAGACTCAGGAACTCTTCTACTTTAGCCTCCCTGACAGTGGCTGGAAAATATCTATCAAAGAACAATTCTTTAAACCGGTCCCATGTCATGGCTATCGTAGTCACCCTCTGCTCCTCGAACAGTCTCACCGCAGTCCACCACCTTTCAGCCTCTCCTGTCATTCTATAGGTGGCAAAAAGGACCCTCTGTTCCTCAGTACACTGCAACACAACCAAAACTTTCTCGGTCTCCTGCATCCAGTTCTCAGTGGCTGCAGGATCAACTCCACCTGAGAATGTCAGAGGATTCATCTTTGTACACTTCTCTATGGTGCACCCATGGCCTGTAGATGGACCACCCTGCTCCCTCGAGCTCCTAACGATCTTAGTCATAACCTATTGAGCCACACTACGTAATACCACGTTAGAGTCGGTCCCAGCTGCACCTGATGGCCCTGCTCCATCATTGCAACTCGCATGGGCACTACTTCCTCCTAGATCCATCCTAAAAAATAACAAATGTAACTTAGAAATTCTATCCTCATAATTTACCCTCCTAACCTCACCGCTTATCTTAACATTCCTAACTTATTCCTAACCTCAGTCCTACATTCTAGGAACACAACCCGACAATAGCTTACTATGGTTTTTTTGAAATCGTCACCCTAGGAAAAACACATAAACTACCACGGAAGTCCAGCCTCTAGACTGTAGAACAACCTTAAATCAGTTCCTATACTCTGGTATTGTTTCCGCTACATTCTAAAGTCTATAGAACCTAACAACCTAGGCTCTAATACCAAACTGTGACGACCTGCTTAATTTCAACATATTTTTTTCCATAATATAACAAAATCAAAATCACAAAACTCAGCAAATCATAATCCACCTGGACCCGTGGGTACTAGGGATACATCAGAACACATAACGTAAGCCTAAGCAGCAAGAAACATGCAATCATAATTCCATAAATATAAAATCATTCATCACAAAACCAGAGTTACTACATCCACTATTTTTAAGTTTATACATCCCAAAAGAAAATCTACGGACATTTAATGAAATCCAATCGCCCCCGCCAAAACTTACCCTTTAGAGAGGGCAGATCAACAGAACTATAACCATGGAGCTTTACCCCCTCTCTTAAAAGGGGCTCCTGAAATGTTTATAAAATTCAAGGTGAGACACCTCTTAGTAAGGGAAATAAACTAACACTAGTGTGTGGCAACACAAGTATTTCCGTGTTCTATATAAAATCATACATAAACATATCAGTATAATTGTCTGTATCATATCTGAGAAACATATATTTTCAAATCATTGTAGAATATACATGATTTTCATAAATATAATTCATCTCGTATAACATAATATGAAAACAATCCTGGTAGGTTAGCTGGCTATTGTCATGTATTACCCCCACATGACTAGGTTTTGTGGCCTGAAGGCGGGACCTGACAATGGTTGGCCGACCACTGCCAAGTCAAAAGTACAGTCTGTAAGTCTGATAAGTCTGCTAGACCTGGTTCGTACACCAGGGGCGCTCACACACTTCTTAAAAACCACATCGACCATCCAATCTCACACCACTCTGTACAACAGCGTTAACACAAATATCATGATCATGATGACCATGGACACATAGAAACGATACCGTGCAAGTGCTAGCTTAGACCAAGCCAACCAGGTTCTGATATCATATAACATATATTGAAACTGTGATACATGGATATTTCATATCATTAATTATCAAATCAATCATATCATTTTGCATATATATGTATATCATGAAAATCATCAACCCGTACCGGTATTTCACGTTTTACCATAGCTTGGCCCGTACGCCAGCAAATCATATTCATAGCACAGCCCGTATGCTAGCAAATCATTTCCATAGCTTAGCCCGTACACTAGAAAATCATACACATAACACAGCCTGTACACTGGCAAATCATTTCCATAGCTCGGCCCGTACGCCGGCAAATCATACACATAGCTCGGCTCGTATACCGGCCAACATATATAAAAATCTCAGCCCGTACGCTGGTTTTTCATTATAAAAAATCCGTATCATTAACACATTCCCAGAAAAAAGTATTTCATAACGATTTCTACTCATGTCACACTAAACAGGTTTTTCATATATTTAACATAGCATCATTTTCAACAATATTTTCCTAAATTTAAATCATGTATAAATATATTTATTTCCCTATAATCAAATGTTATAATATTATACATACTTTTCATAAAATACTAGTTTAGTTTATCCCCTTACCTGAGTGCTGAAAAGCCCCTAAAAGAAATACTCCTTCACCCGCAGGGTTCCTATTCAACACCCTGAAAACAACATTCCTCAGAACTAAAGTTCAGTATTTCTACGCATACTTCACTTTTTACAACATTCAAATAACCAAATACTGAGTAAAAAGCCTTACCCTGGATTTGGGATGGTTTCTAACTCAACCCCACCGACGATCTGCTCCGACAGACTTGTTGAGAACTTTCCCAGAAGCATCGTGGTGGATTCAGATCGTCCAATTGGCAGAAAAACGGCCCGAGATCTTAGAGAGAAGGGTAGGGAACCGAAGGATGAGAGAGAGAGAGAGAGAGAGAGAGAGAGAGAGATTATGCGCAAAAAATTTTGACCAAAAATGGATTTTAGGCCTATTTAAACTGTGGCCTTCATCGACGAGCCACGTCATCTCGTCAATGAGGCCAAGAAGAAGACGCGTCGACGAACCTCAACCCTCGTCAATGAATTTCAGACTTCCAAAATCCTCTCTCGGTATCTTCTTGTTGGTAAGACGGAACTTCATCGACGAGATCTTAAAGAAAGGCCTGGAAAATTTCTTTGGATTATCCTATCCAAAATGCAATGTCATCGACGAACGCGAAGGTTAAAGAGTTCATGAGAGCTTGTACCTCAGATAAGGATGATTATATCAAGCTTGAAACATGGATTTAAAGTTTAAAGCCTAAAGATCATGAGAGCATTGATATTAAAGAAACAGCTTCAAAGAATGAAAGCCCAAGTGATCAACATGGAAAGCTCAAAGAAAAATGAAACAAGTATAAAGGTCTCAAGAAATTCAAGAATTGAAAAAGTCTAGGAAATTTCGTGTAAGTACTTTAAAGAATTTCAATATGGATGCATGAAGCTCTTAGGTAAATTTATTGGACCTAGATACCTTTGGACATACTTGGAAAATATTTTTATAAGGTCAAAAATTGTTTCAAAAAGGTAAGAATCAGTTTTTGAATGAAAAGCACCAAAAAGAGGATTTCTCAAATGTTGCCAATTTTTCTACATCTGCATTGATGTATATTTTTATCCATCAAAAAATCCTTATTTTAAAATGTGTTCAACATTAAAGTTGTAGGATTTTCTCTTATATTTCATTTGACACTAAGAACGCAAATTTTGGAGTTATACAGAAAATTTTATGACCAAAACACTGAAGGGTACTCGAAGCGGACAACATGACAGACAATTGTCAAGAACTTGACAGATGATTGCCGGTGCACTTTGAGGCATCTATGTGGGTTTGGATAGACGACTGTCACCTTTCTGCTCCATTAATTTAATTGGACAGATGACTACCACAAATGGATAGTCTATTGCCACGTGGCTGTTTTGATTTTTTTCACAACGGTCAAATTTTTAAATAAAGTTGCTTGGGGCTCAAACTTCGTGGAAACTTGGGGAATACTTCAAACCACTTGGGGATCAAGTTATACACTTTTTAAAGTCTATAAATAAGCCTCAAAGATCATTGAATCAAGGCACCAAGAATTCAAATTCTAAAAAAATTCAAAGTCTCTCTCAAATTACTCTCAAATTCTCAAGGCTCTCTTTTGCTCTTAACTTGCACGAATTCAACTGAGATTTTGTTGATCTTCTTCCATCGGAATTGTGCTACAAATTCTAAATCTGACAATCATTGAAAGAATTAATCGGTGATATACTTCATTGAGCTTCAAGTAATTTCCATATTGTGATTTACTTTGAAGTATATTAGTTGTGTTGTAATTGCTGTACTAACCAGCTCTTTGAGGAGCAAGTTTGTTGTATACATCTATTTGATTTTTATCTTGTAGACTAACGAATCCAAGGACTGTTTGGATCATTGGCTAAGTAAGGGGATATTGCTTAGAGAGGCGAGCTCTAGCCTAATTAAGGAGTGACCGGACGAGGGAATATCGTTTAGAGAAGGCGGGCTCTAGCCTTACCCAGGGAGCATTGTAAAGGTTTGTTCCGTCCATTAAAGGAACAGGTTTAGTGAATCCTTTGGTGGTTTACCAAAGGCGAGGACGTAGGCTGGGTATAAGCCGAACCTCATAAAAATCTCCATCTTACTCTTTCTTTCCCTACTCTTTATTTTCAGTATATATTTAAATTGTGTGGATGGTTTAAATTGGAAATCATATATACTACGTATGTTTGGAAATCAAGTAAACTTGAAGTCTGATTTTGATTTGGGTTGCAGAAACTGAAAGGGAGTACGTTGGTTAAACCATATTTTGCGGAAAGCATATAGGAGTACGTTACTTAGTTAAACATCCCAAAGATAAATTAACTAAGAGTTTATTTGGATTTTGAATATTGGGAAGAGTGTTGGATTCTATATTACACATCATATTAAAAAGGCAAAACCATTCATACAGGGCTTTATATCAGCAAGCATACCATTTCATATATATATATAGGGCTTAATTCAATTTTATATCCAAGGTTGATAACATAAGCTATATTGTGATTGAATGGTTTGAAGTTTGATATTGAGTAGTTTGTGTTTATATTCCAAAGAGTGCTGAATCTTCCATTAATCAAATAGTGCTACAGTTAACTTATACTTGACAAATCAAATTGGTTGTTGGTTTAAGCATTGTGGTTGATTGGCTTGACTAGTTTAATTATTTGTGTGGTTGAAGATTGAATGTTTACTTGTGTGTAATTGTGTTGTCGATTGATTGTTCAAAATAAATCAAGTTCTTGTTTGATTGAAAAAATAAATAAACAAGTCAAAGAATTAGTTAAATATTAAAAGAAGTTAAGGACTTTAAAAGAACCAAAGAGAAAGTTTTAAAAAGCCAATGCACCTCCCCCCCTCTTGGGAAGCTATTCCTAATTCCAATTGGTATCAGATCAGGTTTATAGAAAATCCTAAATAGTAACTATAAAAAGATCTTAATGACTAACTTAGGCGTAGCTCCCTTTGGAGAGGGACAATCTTCAACTAGGCCACCAATCTTTTGTGGTTTGAACTATACCTTTTGGAAAAAGAGAATGCAAATATATCTTCAAACTATGAATTGGAAAACTTGGGAGGTTGTCATGGAAGGTGACCAAATTACCACTAAGATAGTTAATGGAAAACAAGTCCCTAAGGAGAAAATTGATATGAAAGACTTAGACTATAAGATGCTACAAGTAAATTCTAGCGCTATGAATGCTCTATATTGTGCTTTAGATGCCAATGAATTTAATGGAGTAATGGCTTGTAAATCAGCTAAGGAAATATGAGACAAGCTTAAAGTCACTTATGAAGGCACCATAGATGTTAGGGATAATAGGATCGATATGCTTATAAGTGAATACGAAGCTTTTAAGATGAACCCAGATGAATCCATAACTACTATGTTTACTATTTTCACTCACATAATAAATTCCCTAAATGCACTAGGAAAAACCTACACTACTCATGAGATGATCAGGAAAATTCTTAGAGGGCTGGCATGGGAACCAAAAGCCACTACTATAACGGAAGGAAGAAATCTGAAAACCACTTCCTTAGATGAGCTTATAGGTTCCTTACTCACATATGAAATGGCCATGAATGAAAAGAGTGGAAAAACCAAAGCCCAAGAATCAATAGCCTTTAAAGCCTTGAAAGAAAACTCAAGTAGTGAAATGGATGAAGATGAAGAAGCCTTCATATCTAAAAAGCTAGCAAAGATACTAAGAAGGAGAAACAAATTTAAAAGACGAAACCAAGACTCCGAATCAGATGAAGAATGAGAAGAAATCAGCAAAAAGAAATCTAAAAGTAAAACTCCTACATGCTATAATTGCAACAAAGTTGGACATTTAAAATCGGAATGTCCTCTACTTAAGAAAGAGTGTAAGAAGAAAAAGAAAAATGCCATGAAAGCCAATACTTGGGACATGATGAGTACAAGTTGTTCTGAAATTCAATCAAGTGACCAAAAGGTTGCTTATACTTGCTTTATGGCTTGGGACAATGAAGAAAGCTCCTCATCCAAACTCTTAGATAATTAATGTAGTAATTCATCTAGTGAATCCAATGATGAGGGTATGTCATCTTATGACGAACTACAAAATGATCTATTCAAAGTACATAAGATGCTCATCAAAGTAAATAAACAAAATGCTTCACTGAAAAATAAGAATGAAGGATTAATGAAAGAGTTAGAATCCCTTAAGAATGCTAAAAGGGAAAAAGATTCAAAACTCATGAAAATAGAAAATAAGTATGATGCTACAATAAAAGAGTTAGAATGTAAAAATCTTGCTGAAAAAGAAAAAGACTTGAAAATCAAAGAATTGGAAAGCAAAAATGAAAAGATGATAGAAGACCTTCGATTCCTATCCTCTATGGTATATGAGAAAGAATATATATATTTCTGAATTAGAGGATAAAATAAGGAAATTATCTCTAGAGTTAGAGAAATCTCAAAAGAAGGTTGATGACAAGAAAGACATAGAGATAAATGATATCAAAAGTAAAATTGAAGATAAAGAAAAGATCATCTATAACTTTACAAAAGGAAAAACAAACTTTGACAAAATGGTAGGCTCCCAAAGAATGTCTCTAAACAAAGAAGGCATTGGATTTAATGAAATTGAAAATAAAAAGAAAAGGAATCTTTACATGGGATATTTTTCAAAAGCATCCAAAGACTATGCTACCACATCTAGTGATGCCTACACTAATACAATATGGTATCAATGTAAGAAAAGGGGGCATATCGAGCTTGAATGTCCATTTAAGAGGAAAGATATGGAAACTAAACAAATATGGAGAGTTAAAGAAACATCCTTTATTAAACCAACTGGACCCAAGAAAGTATGGGTACCAAGGTGAAATACTAGTTTATAAATGAAAAACTCCATAGATTAAGTCATTCCCCTTTAAAAATTGAGAAAGTAACTTAATTCATGATCAACAAATGAACTAGTTGAAATAGAAAAACTTAAAGATGAGTTTAAGAGCTTATTATAACAAATTTAAAATGACATTGTTGGCAAAAATCATAGGATGACTTTTTACAAAGCTTAACTTAAGAAAATATTAAGAAAATATCAAATTGAGCTTATTACATAAGTACTTCAAGTTGATTCAAGAATGATTTTTTTTCATTAGGCAAAGAGACTTAGAGACCTTAGTATAACACTTGGAACAAGTTTTTCAAAGTTAAACAAAGTTCATTTTCCAAGATTAATTGAGCAAAGAAGAGAGAACTCAAAAATATGTTGGAATGAGTAAAATCTAGTTGACAGATGACTGACAAGTTTTTGAAGAGTTTTTAACACAAGTCAGAAGACTGACAGATGACTGTCAACCTTCTATGTATATTGAAAAACTAATTTGTTCATGGGGAGACGACTGTCACCATATGGACAGATAACTGTCACCCTTCTGTTTATTTTTAAAAACCTGTTTGTTTAGTGACAGACAACTGCCCCCTATTGACAGGCGACTGCATAAATTTTTTTTTTAAGATATTTGAGAATGAAATGCTATATGCTACGTGCTTACATGCCTATAGGATATGCTATATGCTTCATATGTATGGCTTGACTTGACTTGACTTATATTGATATTTTATGGCTCACTATGTTGAAAATTTGAGCATGAGATTATTGAGCAACAACATGAATTTTGATATGAGATTAATTATTGATCATGCATGCTATTGATAGGCTTACTGCTTTTTATATTGATATTCATGAGCTATGAGAGATATAATGGTTGTATTGGTATCCATGAGCTGTGTATAATGTGATAATGACTTTGGTATCTATAAAGTCTTTGGTATCCATGAATAATTTTGGTATCACAGTTTAAAATTTTTAATTGGTATCACAATTTTATTTTTTTTTTAAATGGCTCATTTGGTATCACAATCTAAAAGATCAATTGGTTTTTTAAAGCATGATAAGAATAATTATATCTATGAGCATGGTATAGCATTGATTATATGAGCATAATATTGATATTTGATACATAATGTGAATCAATGTTTTGAAATATAGGATGATGAAAGCAAAATTGATAACAAAACTGAATGTATTGAATTCAGGGGGAGTGTTATGTCATATTGCTTATATTATGATTGTTTCCCTATTAATCAATTCAGAGAATTTTCAATTGATATCATGAATTAAATTTTCAATTGGTATCATGATTTTTAAATAGATATCATGAATTCAATTTTAAATCGGTATCATAAAATCAACAATTGAAATCTTGAATATTGTCTGAAGGAAAAAGCTGTTAGTAATGAAGGTACAACTCATATACTTGAATGTTATAACACACTACACATGCTATATTAAAAAACTATAAATTGAGTATGTTCATATGTTTGATACGCATATTTGATGATATGCTCAACTTGTGATTTTACTTGAACTTAATCATTTTTTTTCCCTTTTTGATGGATGTCAAAAGGGGGAGAAGTTTTAAAGCAAAAATTAACTATGGTATTGCAAATTGCAAAAACTGAGCATAAACATAATATATATCAAAAGGAGAAGTATTTGATAATGATGAGCATAATTGTAAAAGAGGTTTTAAAATTGATATTGATCTTGTAAATATTGTTAAGATGATACTTATTGAAAGGGGGAGTCTTTTTAAAGCCCACCCAAATTTTTGCTTCTTATTTGTCATCATCAAAAAGGGGGAGATTGTTGGCCTTACAAGGCTTAATAACTTATTTTTATGCTAAAAAACAAGTGGATCTTAACATGCTACGTTAAGTGATGTATTTTCAGGACTAAATGAAGAATGCAAGGTTAAAGAGTTCATGAGAGCTTGTACCTCAGATAAGGATGATTATATCAAGCTTGAAGCATGGATTTAAAGTTTTAAAGCCTAAAGATCATAAGAGCATTGATATTAAAGAAACAACTTCAAAGAATGAAAACCCAAGTGATCAACATGGAAAGCTCAAAGAAAGATGAAATAAGTATAAAGGCCTCAAGGAATTCAATAATTGAAAATGTTTAGGAAATTTCATATAAGTACTTCAAATAATTTCAATATGGATGCATGAAACTCTTAGGTAAATTTATTGGATCTAGATACCTTTGAACATACTTGGAAAATATTTCTATAAGGTCAAAAATTGTTTCAAAAAGGTTAGAATCAGTTTTTGAATGAAAAGCACCAAAAAGAGGTTTTCTCAAATGCTGTCAATTTTTCTACATCTGCATTGATGTACATTTTTATCCATCAAAACATCCTTATTTTAAAATGTGTTCAACACTAAAGTGGTAGTATTTTCTCTTATATTTCATTTGACACTAAGAACGCAAAATTTGGAGTTATACAAAAAAATTTATGACCAAAAGACTGAAGGGTACTCGAAGTTGACAACATGACAGACAACTGTCAAGAACTTGACAGACGACTGCCAGTGCACTTTGAGGCATCTGTGTGGGTTTGGAAAAATGACTGCCACCTTTCTTCTCCTTTAATTTAATTGGACAGATGACTGGCACAAATGGACAGTCTACTACCATGCGGCTGTTTTGATTTCTTTTCATGACGGTCAAATTTTTAAATGAAGTTGCTTAGGGCTCAACCTTCATGGAAACTTGGGGAATACTTCAAACAACTTGAGGATCAAGTTATACAATTTTTAAAGCCTATAAATAAGTCTCAAAGATCATTGAATCAAGGCACTAAGAATTCAAATTCTGAAAAAAATTCAGAGTCTCTCTCAAATTGCTCTCAAATTCTTAAGGCTCTCTTTTGCTCTTAACTTGCACGAATTCAAGTAAGATTTTTTTGATCTTCTTCCACTGGAATTGTGCTACAAATTCTAAATCTTTCAATTATTGAAAGAATTAATCGGTGATATACTTCATTGAGCTTCAAGTTAATTTCCATATCGTGATTTACTTTGAAGTATATTAGTTGTGTTGTAATTGTTGTACTAACCAGCTCTTTGAGGAGCAAGTTTGTTGTACACATCTATTTGATTTTTATCTTGTAGATTAACGAATCAAAGGACTATTTGGATTGTTGGCTAAGCAAGGAGATATTGCTTAGAGAGGCTGGCTCTAGCCTAGTTAAGGAGTGACCAAGCGAGGGTACATCGTTTGGAGAGGCGGGCTCTAGCCTAATTAAGGAGTGACCGAATAAGGGGATATCGTTTGGAGAAGGCGGGCTCTAGCCTTACCCAAGGAGTGTTGTAAAGGTTTGTTTCGCCCATTAAAGGAACAGGTTTAGTGAATCCTTTGGTGGTTTACCAAAGGCGAGGACGCAAGCTGGCTATAAGCCGAACCTCGTAAAAATCTCCGTCTCACTCTCTCTTTCCCTACTCTTTATTTTCAGTACATATTTAAATTGTGTGGATGGTTTAAATTGGAAATCATATATACTACGTATGTTTAGAAATGAAGTAGACTTGAAGTCTGATTTTGATTTAGGTTGCAGAAACCAAAAGGGTGTACGTTGGTTAAACCATATTTTGCGGAAAGCATACGAGAGTACGTTACTTGGTTAAACATCCCAAAGATAAATTAACTAAGAGTTTATTTGGATTTTGAATATTGGGAAGAGTGTTGGATTCTATATTACACTTCATATTAAAGAGGCAAATCCATTCATACAAGGCTTTATATCAGCAAGCATAACATTTTATATATACATGGCTTAATTCAATTTTATATCCAAGGCTGATAACATAAGCTATATTGTCATTGAATGGTTTGAAGTTTGATATTGAGTAGTTTGTGTTTATATTCCAAAGAGTGTTGAATCTTCCATTAATCAAATAGTGTTGCAATTAACTTCTACTTGACAAATCAAATTGGTTGTTGGTTTAAGCATTGTGGTTGATTGGCTTTACTAGTTTAATTATTTGCGTGGTTGAAAATTGAATGTTTAATTGTGTTTAATTGTGTTGTCGATTGATTGCTCAAAATAAATCAAGTTCTTGTTTGATTGACAAAATAAATAAACAAATCAAAGACTTAGTTAAATATTAAAAGAAGTTAAGGGCTTTAAAAGAACTAAAGAGAAAGTTTTAAAAAGCCAATTCACCCCCCTCTTGGGAAGCTATTCCTAATTTCAATACATATGAAATTTTAAATACAAATAGTAAATATTAAGTAAAAGATATGCCGAAGAAAAAATTAAATTTAAATCAAGTTGGTGGAGCTGATCTGTTTGTTGCAAATGTTGAAGTCGTTGAAGAGAAATCTATTGTGTCGAGATTTGAGGAAGTAGACTGATTCTCTTGCTTAACATCCCCTTGCAAGCTAGAAAGGGGGAGGCACACTTGCAGCTTGTGCTAAAGCTCAAAAAAACGATGTGTGCTTAATCCCTTTGAAAAAACATCATCAATTCAGTCTTGGGAACAAATAAATTTGAGTGTATCTAATCTTTATTAAGATATGCTTGGTTCTAGCATGAAAGACAATATTAGAAGCTAATGCTAATGCACCAATGTTTTCACACCAAATTGTTGGAGAGATGGAGAGGAGTCTACATAGGTCTTTGAGAAGAATTCTAACCCAATAGAGTTTGGCTGTGGTGATTGCTAAAGCTCGATATTCCGCCTCAATGTTGGAGCGTGCTACAACAGTTTGTTTCTTAGCAATCCAAGACACTAAATAAGAACCAAGAAATACACCATAGCCTGTAGTCAAATGGGGATCATTAGGATTACCAGCTCAATCAGAGTTGCAATAGGCTTGAAGAGTAAGAGATCCTTTTTGATACCATAAGTCGTTGTCAATTGTTCCTTTGAGATAGCGGAGAACCCGCTTAGCAGTAGACCAGTGAATGGATCTTGGACAATGCATATGTTGGCATAGTTGGTTAACTAAGAAAGCAATATCCGGACGAGTCAAAGTGCAATATTGTAGAGCACCAATAGTTTGGCAGAAAAACTCAGTAATTTGAGCTGCTGAAAGAGGTTCACCAGCATGAGTTGAAAGCTAAAGTCCCGAGGAGCATGGTGAGGGATAAGGTTTGGCACCAATCATCTCAGTGCGATTGAGAAGATCACCAATGTACTTTTATTTTCAGAGGTAGAGAATGTTTATTTAACAATTAAGTGACAACTAAATGGGAATCATGTCCTAATCTAGAATTCCAAACTGGAACTGATGCTTTGACTCCTACTACATCTGCCATTTTAAGTGGTTTATTGAGAACTAAGAACTACAAATTTATGGGATAAATTCCACCACTAATCTATCCTTCCAATAGTATCTTCCCCATGTAGTTGTCCTTGACAAAATAATGAGAATCAGTTAGAATGAAGAAACATTGATTTTCAAGACAAAATTGATTAATAGAGAGTAAATTAGTAAAGGCTTGAGAGCAATGAAGAACGTGATTAAGTTTAAGTGAGGAAGTAGGGGTATGGAGAATGATGGAACCAATATTTTTATATTCAAACCTTGTCCATTACCAACAACAACATGCTCCTGTCCAATGTACAGTTGCGCAAGAGTTAGCTGCTCAAGATTGGCTATAATATGATGATTAGCCCCACTGTTAACGAACCAAGGATTTTTGCGAACATGAATATAATTAGTTTGAGCAACCATAGATGCTAAGTGAGGAGGACGATGACAACCTTGATAAGCGTAGTACATGTGATGAAAATAGTCAAGTGCTTGGTGGTTTGATTTACCACAGATTTGGCAAGGGGTTCGTGGGGTATTAAAAGTTTGTTGGGGTCGGTTTGGTCAAGGAGAAGGAGAAGATTGGGTATTAGGTGCTAGCTGTTTGGAATAGTGTGGAGTATGGGAGGTTTGTGGGTGGGGTTTTGTGGGGTATTTTGGCTTTTGGTTGTAAGGCTATTAGGGATGACAAGGCTAAATTATTGGTTTCAGGTAGGATTAAATGAAGTTGAATTTCTAAAAGTAAGTCGCGGGATAGTAGTTCGGCTTGGAAGTCTTCAAATAAGAAAGCTTGGTCTCATGTGGGATGAGACAGAGAAGTGACAAAGGGGTGATATGAATGATTCAAACCACTCACAATGTAAGCAATTGAATCATCATCATCAATGGGCTTACCAACAACTCCTAGTTGTGCTGCTAGTTGCTTTGTCGAATCAAGGTAAGCGGCACACTTCATGGAACCTTGATTCAAAGTTTGGAGGAGTCGCTTCAAGTGGTTGATGCGAGATCGAGATGGAGAAGCAAATTTGTTGGCCGAGGCAAGCCAAGCAAGTCGCGCTGAATTGATACCATACACAGATGGTGCCACTTTATCAGAAAGAGTGGCATTAATCCAACCCAAAACGAATTGATCCTTTTGATTCCATAGGATATACTTAGGATTGAGAGTAGTTGTTGGATTCCCTTGATCATCAATGAGAAACTGAGAAGGGCATGGTAGAGAACCATCCACGAAGCCTATTAGATCATGGCTCTTAAGAATCGGAACAATTTGAGACAACCGCATGAGAAAGTTGGTCACATCCTCCAACTTAGCCGAAACAAACTAGCTAAAACTGGGGGCAACAAAATTGACAAGTGATGACGTGGCCATTAGACGAGGTTGAAAAGTTGAAGGATCAGTGTAGAAGTTTGTGAGCAAATATGCTCTAATACCATGAAAGAAATAAGATTTGAATAAAAGGTTCTGGCCTTAATGCCAAACCAGTCCATGTATTGGTTTATTTATACAATGCAAGTTGTTACAATGATACATTTGAAATTTGAAATGCAAACAATAAATATTGAGTACAAGATATGTGGAAGAAAAAATTAAATTTAAATCAGGTTGTTGGAGCTAATATGTTTGTTGCAGGTGTTGAAGTCGTTGGAGAGAAATATGTTGTGTCGAGATTTGAGGAAGTGGACTGATTCTCTTGCTTAACATCCCATAGAATCTGAAATATTTACAGATTTTATTAAGAGTCCATAAAATCTACTTTGTTGACATATATGCTCCTTAGATATTTTTTTTAATCTATAGACTCTGATTTGTTAGCATATATGATCCTTAGACAAATAACTTTGGATCTTTAATGCTTCTCAAACTTTATTGTGATGATTTGCCTCAGATCTTCGACATTTAAGCCTGCAGTGGACAAAACCATCGATGGTTTGATGAAATCGTCGATGACATGTGATGACTAGCATATATTAGAATAAATTAACACTTCTTAATTTTAAACCTTGGCCAAATTTTATTTAATTTTTTCTAATTTTGGGTCTCACAGCGATCATTTCATTTTATTGCAGATTTGAAGAAAAGAAAGAAAATTTTTTAGAAATTAAATTCGGAATTAAAAATATTGGAGAAGCCATGCACTACACAAGGATACGTCGCATGCATTACGCAGGTCGTGAGCATGAAGAGGTGTCGTGTACGTGAGCTGGAGTCCAAATCAAGTGCCATGCATGAAATACAAGTGTGCATGAAGAAAACAAGGAGCTACATGAGGACTGGTCGTTTTGTCACTTGGAGCTGGGCTTTTAATTAAAGTTTGAGGAGTGAGCTTCAATTTGCATGCACGTGAATAGTGTCATGTAATAAGAGATGGCTGGGCTCTTTTTTTTTTATTTTTTTTTTCTGCTTTTGAAGTATGGCTGAACTGCATAAAATTAAAATAAGAGATGGCTGGATTTGGAATTTAAAAAGTAGATGGGCCTGTGTAGCGCTGAAATTGAAAAAAAATAAAAAGGAGGTTGAGCCATCTGATGTGACCCAGCCATGCAATGTGAGAGTGAGGGGTGAGGCGCATAAAGGAAAAAAAAAAGTAGGGTTTCATTATTATTCCGGGGTAGGTCTTGTAGTGATCCTAAAAAATTAAATTAAATTAATTAAATAATTGAATAATTATTATTAATTAAATAATATAACATAATATAATATAATAATATAATATATACATATATGTAAATCTTTTGGATCCTTCAGGAGATAGAATTCTAGAGAGCCCCCCCCCCCCTAAATGTCTCGTCATCTCCCTCCTCTGTGCTCCTCCTCTCTCATCTCATTTTCTCAATAAATATTCAGCCGATCGAAAAATAGAAGATACCGTTGGGTTTCTATCTCCGCCACCGACCATTTTACCGGAGTGGATTTGTCGTAAGAGCGTCATAGGCACCACTCCTGCGGAAAGGTATACTCCTTCTCTTTCCTTAATTTCTCCTTAAATGTTCAATTAAATCGACGATCAGGCACCACTATGGGTTCCTAGTCTCGATCGTCGTCATTTTGGCTGGAGCAAATTTTCAATTTTGTGGCCCTAGGCACATTCCAAAGCGAGAGTGGGATTTAGGGAATCAAAAAAATTGGTTATTTTCAGAAGGTTAATTGTTATTTGAAATTTATGGGCCTAGGAATGTTAAAATAGTATTTTATTTAGGGCTAATTTAATTAAATTAGGGTTATTGAATCAGGGTTTGGGTGAGCGTCGTAGGCATCGTTTTGGGGTCCCTGCTAGTGTTGTTCAGGAAACCAAGTAAGGGAAATATATTAAACCAGGATTTTTGAGGAAATAATTAGCGAAAAATGAAAATTTTATGTGTATAAGTATATGATTTTCATGTGAGTTTTGAAAAGTCAACTGTTTGAATTGTAAATTTCTGAGCCTAGGGCTGTGCTACTAGATATTATTTGCAAAAATAGAAAGTTAAAATGACAGATTTTCTAGATAATTGTGTAAGAAATTAAATGTATATTTTCAATATATGAATGATGAATGTGGATTGGCAAATTTTACAGTAAACGTATGAAATATATTGTTAAGTTGTGTGGCATAAGTAAAATGAAGTTTCTGTGTTGAACTATGATATATGTATGAGATGCTGGAAATACTGGAAATGTATTGAGAATTAAAATGCGATATGATTTATTTTACATGTGTTCGAATGTTAAATTACAATGTATGGTTTGAGAACTTCGGTGGACTAGAATAGGCACAATACTGTTGCGGGTATTTTTGGCAGTGCTAGTGCACCCACACGTCTTAAAGAGAGTGGAGACGGGATGGTCAATTGTGCTGGGAAGGGTAGGGTCCTACTGGAGTCTAAACCAGTATGGGAACAGTCAATTGAACCTATAGACTATTGAATGTGGTTGATTTAGCTCTGGTAGGCCGACCAGGGTTAAGTCCAGCCTTTGAAACGCACAACCCGTCATGGGGCGGAAGCATGACAGTGATTTCTCCATTGGTATAGAGAGTTCTAAAAGCATAATTGTTAGCTTAACTAGTGATAACATAAGAACAGCAGAAATGAGAACAACAGATATAAGAATAGTAGACGAGAATGATATGAAAATAGAATATGTGAAAGCAGACATGAATACAGAAACAAGAAATGTAGAATATGAATGTGAATGTGATGAATAATATAGAGATAACAACATACAGAGTAATGTAGTAAAGTATTATCAGTATTAAATATAGTAATATTATATGTATTTAAGGCGAGATATATTGTTAATATAGGTGTAATCCCAAGAGGGGGTGAATTGGATATTTAAAAAATCTTTACGATTTTTTTACCACTTAATCCCTATTTCTATATTTAACAAATTAATTGCATGGGTTTGAAATTAATTCAAATTATTATCTCAACCAATCCCTATTTTTTCAATTGATTATCAAGTGCGCGTGAGGTTATTCAACATACACACATGCAAGATAGGTAATGAAATGCATTGCGGAAATTAAAAGGAGTAAAGGAAGAGAGAAGGCAAACACAACTTTTATGAGGTTCAGCCAACCCGGCCTACGTCCTCGCCTTGAGCAACCCACTCAAGGATTCCACTAAATCCCTTCTCCTTTAACCGGGACGGAGCTTCCCTTACATCCGCTGGTTAAAAGAGGCACAGATTCCTCCTCACCCGGTTCACAACCCGAACCGTGATTACAATATAGAATTTCAAATTTACAAAACAACTCAATATTGCTTCTAACAAAGCTAGTGAGTACAATGAAAATTCCTAACACATATCCATATGATAAAACTCGAAGCTTAGTATGTATGTAATGATGTAATCGTTATATGAATGATATGCTTCACAAAATTTCTCTTTGATCAAATCTCCCAAAATAATTATATAAGTAAATGCTTTGGAGAACTTAGGGTTTTAGTTCAACTTTCTAGATGAAAGAATACCGAATGTGATCTTACTAAAAAATTGGTCTTGAATATTATGAAGATCTAAATTCTTGCTATCAAATAATTTGGGAAGTTGAATCTTTGAATAAATAAAAGACTTTGAATATTGCAAAGATTTAAACACTACTTGTCACAACAAAATTTCTTACAATTATATATTGAGAACCTTTAGACTTTTCAATCAAGTAGATTTCACAATAACCAAATATTGAGTATTTGAATGAAAATAAGAACTTGAAGATCTTCAAATATTCAATGTTTAGAAAATCCTTTCACAAATAAATTTTTATGTATCAACATAAGATTTTTCCTTTTTCAATAAGAGTAATAGATGTATGAATATAAGATATGAAAAATCTTCAAGATATCTATATATTGAAAATACAAACCAATCCCTTGTTTACTAAATCTCAATCACCAGAGCTTGCTTTCAAGATGTGTAAATGAAATTCCTTTGAAAAGCTGATATGATTTGCCTAAACTTGATGAATATAGTTGGAGTGCAGGCAAACGTATTGCAATATGTTCAAGTTTCTCAATATTATCCAAAAAGTTGGGGCACTAGGGTTTAGAGGTTCATTATATAGGTAATCTTGGCCTTAGGATAAGTCCTGACTGTTGGATCAATTTGATCAAGTGTATAACCCGCATGTTCTCTAGCAAAAAAATTGAATTTTTAAACTTCCCGCAGGTTCAAACGACTGAAGATTAGGGTTTAGACGTCTGATGTTCCTTAAAGATTTGAAAAGTTAAACTGGACATAGGGTCAGACGATTGAACTGAAGGTTCAGACGTCTGAAGGTGTTCTGCTTGTTCTGAGTTTCAGCAATTAATTCTTCAAACAACTGAACAAATTCTTCAGTCTTCTGAGGAAATTCTTCAGACATCTGAAGTAAACCTTCAGTCATCTGAAATTGCATCTTCAGACATTTGAGGGTAATCCTCAGTCATTTGGGCAGTCCAATTTCAGTTATTTTATTTTATTTTCAAAACACATTTTTTCTTTCTTGCTTTACTTCTTCATAAAATATTTTCTAGGGTTTTAAATAGAGTCTCTAAGTTAATGAATAACCCGTAAAAGATTTTCATGAGATGTATGAGTCCTAAGGTTAGTCTAGGGTATATTTTGAGTTTCGAATTAAATCATATGAAATATGTAAATACATTCTGTTCTAAATACCCATTCCCATGACGATCTTAAACTTGCCGCTTGCATCTTCATTCTTTTACTCTTTTATTTCCATGGATTGTGCCAAATTGTATATACTTTAATCCTCATGGCTTCCATGATTTTCTAACCTTTCGTGCATGCTAAATATTGTTCTTGTTCACAGTCTCAATGCACAAATCAAATACCAAGTGATTTGTCATTATTAAAATAGGATTGGACTTATAGAGTCAACAATCTCCCACTTTTTGATAATGACAAATAGACGAGCAAAAATATAAAATGAATATAAAATGGGTTACACTTGACAAGGGTCCCCCTTTGAATAATACACAATCAAATATTTAGTAATATGAAATATACTCATACACAATTAGTTTTGCACGTATAACTCATGTACTTATGTACTTTTGGCAACTATTTTTACTATAACCTTATATTCTTCTCCCCTTTTTGACATCAACAAAAAGGTGTATAACAAAAATGTTTAGACATAATTAAATCTCAATTATTTTTAAAATATGCAACCTTTAGATTTCAAAAATTGTACTGTGAAGTATATCTCCCTTTGTTAATTCAATTTACTTCTCCCCCTTGCTAATGCAAAAAACTGTGCCGTTGAATTAAATTACAATGTGAACATGCACAGTGTGTCAAATTTCATAGACATGGATAAGAAAAAACAGTCACTAAAGTTCAAAGGATATGTGAAGATTAACATGTGTCAATTAGCATGCACTCACCATGATATAAGTTTAATACCAAACATGAACAAATGTGATACCAATGGGAACATAATGAGCCAAAATTGAAATTTTTAACCAATTGTGAATATTAAGTGATGTTGCTCCCCCTGAATTATGTCATCTAATATAATTCTAGGCAACTTCTTGACTATGCATCAGGCCTAATTCACATCTAATTTAGATAAACTTATATTCCGCAAGTGGTTTCGTGGAAATGTCTACCCATTGTTCATCTGTGCATACAAACTCAAGTGTCACATCTCCTTTTAACACATGATCACAAAGAAAATGATGTCTAATTTCTATATGTTTAGTTCGTGAATGTAATATAGGATTCTTTGAGATGTTTATTGCACTCATATTGTCACACCTTATAGGAATTGTGTCATAGTTTAATCCAAAATCCATAAGTTATTACTTCATGTATAAGGTTTGAGCACAACAACTTCCAGTCGCTACATATTCAGCCTCGACTGTGGAAAGCGTAACTGAATTCTGCTTCTTGGAAAACCAAGAGACTAAAGAATGTCCTAAGAAATGACATGTGCCACTTGTGCTCTTCCTATCCACTTTGCTACCAACAAAATCAACATCTGAATAGCTGATAATCTCAAAGGATGTATACTTAGGATACCATAACCCCAGTTCAATAGTTCCTATCAGGTATCTAAGTATTCGTTTGACAGCTAACAAATGTGATTCTTTTGGTGCAGTCTGAAATCTTGCCCACAAACATACGCTGAACATTATGTCAGGCCTACTGGTAGTCAGATATAGTAAGCTACCAATCATTCCACAATAGAGCTTGATATCTACTGGTATACCTTGTTCATCTTTTTCTAAATTCAAAGAAGAGCTCATAGGTGTCCCTACTATTTTTCCATCTTCCATATTAAATTTTTTGAGCAGATCTCTAATGTACTTCGATTAATTTATAAAAATTTCATGTTTCACTTGTTTGATCTGAAGTCCTAGGAAGAAATTTAGTGCACCCATCATGCTCATCTCAAATTCATTTTTCATAGTGCTTGCAAACTTATAGCACAAGTCTTTATTTGTTGCTCCAAATATGATATCATCTACATATACTTGAACTAGGAGCATGTCATCTTTCTTAGACTTTATGAAAAGAGTTGTTTCTATTCTTCTTCTAATAAATCCATTATCCAGTAGAAAACCTCTTAGTCATTCATACCAAGCTCTAGGAGCTTGCTTTAAACCGTACAAAGCTTTAGTTAGTCTATAAACATGTTTTGGATACTTATGGTTTTCAAAACATGGGGGTTGTTCTACATATACCTCTTCACTTATGTAACAATTTAAAAATGCGCTTTTGACATCCATTTGATATAGCTTGAAATCCTTAGAAGCAACATAAGCTAACAACATATGAATGGCTTCCTTTCTAGCTACAGGTGCAAAGGTTTCTTCAAAATCTATTCCTTCTTCCTGGTTATATCCCTGAGCTACTAGCCTTGCCTTATTTCTAACAACTATTCCATGCTCATTTTTCTTGTTCTTATATATCCTTTTTGTTCCAATAATTGTCTTATCCTCAGGTCTAGGAACTAATGTCCACACTTTATTTCTCTCAAACTGGTTGGACTCTTCTTGCATGGACATCACCCAAGATTCATCCTTAATTGCTTAACCCACATTCTTAGGTTCTTCTTGAGATAGAAAGGAAAAATGACTAATCATATTCCAAAGTGAGGATCGTGTGGCTACTCCACGTAATGGTTCACCTATTATTTGATTAATGGGATTACTCTTTATGTGCTTCCATTCTCTAGATAGTTTATTAACCTTATTTTCAATTTGATTAGTTTCAGCAGATGGTTCCTTAATTTCATTTCTCTTTTCTGAATCATTTTCAATAGACAGTTTTTCAAAATCCTTATTTATCTCTATTTCATCTTCATCAGTCCTTTTAGAGAAGAGATTTGACTCATCGAATACTACATAAATGGATCCTATATCGGTTAATGTTCGTTTATTATATACTCTGTAGGCTTTACTATATAAGGCATACCCTAGAAAGATACCTTCATTTGATTTCACATCAAACTTTCCTAAATGTTCATTGTCTCCAAGCACAAAGCATTTTCAGCCAAAGACATGAAAATATGATATGTTTGGTCTATAATCATTCCATAATTCGTAAGGAGTCTTATTTAGAGATGGTCTAATCAAAACTCTATTTAGAACATAGCAGACGGTATTTACTGCCTCATCCCAGAAGTACTTAGGTATTTTATGTTCGTTAAGCATAGTTGTGGCCATTTCTTGTATGGACCTATTCTTTCTTTCAATTACACCATTCTGTTGTGGTGTTCTAGGAGCCGAAAAGTTATGAGCTATTCCTAATGAATTGTAGTAGTCTTCCATGCCTTGATTTTTAAATTCTCTATGTGACGACCTGCTTAATTACCACATTATATTTTTTTTTTCAAATAATACAATATCACAAAGCTTGGATGATCATAGCCCACCTGGATCCATGGGTACCAGGAATATATCAGAACATATAGCAGAAGCCTAAGCAAGTGGAAACATACAATCATATACATCTCATTATACTGTACATCATAATACCAGAGTTACTACAATCACTGTATATATATACACAACACTCAACCAAAAAACGATGTCTTAGGGTCATTTCCACAAAATACAACCGACCCTATCAAAATACTTACCCTTCTAGAAGGGCAGATCTACCGTACTAGATCAACGGGGCTTTACCCGCTCTCCTATCAGGGGCTTCTGAAATATTTATAAAATTTTGGGGTGAGACACCTTTCAATAAGGGAAATAAACTATTACCAGTGTGTAGCAACATGAGTATTTCGTGTTATACATATACGATACAGAACATATTCAATAACTGTTTTATCAAATCTGGGAAAACATATATATCATTAAACATGGCAGAACATATTGCATTATCAAAAACATATTTCATCTCATATAATAATAATACAAAAACATTCCTGGTAGGTTAGCTGACTATTGTCAAGTATTACCCCCATATGACTGGGTTGTGTGGCTCGAAGGCAGAACTTGACAATGGTTGGCCGACCACTGCCAAATCAAAAGTACAGTCTGTAAGTCTAATGAGTCTGCCAGACTTGGTCCGTACACTAGGGGCGCTCACACACTTCTTAAAAACCACATCGACCATCCAATCTCACACTACTCCGTACAATGGCGTTAACACAAATATCATGATCATAAAGACCATGAACACATAGCAATGGTACCGTGCAAGTGCTAGCCTAGACCAAGTCAACCAGGTTCTGATATCATATAACATATACTGAAACTGTGACACATGGATATTTCATATCATTAATTATCAAATCAATCACATCATTTTGCATATATACGTATATCATGAAAATCATCGGCCCGTACACCAGTATTACACATTTTACCATAGCTCGGCCCGTACGCCATCAAATCATATCATAGCATAGCCCATACGCTGGCAAATCACATCCATAGCTTGGCCCGTATGCCAGAAAATCATATACATAGCTCAGCCCGTACGCTGGCAAATCACATCCATAGCACGACCCGTACGCTGGCAAAATATATCCATAGTTTAGCTTGTACGCTAGCAAATCATACACATAGCACAGCTCATACGCCGGCAAAACATATAAAAATCTCGTCCCGTACCTCGATTTTCCATTATAAAAATTGTATCATCAACACATTCCCAGAAAACAGTATTTCATAACAATTTCTACTCATGCCACATTAACAGGTTTTTCGCATATTTAACATACCATCATTTTTAACAGTATTTTCCCAAATATAAATCACATATAAATATATTTATTTTCCTGAAATCAAATGCTATAACAATATACATATTTTTCATAAAATACTAGCTTAGTTTATCTCCTTACCTAATTCTTGAAAAGCCCCTAAGGAAATTTGTCCTACACCCGTAGGGTTCCCAACTCAATACCCTGGAAACAGCATTCTCCAAAACTAAATTTCAGTATTTTCACGTGTATATCATTTCCTATAACTACCGTAACACCAAATTTGGCTTAAAAAGTTTTACCACAACTTAGGGATGATTTCCAACTTGCTTTCACCAACGATCTGCTCTGGCCGATTTGGAGAGAACTTCCCCAGGAGCGTCGTACCGGTGGAAATCCAGCCTGAAATCGAAGAGAGAAGAGAAAGAAACCGTAGGGAGAGAGAGAGAGTGAGAGGTTTCTTAATTTTGAAGTTAAAATCTGAGTTTTTGATATTTATAGGACTAGATTCGTCGACGAGCCACGTCATCTCGTCGACGAGTCCTTTAATAATTTCATCGATGAAATTCAGACTGCTCAAAACCTCTCTCGGTATTTCCCCATCGACAAACCTTGCCTTCGTCGACGAGGTCCTCTTATACCCTCGTCGACGAATCCCCTGTGTTCGTCGATGAGGTCTTGACAATTTCGTTCGGTTATTCCTTCCAAAGTTCGCATTCGTCGACGAAGTCGACTGCCTCCTTCTTTTTCCAGTTTCCATTTCCCTTTCTTTTATTATTTAAATACCATTATTCTTTGGGTCGTTACATTCTCTCCTCCTTATAAAATTTCGTCCTCGAAATTTACGATTCACGTAACTCGTCATCCCTTAACAAGAAAAAATGTCTACTTATTTTATTACTTATCCTCACTTATGGTAGAGGAATACCGTGGTTACATTCCGACTCCTAGGAGATTACATATACAAAAAAAGGAAATTCTCCCAAAACTAAAATGCTACACTAATTAAACCATTACATGTACCTGCAAAAGAAATACTACCTAACTACTTACAATTTACCCAATCAAACTTTTTGGAATAAATGCGGATACCTTTGCCTCTTCTGCTCCTCGGATTCCCAAGAAGCCTCTTCAATGGTATGATTCCTCCACAAAACTTTTACTTGAGGAATCTCCTTGTTACGTAACCCCTGTACTTTCCTATCCAGAATCTTTACTGGTACGTCCTCATACGCCAGTGAATCGCTAAACTCTAATTCATCATAACTAATAATATGAGAAGGATTTTGGATGTATTTCCTCAACATAGCAACATGGAATACACCGTGGATCCTGGAGAACACAGGTGACAAAGCTAGCCTGTAAGCTACCAGTCCCACTTTATCTAAAATCTCAAATGAACCGATAAACCTTGGACTAAGTTTACCCTTTTTCCCAAATCGCATAACTCCTTTCAACGAAGCTATCTTCAAAAACACGTGATTACCCACATCAAATTCCAGATTCCTGCGACGATTATCAGCATAACTTTTCTGTCGGCTCTGAGCTGCACTGATCCTATCCCTGATAAGCTGAACCTTATCACGCACTTGCTGCACAAGCTCTGCCCCCACTACTCGCCGCTCACTCTCTTCATCCCAAAACAAAGGAGAAGGACATCTCCTACCGTATAAATCCTCAAACGGTGCCATGCCAATACTAGTTTGATAACTATTATTATATGCAAACTCTACTAGTGGCATGAACTGAGTCCAACTACCCCCAAAATCCAATACGCACACACGGAGCATATCTTCTAATGTTTGTATCATCCTCTTAGTCTGCCCATCTAACTAAGGATGGAATATCGTGCTAAACGATAACTGAGACCCTAGAGCTTCCTACAAGCTCCTCCAAAAACATGATGTAAAACGCGGGTCTCGATCTGACACAATCGATACTGGCATCCCATGAGAATGAATTATCTCTAGAATGTAGATCTCTGCTAAACGGTTAAGGGAGTAGCCAAATCTTGATAGGTAAAAATGAGCAGTCTTAGTCAAACGATCAACAATCACCCAGATGGCATTCTGGCCATGTAACGCCGTCGACAGTCTTGACACGAAGTCCATGGATATATGATCCCATTTCCACTCTACAATAAATAATGGCTGCAACTGACCTGCTGGCCTCTGGTGCTCAGCCTTTACTTGCTAGCACGTCAGACACTGCGCTACATACTCGGCAATCTCTCTCTTCATACCACTCCACCAGTATGACTCTCACAGATCCCTGTACATCTTTGTACTGCCGGGATGAACTGTATACAAAGATCTGTGAGGCTCCCTGACAATAGCTGGAAAATACCTATTAAAGAACAATTCTTTAAACCGGTCTCATGTCATGGCTATCGGAGTCGCCCTCTGCTGCTCCAGCAGTCTCACCATAGTCCACCACCTCTTGGCCTCCCCCATCAATCTATAGGTGGCGAAGAGGACCCTCTGTTCCTCAGTACACTGCAACACGGCCAAGACCTTCTTAGTCTCCTGCATCCAGTTCTCAGCGGCTGCAGGATCAACTCCACCTGAGAACGCCGGAGGATTCATCTTCGTAAACTTTTCTATAGTGCACCCATGGCCTACAGATGGACCACTCTGCTCCCTCGAGCTCCTAGCGATCTCAACCATAACTTGCTGAGCCACGCTGCATAATACCGCGTCAGAGTCGATCCCAGCTGCACTTGATGGTCCTGCTCCATCACTGCCACTTGCATGGGCACTACTTCCTCCTGGATCCATCCCGGAAACAACAATAACAACTTAGAAATTCTATAATTATAATTTACCCACCTATCCTCACCACTTATCTCATTATTTCTAACTCATCTCTAATCCCTTGTCCTACATTCTAGGAACACAACCCGACATAGCTTGCTATGGTTTTCCTAAAATCGTCAACCCAGGAAAAACAAAGAAACTACCACGAACGTCCTGCCTCTAGACAGTAGAACAAAACCTCAAATTATTTCCTAAACTCTAGTATTGTTTCCGCTGCATTCTAAAGTTTACAGAACCTAGCAACCTAGGCTCTGATACAAAACTGTGATGACCTGCTTAATTATCACATTATATATATATATATATATATATATATATATATATATATTCCAATAATACAATATCATAAAGCTTGGCAAATCATAGCCCACTTGGACCCGTGGGTACCAGGAATATATCAGAACATATAGCAAAAGCCTAAGCAGCAGGAAACATACAATCATATACATCTCATTATATCATACATCACAATACCAGAGTTACTACAATCAATGTATATATATACACACAACACTCAACCCAAAAAGATGTCTTAGGGCCATTTCCAAAAAATACAATTGACCCTATCAAAATACTTACCCTTCTGGAAGGGCAGATCTACCGTACTAGATCAGCGGGGCTTTACTCGCTCTCCTATCACAGGCTCCTGAAATATTTATAAAATTTTGGGGTGAGACACCTCTCAGTAAGGGAAATAAACTAATACCAGTGTGTGGCAACATAAGTATTTCGTGTTATACATATACCATACAGAATATATTCAATAACTGTTTTATCAAATCTGGGAAAACGTATATATCATTAAACATGGCCGAACATACTGCATTATCAAAAACATATTTCATCTCATATAATAATAATACAAAAACATTCTTGGTAGATTAGCTGACTATTGTCATGTATTACCCCCACATGAATGGGGTGTGTGGCCCGAAGGCGAGACCTAACAATGGTTGGCCGACCACTATCAAGTCAAAAGTATAGTCTGTAAGTCTGATGGGTTTGCCAGACCTGGTCCGTACACCAGGGGTGCTCACACACTTCTTAAAAACCACATCGATCATCCAATCTCACACCACTCCGTACAGCGGCATTAACACAAATATCATGATCATGAAGACCATGGACACATAGCAATGGTACCGCGCAAGTGTTAGCCTATACCAAGCCAACCAGGTTCTGATATCATATAACATATACTAAATACATAGATATTTCATATCATTAATTATCAAATCAATCATATCATTTTGCATATATACGTATATCATGAAAATCATCGGTCCGTATGCCGGTATTACACATTTTACCATAGCTTGGCCCGTACGCTAACAAATCATATCATAGCATAGCCCATATGCTGGCGAATCACATCCATAGCTCGACCCGTACGCCAAAAAATCATATACATAGCTCAGCTCATACGCTAGCAAATCACATCCATAGCACGGCCCGTACGCCGGCAAAATATATTCATAGCTTAGCCCGTATGCTGGCAAATCATACGCATAGCACGGCCCATACGTCAAGAAAACATATAAAATCTCGGCCCGTACACCGGTTTTCCATTATAAAAATCCGTATCATCAACACATTTCCAGAAAACAGTATTTCATAACAATTTCTACTCATGCCACACTAACAGGCTTTTCGTATATTTAACATACCATCATTTTTAACAGTATTTTCCCAAATATAAATCATATATAAATATATTTATTTTCCTGAAATCAAATGCTATAAAAATATACATATTTTTCATAAAATGCTAGCTTAGTTTATCCCCTTACCTGATTCTTGAAAAGACCCTAAGAAAATCTATCCTGCACCCGTAGGGTTCCCAACTCAACACCCTGGAAACAACATTCCCCAGAACTAAACTTTAGTATTTTCACGTGTATATCATTTCCTATAACTACCGTAAGACCAAATTTGGCTTAAAAAGTCTTACCTCAACTTAGGGACGATTTCCAACTTACTTTCACCAACGATTCACTTCAGCAGATTTGGAGAGAACTTCCCTAGGAGCATCGTGGTGGCTTCAGATCATCAAACCGGCGGAAATTCGGCTCGAAATCAAAGAGAGAAGAGAGAAGAGAGAGAAATCGTAGGGAGAGAGAGAGAGTGAGAGGTTTCTTAATTTTGAAGTTAAAATCTGAGTTTTTTATATTTATAAGACTAGATTCGTCAATGAGCCACGTCATCTTGTCAACAAGTCCTTTTATAATTTTGTTGACGAAACCCACTCCTCGTTAATGAAATTCAGACTGCTCAAAACCTCTCTCGGTATTTCCTTATCGACGTACCTTGCCTTCGTTGACAAGGTCCTCTTATACCCTTGTCGACGAATCCCTAGTGTTTGTCGACGAGGCCCTGACAATTTTCTTTGATTATTCTTTCCAAAGTGCAATCTCGTCGACTGCCTCCTTCTGTTTCCGGTTTCCATTTCCCTTTCTTTTATTATTTAAATACCATTATTCTTCGGGTCGTTACACTCTACCCCTATCACTTCGGATTTTAGTGACAGTATAACCCTTTTCATTTTGAATTTTCTTATACAGTTTAATGAATTATTCACACGCTTCATCTTTGTGACCTAAAAATAGTACCCATGTATATCATGAATAATCATTAACTATAACAAATGCATATGATTTATTTCCTAAACTCTGAGTTGGGTTTGGACTAAATTAGTCTAAGTGTAGCATTTGAAGTGGCCTAGTAGTAGAGATTACTTTTTTCTTCTTAAAGCTAGTTCTAGCTTGTTTTCCTAGTTGGCATGTATCATAGATTTTATCTTTCACGAATTTAGTCTTAGGAAATCCCTTAACTAATTCTCCCTTAACAAGTTTAGATATTAAGTCAATGTTTGCGTGTCCTAGTCTCCTATGTCAAATCCAACTAATCTTATTTATAGAAGAAAAACAAGTAACATATTGAGAAGCAAGATTGTCAAGGCTAGTGGTGTAGACATTTTCATGACAATCTGCACTAAACAATATTTTATTTTCAAATTTGTTCTCTATAGTGCATTTGTCATGTTCAAATGAGACTTTATAACATTTATCATATAGTTGACTTATACTCAATAATTTATGTTTCAATCCATCAACTAATAACACATTATCAATGAAAAGTGAAAGTTCCTTACCAACCTTACCAACTCCAATGATTTTACCTTTAGAGTTATCCCCAAATGTAATGAATCCTTCATCTTTGGATATGAAGATGCGAATTTAACTTTATCTCCTGTCATATGCTATCCATATACCAATTGTCCTTCGAGGAGGACAATCTCAAGCACATCTACAGGATATAATCAGAGAACTACTTTTGGTACCCAGATTTTCTTGGGTCCATAGGGGTTAGTACTAGATTCTCCTTTGACTTTCTAGACTTTTTTAATTTTGACATCTTTATTTTTAAAAGGACAGTCAAATTTTATGTGACCCAACCTATTACATTTAAAACATGTAATATTTTTATGACAGTCTTTAGTTAGAACATACGATTTTGACTCTCTTACAAAATATCCCATGTAGAGATGTTTCTGTTTTAGATTCTCCTTCCCATTAAAACCAAGACCTTCCTTTTCTAGGGAATTTCTTTGAACTCCTAAGAGTTTTTCAAAATTATTTTGACTTTCTATAAATTTACAGCTAATTTTAGATTTATCTTTCAAATTCTTTTCTAACTCCTCAATTTTCAAATCCTTGTCTTTCATGAGAGATAAATAAGATTCATTTTGACTTTCAACTAACTTCGAAAATTCTTTCAATTTAAATTTCAAACCATAATTTTTTTTATTCTTTTTCTCAAGCATTTTAAGGGTATATAGATATTCCTAATGCAATTCATCATAAGAAAGCATGTTATTTTCATTTTCTAAATACTTGAATAATAAGATGAAGCAAAACAAAAAGATTGTACCTCGTGGTCATCGTAAGCCATCAGATGTAGATTCGCAATCTCATCATCACTGTATTCAAATTCTGAACTACTGGTATTGTGAGTGTCCCAGCCCACCTTTAGAGTCTTCTTCTTCTTAGACACTTTCTTTAGCTGGGGACAATCTGGCTTGATATGTCCAAATTCTCTACAGTTATAACACATGGGAGGATCATCCTTTCGCTTCCTTCTACTTGACTCTCCCTTTTCTGTTTTTGAGCTCTTGAATTTTTTGGTGTATTTCTTGTTCTTTCTCATGAACTCTCCAAATTTACTAGTGATAAGTGCCATGTTTTCATCCAATTTTGAATCACTTCCCTCACTAAAGTAGTGAGATGATGCCTTAAGTGTTGTAGCTTTCTTTGCTTTAATTTTCTCATTTTTCCTCTCATTTATTGCAAGCTCATAGGTGATAAGCGATCCAATTAGTTCATCAAAAGACATCTCCTTTAGATTTCTCTCTTCTACTATTACAGTACCTTTAGCTTCCCAAACTAGAGGTAGTCCCCTGTGTATCTTCCTGATCAACTCATAAGTAGGGTAAGATTTACCAAGAGCATTTAAAGAATTCATGATATGTGTGAATCTAGTGTACATGGATTGAATAGATTCATCAATACTCATTTTCAATGTCTCATATTCACTAGTAAGCATATCTATCCTACTATCTTTTATTTCCTTAGTACCTTCAAATGTAACTTCCAATTTTTCCCAAATCTCTTTAGTAATGTTACAGGTCATCACCCTATTAAACTCATTTACATCTAGTGCACAGAATAACAAATTCATTGCAGTAGCATTTATTTTAACAGATTTCCAATCTTCAGTATACTCATCTTCAGTTTTGGGTACATTTACCTTATCAACTACTTTCATAGGGACATGGTTTCCGTGGGAAACAATTTTCCACACTTCCCAATCCACATTTAAAAGATATATACTCATTCTTCTTTTCCAGTAGGTGTAATTTACACCACAGAAAATAGGTGGTCTAGTGGACGAGTGTCCCTCGCTGAATGGAGTTACACCGATGTGTGTCATGTGATCTTTTTACAAAAATAACGATTAAGTCTATGTAAATCCGCTCTAATACCAAATGTTAATTCAAGTGTAATCGCAAGAGGGGGGGTGAGTTGGGTATCTTGAAAATCTTTAAGATTATTTTATCACTTAATCCCTATTTCTATATTTAACAAATTAATTGCAGGGGTTTAAAATTAATTCAAATTATTATCTCAACCAATTCTATTTTACTCAATTAATTATCAAGTGTGTGTGTAAGGTTATTCAACATACACACATGCAAGATAGGTAATGAAATGTGTTGCGGAAATTAAAAGGAGTAAAGGAAGAGAGAAGGCAAACACAATTTTTACGAGGTTCAGCCAATCCGGCCTACGTCCTCGCCTTAAGCAACCTACTCAAAGATTCCACTAAATCCCTGCTCCATTAACCAGGATGGAGCTTCCCTTATATCTACTGCCTACAATAGGTACAACTTCCTCCTTACTCAGTTCAAAACCCGAACCGTGATTACAATATAGAATTTCAAATCTGCAAAACAACTCAATATTGCTTCTAACAAAGCTAGTGACAACAATGGAAATTCCTAACACATATCCATATGATAAAACTTGGAGCTCAGTATGCATGTAACGATGTAATCGTTATATGAATGATATGCTTCACAGAATTTTCCTTTGATCAAATCTCCCAAAATAATTATATAAGTAAATGCTTTGGAGAACTTAGGGTTTTAGTTCAACTTTCTAGATGAAAGAATACCGAATGTGATCTTACTAAAAAATTGGTCTTGAATATTATGAAAATCTAAATTCTTTCTATCAAATAATTTGTGAAGTTGAATCTTTGAATAAATAAAAGAGTTTGAATATTGCAAAGATTTAAAAACTACTTGTCACAACAAAATTTCTTACAAATATATATTGAGAACCTTTAGTGCGAATACCAAAGCTGCCAATTCCAAATCGTCTGTTGGATAATTCTTCTTATACTCCTTGAGTTGTCGAGAAGCATATGCAATGACCTTCCCTTGTTGCATTAATACACGCCCGAGGCCTTTCCGAGATGCATCACTGTATATCACAAAACCATCTTCTCCATTGTCAACACCGGGGCAGTGATGAGTCGTTGCTTTAATTCTTGAAAGCTTTGCTCACATTCATCAGTCCATTCATACTTCACATTCTTTCTTGTCAATCTCGTCAGAGGACCAGATATTTTAGAAAACCCTTCCACAAATCGACGATAATATCCTGCCAAACCTAAGAAACTCCTGATCTCATGAATATTCTTCGGTCTCGCCCAATCCACTACTACCTCTATTTTACTTGGGTGCACAGAAATACCATCCTTAGATATCACGTGCCCTAAGAATGCAACTCTTTCTAGCCATAACTCACATTTCGTAAGTTTGGCGTAGAGTTTCTTTTCTCTTAGTACTTTGAGTACTAGCCTCAAATGGTTCTCATGTTCTTAGGGGCTTTTTGAATAAATCAAAATATCATCAATGAAGACCACCACAAATTGATCTAAATATTCACGAAAGACCCTATTCATAAGGTCCATAAAGGTAGTAGGAGCATTGGTTAGTCCAAATGGCATGATTAAGAATTCATAGTGACCATATCTCGTTCGGAATGCAATCTTTGGAACATCTGATTTGATTTCACTTGATGGTACCCTGATTGGAGGTCAATTTTAGAGAAGATTTGTGTTCCTTGGAGTTGATCAAACAAGTCATCTATGCAAGGTATTGGGTACTTGTTCTTAATGGCCACTTTATTTATTTCCCAATAATCAATACACATTCTCATCGATCCATCTTTCTTTTTAATGAACAGTACCGGTGCTCCCCATGATGACACACTGGGTTTGATGAATCCTTTGTCTAGCAACTCTTGTAATTGTTCCTTCAATTCTTTCAATTCTACCACTGCCATTCTGTATGGAGCTTTAGATAACAGTGTCGTCCATAGTAGTAGGTCTATAACAAACTCGATTTCATAGTCAGGAGGTAGCCCAGGTAAATCCTTAGGGAATACATCCGAGAATTCCCTTACTATTGGGATATCCTCGAGCTTTAATTCTTCCTTTGGTGGCTCCACCACGCATGCTAGGTACCCTTGACATCCATTCAAGAGAAATCTTTTTGCCTAGATAGCCAACAATATTTGTGGTGAAGGGTATACACGAGTTCCATTGAACTTGTATTCTTGCTCCCCAGGAGGTCTAAACACTACCTCCTTATTATAGCAATTTATACTAGCATAACTAGAAGCTAGTTAGTCCATCCCAAGAATTACGTCAAACTCATGCATACTAAATACTACCAAGTTAGTCGGTAGTATTTTTTTCTCAATACAAATTGGGTAACCTTTGAGTATTTTTCTACATACTACCGAGGTTCCCGTTAGTGTAACCACAGATAACTCAGTTTCTAATGGCTGAGTCTATACCCCACAAATTTTAACATAAGCTGTAGATATAAAGGAGTGTGTGGCTCTAGAATCAAATAATAGTACTGCTTTCTTGGAGAATATGAGAATAATACCTGTCACCACATCATTAGTATTTTCGGCATCTCCTGGAGTGAGGGCATAGACACGTGCCTGAGCGGTGTTCTGTTGATTGTTGTTTCGAGTTGCCTGGTTGCCTCCTCTTTGTTGATTTGGGTTGTAGTTGTTTTGTGGGCATTCTCGTTGCATGTGACCAGGTTTACCGCACCGATAACAGACCCCTAATCCGGCTCGACACTCTTCCCCATGTAATTTGTTGCATTTTGGACAATGAGTGCTTTGTGCATTGTTTGGATTTCTCACTGTTTGCCCTCGCCCCACATTGCTGTTGTTGTTGTTGTTGCTCCTTTTCCAAGGTCCTTGATTTCTACCAAAGTGAAACCCTTGTGGCATGGCCCTCTTTCTCTAGTCGGATATCTCCGCACTCCTTTGTAGACTTTCTTTTGCCTTTGTTGCTTTGTTTACCAACTTGGAGAAGTCTTCGAGCTCGAATACTGTTACCATTTCATAAATCCTTGAGTTCAAGCCTTCTTCAAATTTTTGGGCCTTCTTTTATTCATCCGGAACCAAATATGGTGCAAACCGGGATAATTCAATGAATTTTGCTGCATATTGTTGTACGTTCATATTTCCCTATTTTAACTCCAAAAACTCCCTGGCCTTCACATCTTTGGCGGTTTTGGGGAAAAATCGTTCAAAGAATACTTCCTTAAAACGCTCCCACATAAGGACGGTTGGATTTGGTCCTTCCTCCATAAGTAACTTTTTCGAGTTCCACCAGCGTTTGGCCTCACCAATCATTTTATAGGCAACATATAACACCTTCTGTTCGTACGTACAATGAAGGACTCGTAGTATTTCTTCCATTGCTTGCATCCAATCTTCTGCAGCAATTAGATTGACTTTTCCCTCAAAAGTCAAAGGGTGCATTCAATTGAACTGTACAACCTTCATGGGTTGGTGGATCATTCTGATCCTTGGAGTTTCGCAGAAATTCCTTCATGACTTGTGCCACATCACGCAACACTGTAGTAGCATTGATGTCTTCTCCATTGCAAGTACTCATGTTATTCTCGTTTCCTTTAACACTCACGTTGTTGTTCCTTGGGTCCATTTTGAGGGAAAGGACTAGAGGTATTTTAAAATCATAACCTTATCTTTAAAATTTAATCAAAGTTATAGGCAAAAGAAAAACATCCTAATTTACCCGTTCTTAACCACATCATGGTTATGCCTATGCTCTCATAAAATTATTCTTTAAAGTCTACAAAACCTATAACCTATTGCTCTGATACCAAATGTAATACCCCAACCCCGAAGGGTCGGGGTATTTACTTTTTACCATTGATTTACAGCGGAAGTAAATAAACTCAATTATTATTAAACCAGAGCGCTAATTATCCATATCACAATCATTTATTTCAAAAGAAGAAAATTACATAAACATAAATATCCGACATCATACTAATATTTCTAATCATTGTTTATTTTTCTATCCCTACCCGCATGCTTGCTAAGCCTGATTTCCGACATGCCCTTCAGAGTTATCTGAAATAAAAATATGATTGGGGTGAGACGATGCTCAGTAAGTAAATAAAATTATTATTAGTGTGTGGCCAAAATGAGTTTTTAAAAATTTTGTAAAATAATATTTAATACTATAACTTCAAAACTACTTCTAAAATAAATGTAAATCTAAAAATTTCTGCATAAAACTTTTTCCATCAACTATAACAGTAAAATTTAATAACCATATACTGTGACCATTAAATTAAACTTTTAACTTTAAAACTATAAAAATATTTAACTATATACATACATATACTTTTCCTTATACGTTTTCTTTAAATCTTCATTTAGGCACAAGAGTGGCCCTTTTTCATATAAACTTATACTTTTCCTTCAACTCATTAATAACTATGTACACGTAATTAAATATGTATAAACATATATTGTAAAAACCACCCTTAGGTTTGTTTGACGTAAGTCATGTTTACCCCCATGACTGGGTTGTGCAGTCCGAAGACTGGACTTAACTGGCTGGCCGACCAAACTAAATCAACGTACGTAAACATTAAGTAAGATTTTCCTTATTAAGTCCTGGTCCGGAACTAGATGTACACTCTGGAGAAATCCACTAATATAAATAACCACTTTGTAAACAGTGTGGGTGCACTCTGATCTGTTTAAACTTTAAGCTGCGGTACCGAACATCTGTAACTTTGAACTTTCGTTGCCATAAGGGGTTTTAAAATCATCTTATTATAATTTATACAATTTAAAATAAAATCGTGAAAATCTCATCTTTACTCATATTTTCATGAAAAAATGCAACGTAGAAGTAAACATGCCACACAATTTTTGTGTTAAAAATATATGTAATTTTTTTTTTAATAGAAAGAAATGCTGAAAATTTACCCCGAGGGGATTATAACATTTCTTAACCCAAATATAAATGCAAGTATATTAAAGATAGAACTAGTATAATTAAATATACGTAAAATAAACTCCTGAAAATTTAATGGAACTAAGTAATATAATTGAAATTTACTTACAAAATAAACTCGAGTATGAATTTTAAATAAAAAAAAACTAACATAATCAAATTTACTTACCTTCTTCTTTTACCTTGTCCTATGAACACAATAACTATCTCTAAGAAATGAGATCGGAAAAAGTAGGTGAGTGAGAACTTACTCAAAAATTCTCTCTCCACCACAAATTCTTTCACTCACTAATTCTTCTCTTCCTTGGAAAAATTGTTGTGAAAAATGAAGGTAAAAAGCTTCCTATTTATAGGAAAATTTTGGGGAAGAAATGGAATTTACAAAAGTGTGGGTAGATGAGTGAAATTATAATTTTTTAAAAAAATTAAAGAATGGGCAATGAATGAGCAAGGTACATTTGAGTATGTGATGGGGATGGAGACCATGTGGGAGTGTTTACCACCATTTTCATTAAATAAAATTTTAATTAATTACTTACCTAATTAATTAATTAATTAGTTAATTAATTATTTTATTATTTTATTATTTTTCTTAATCATTATTATCATTGTTATTACTTTTAAACTATTTTTAGTATTTATTTATTTTTTAACAAGAATTAAATTTAAACTTTGAAAACTCATGTGGGCCCCACATGGTCTTGTGGGCCCTACACAACTTCGAGACCCAAATGGATCCTACGTAACTCCAATAATCCTCATACGATTTTATGAGTCCTACACAGCTTCAAGACTCGTGTAAACCTCCACACGGTTTTAGAACTCATGTGGGCCCCACACAGTCTTATGGACCCCGCATAGGATACTTATATTATTATTATTATTTTATCATATATTTCTACAAATTATGTCAGTCAAAACATTATTTTATTTACTTATTTACGTATATAAACAGTGTTTACCCTGTTTTATCTTATGAAATTCCATTTTGACCAAGCCAACCTCTAGGGAGCAACTGAGCCGCAATGGTCTCTGAGCACTCGCTTAGACAAGGTCTTTCTTAGGTATCAAACATGGAATCAAGGATCCTAACATAGAAACACTTTTGTTTTGATACTAACTAAATGACCATTATTATTATTCTTTTTTTTTTTTTGGGTTATTACACAGGGTCAGACAACTGAACTTAAGGTTCAGACTTCTGAAGTCTCTGCTTCAGACGACCAAACTGAAGGTTAAGACATCTGAATGTGTTCTACCTATTATGAGTTTCAGCAATTAATTCTTCAAACGACTGAACTAATTCTTCAGTCTTCTGAGGAAATTCTTCAAACTTCTGAAGTAAAACTTCAATCGTCTGAAGTTGCCTCTTCAGACGTTTGAGGGTAATCTTCAGTCGTCTGGGCAGTCCAACTTCAGTTATTTTATTTTATTTTCAAAAACCATTTTTTAGTTCTTGCTTTGCTTTTTCATAAAACATTTTCTAGGGTTTTAAATAGAGTCTCTAAGTGAATGAATAACCCCTAAAAGATTTTTTTGAGATGCATGAGTCCTAAGGTCAGTCTAGCGTATATTTTGAGTTTTGAATTAAATCATATGAAATATGTAAATATATTCAGTTCTAAATACTCATTCCCATGATGATCTTGAACTTTCCACTTGCATCTTCATTCTTTTACTTTTTTTATTTCCATGGATTGTGTCAAGTTGTATAACCTTTAATCCTCATGACTTCCATGACTTTCTAACCTTCTGTGTATGCTAAATATTGTTCCTGTTCACAATCTCAATGCACAAATCAAATATCAAGTGATTTGTCATTATTGAAATAGGATTGGACTCATAGAGTCAACATATACTCTCCGCTCGAGGGCTTACTGAGAAAGGCGAGTGCCCTGATAGGTATCAGATGTAGCGGAGGGCTACATAACGTATTAAGGTAGAGGGAAGCTACTTGTATGGGCGGGTAAACTTCCTTATTCTCGGGAGCCTTCGCTGTTAAACATTTGTGTGAATGTTGTGAATACGAGATAAAACTTCCACCTGAGGGCTTACTGAGTAAGAAAAAGTTCTCTGGTATGCTTTAGTTGTGATGGTAGGTTGCATAAGGTACCAGAGTAGAGGAGTGCTACTTGTATGGGCGGGTAATCATCCCAATCCTTGGGAACTCTCGTTGGTAAAATATCTTGCATGTGTTTGAGTAGGAATAGAAAATGATTTCATAATAATAGTTTCATTTGAAAATGATGAATATATATGTTGTACACAAACCTCATAATAGTCACACACTGATTTAATGTATTCGATCCTTACTAAGATGTGTCTCACCCGATAGTTGAATTTTATCTTCTTCGGGACCTTCGCGTGATCGAGCTTATTGAGCTCGAGGTTGTTGTAACATTTTTTAAAGAGAGGGTATAGACTTTTGGATGTGTATATTTTTTCGGTTTGATTATGTTTTCTAAGATGTATGATTTTAAATACTAGTTGTTGGAAGATGATTTTGAGATGTATATATGTAGATACTATGGTATATTATTGTGGAATTATTATTACTTTCGCTGCGTTATTAAGATAATAGGGCACGTAAATGGTTCACGTGGCATTTGGGCCCCACTAGGTGGGTTCAGGGCGTCACAGAGCATGATTTTATTTACAATAACACTCCGAACTCCATTTTAGGGTTCAAGGCATTACAGTTTGGTATTAGAGCATTAGGTTTTAGGTTCTGCAGACTTAGGGATGATTAATACTAAAGTATAAGAACATATGATGGGGAGGATAGGAGCTGGGTAGACTAGGAATTTAGAAGTATAGGATTTTGTCTTGTAGCTTAGAGGAGGAAATAAGTCGATGATTTCTTGTGATTTTTTTGAAGCAGTCAACCGCCTTAGAAAAACCACGGTAAACCTTAGACAATTTCATTTCTGAACTGTGAGACTGATCCTAAATTAAAAAATTGGGCGTATATTAGGATTTAGATTATTGATTGTGTTGATAGGATTATGATAATGGAATTCTTTACTCTTTTCTGTCTTATTTTCAAGATGGATCCTAGAGGTAAGAATCTGGCGGCTGAGGAAGAGCATGATTCAGAGGCTTCTAGTGAGGAGGATTTTGGTACCTTCACGATGCTGCAGGGTATAGCCCGTCAGGTCAGGGCAGAGATGAGGCGGGATACTAGAGAACAGAACTGTCCACCTACAGGTCAAGGCTGCAACATTAAGAATTTTATAAGACTGAACCCTCTGAATTTTGTGGGAGGACCTGATCTAGTGGTTGCAAAGAACTGGGTTCAGGAAATTGAGGAGATAATGGAAGTACTCAGCTGCACGGACAAGCCAAAGGTTCGTTATGTCGTGTTTAAGTTGATAGGGGATGTGAAACGCTAGTGGCTTTCTATGAAGCTTCGAGAGGAACAGAGGTTAGTAAAGATAGGTTTGATGTGGGAATGATTCAAGGAGCTATTCTTTGATAAGTACTTCCCATTGTCCACTATAGAGGAAAAGATTGAGGAATTCATTAACCTGACATAGGGGAGTATAACTGTTGGGGAATATGCAGCTAAATTCGTTGAACTATCGCGTTTTGATCCGTTCCTGATCCCAAAAGAGGCAAGAAAGGCCAGAAAGTTTGAAAAAGGCATGAGACGAAGGGTTTATGAGCTTGTAGTAGGGTTCCAAGTCCAGAACTTCTCTGACTTGGTGGATAAGGCTTCGGTGCTGGAGAAGAGTATTCAGGGCGGTACAGAGCAGATAGAGTAGAGGAAGAGGCTTGCACCTTCCAGTTTTCAAGCTGAGGGTAGTTAAGGATCGTGGAAGAGAGAGAAAGATATTGTGGGCTCAAGGCAGGAGATGGGAGATTGAGGTCATTTTGGTTATCAAGATAATCTTTCTTACTCTTTATGTCAGAGATGTGATAAGAGGCATAGGGGTGAATGTCGGATCGGGACTCCTAACTACTATAGGTGCGTTAAACCAGGACACATTATGAGGAACTGTCATAAATTGTTGGCTATTGCACCTGTACCAAACCAGATAAGGGGAAATCAGCAAGTCCCCAGAGGTGGAGGTGGTCTAACACGAGTGTACTCGATGATTCTGACTGAGACAGATATTGCCAGGGGTGCAGGTACAAGTTTATATTTGAGATAAATAATGATTTTATTTAATTGTAGATAACGTAGAAGCTTATATGGTGATATATACTAGATTGTGTGAAATATGGTTTGTTAATAAATTTTAGAAATGTGAAAAAATGATTGGGTAGCGAATTTCGAGGACGAAATTCTTTTAAGGAGGGGAGAATGTAATGATCCTAAAAAAATTAAAATTAAATTAAAATAAATAAATAAATAAATAAAAATTAAATAATTAAATAATTGTTTTTATTTAATAAATATAATATAATAATAATATATTATATACATATATGTAAATCTTTTGAAGGATCTTATCCTTCAGGAGATAGAAATCCAGAGAGGCCACCCCCTGAATGTCTCACCATCTCCCTCCTCCTCCTCTCTTACCTCATTTTCTCGATAAATATTCGGCCGATAGGAAAACAGAAGATATCATTGGGTTTCTATTTCGAACACTGACATTTCTATCGGAATTGATTTGTCGTAGGAGCGGCATAGACACCACTCCCAGGGAAATGTATACTCCCTCTCTTTCCTTAATTTCTCCTTAAATTTTCAACTAAATCGATGATCAGACACCACCACAGGGTCCTAGTCTCAATAGTTGTTGTTTTGGCTGGAGCAAATTTTCAATTTGGGGGTCCTAAGCACCACTCCAAAGCGAGAGTGGGATTTAGGGAATTAAGAAAATTAGTTATTTTCGAAAGATTAATTGTTATTTGAAATTTTTGGGCCTAAGAAATGTTAAAATAGTATTTTATTTAGGACTGATTTGATTAAATTAGGGTTATTGAATTAGGGTTTGGGTGAGCACCACAAGCATCGTTTTGGGGTCCCTGCTGGCGTAGTTCAGGAAACCAGTAAGGGGAATATATTAAACCAGGATTTTTGAGGAAATAACCGGTGAAAATGGAAATTTTATGTGTATATGTATATGATTTTCACGTGAGTTCTGAAAAACAGACCATTTGAATTGTGAATTTCTAAGCCTAGGGTTGTGCTACTAGATATTATTTGCAAAAATGGAAAGTTAAAACGACAGATTTTCTAGATAATTATGTAAGAAATTAAATGTATATTTTCAGTATATGAATGATGAATGTGGGTTGACTTGTTTTACAGTATACGTATGAAATATGTCGACAGTGCTTGGCGTGCCAGCCCGTCGGCACCCCTGCTTAGAATTGGTGCAGCCCCTCATGTCCACCCGACGCTTAGTGCGGGGCTCTGCTCTGCCGTTTAAAGGAAAAAGTTGCGCCCCTTCTACCACCAATTGGTTTTAGAAGAATTGGTAGCACTTGATCCTGACAAGTGGTATCAGAGCAAGGTCACGGGTTCGAGCGCTCCCAGGGTAGCTGCTAGGGGGGTGATTGTTGGCTTTATGGAAAGTCAGCAGTCAACCCTGTTGCGAGGGATCGTAGCAGTGGGCCCCAGCTCGATAGTGCTTGGCGTGCCAGCCCGTCGGCACCCCTGCTTAGAATTGGTGCAGCCCCTCATGTCCAACCAACGCTTAGTGCAGGGCTCTGCGCTTCCGTTTAAAGGAAAAAGTTGCGCCCCTTCTACCACCAATTGGTTTTAGAAGAACCGGTAGCACTTGATCCTGACAAGAATTGAAATTAGGAATAGCTTCCCAAGAGGGGGGTGAATTGGCTTTTAAAAATTTCTTTTAACTTCTTTTAAGAATCCTTAACTTCTTTAAACACTTAACCAATTCTTTAACTTGTTTGTTTAATTTCACCAATCACACAAGAACTTAGTTCTTTTATCCAATCAATAACACAATTAAACAACCAATCAATTAAACACAATCTTCAAACCAAACAATCAATTTAATTACCAAATACAAGTTAAACATCAAACAATCAAACCAAGATATAAAGTTTTTAGCACTTTGGTAATATAAAATCTTGAGATAGTTTGTTTGTTTATATAAGCCCTATGATTATGAATTATAATTTATGCTTACTGAAGTAAAGCCTTGTATAAATAAATCCAATCACTCTTTCCAAATATTTAGAATTCAAATAAACTCTTGGCAAATTTCTCTTTGGGGTGTTAACCAAGTAACGTACTCTCGTATGGTTTCCGCAAGATATGGTGTAACCAACGTACTTCCTTTCGGTTTCCGCAACCCAAATCAAAATTGGATTTTAAGTTTACTTGATTTCCAAATATGCATAGTATGTATAATTTAGATATTTAAATCATCCACGTAGTTGTATATGAACTGAAAATGAAGAATAGGGAAAGAGAGAGTGAGACGGAGATTTTTACGAGGTTCAGCTTATACCCAGCCCACATCCTCACCTTTGGCAAACCACCAAAGGATTCACTAAACCTGTTCCATTGACAGGTGGAACAAAATTGATTACAACATTCCTTGGTTAAGGCTAGAGTCTGCCTTCTCCAAACGATATTCTCTCATTCGGTCACTCCTTACATAGGCTAGAGTCCGCCTCTCTAAGCAATATCCCCTTGCTTAGCCAACAATCCAAACACCTTGGAACGTCAATGAACTACAAGAAACACAAGATAAAATCTGCGTACAAGTATACTCTCTCAAAGTGCAAGTTAGTACAATTTCAACACTATATACTTCAATGTAAAATATCAATAGGAAATAGAATGAAGCTCAAGTGTAGAATTCACCAATATCCTTCTTAAAAGAGGATTAGAAGTAGGAATTCAAAGGAAGAAGGATCAGCACTTCAAAGTTCTCAGCAAAAGAATTTTTCAATGAGTGAGCAAGAGAACTTAGGAAGAACAAGAGTACTTTCAGCTCCTCAAAACAGATTTTTCAATTCTTAGCATTTTTTTTTTTTTTGCAAAACTATGTATTTATAGGCTTTCAAACTTGCAAAAGTTTCCTTAAAGAATTTCCCTATTTATTAGAATATTTAAGGTTCAAATGGCTATAATTTAAAACATTAGAATTTTAAAAATTTACCCGTTGAATAGTTTTTAAATGTCTAACAGCAGTGACCCCATTTCAGTGTTTTGGCCATAACTTTTTTTTATAACTCAAAATTAGGTTTTCTTGGTGTCAAAAGAAATATAAGAGAAAATCCTACAACTTTCATATTTATCACTCTTTAAAATAATGAGTGTTTGATAGAGAAAAATTCACCTCAATGCGGCTGTATAAAAACTGACAGCATTTGGGAAAAAACTCTTTTTGGTGCTCTTTATTCCAAAAATGATTCTAACCTTTTTAAAATAATTTTTGACCTTATAAAAATATTATTCAGGTATTTTAAAAAGTATCTAGGTCTAAGAAGTTAACCTAAGAGCTTCAAAATATTTCAAACGATATTTTAAACATTAAAACACTTACATGAGACTTCTAAAATATTAACATTCTAAGTTCTTGAGTCTTCATGCTTTGTCCTTGGATTGAATCCATCTTTTCTTCAAGCTTTCATATTCTTTAAGCTTTCTTACTTTGCCTTTCTTTGGCTCTTTTGACTTTAATATGCCTTGGCTTTCAACAACTTATTCATGTCCTCATGTTCTTCAACAAGTAATTCATGTCTTGGCTTATTTAAGCTTCATTTGATTCTTGTGAGCACTTTGACCTTGTTTCCATCATATTTGATCCTTGTGGGCACTTTGACCTTACTTTCACATATATGAACCCTGAAATATCATTACTCACACAAATACATTAAATTTCACTTGTTTGTTAGCATCAAAACAAGATAACAAGATTTTAAGCCTTGTAAGGCCAACATATATATATATATATGTGTGTGTGTGTGTGTGTGTGTGTGTGTGTGTGTGTGTGTGTATGTGTGTGTGTGTGTGTGTGTGTGTGTGTGTGTGTGTGTGATGCTGGAAATAATGGAAATGTATTGAGCATTAAAATGTGATATGATTTATTCTGCATGTGTTTGAGAATGTTAAATTCAAATGTATGATTTAAGAACTCCGGTGGACCAGAATAGGCACAGTACTGTTGTGGGTATTTTTGGTAGTGCTAAGGCACCCACATGTCTTAGAGAGAGTGTGGAGATGGGATGGTCGATTGTGCTGGGAAGGGTAGGGTCCTACTAGAGTCTAAACTAGTATGGGAACAGTCAATCGAACCTATAGACTGTTGAATGTGGTTGATTTAGCTCTGGTAGGCTGACCAGGGTTAAGTTCAGCCTTTGGGACGCACAACCCGTCATGGGGCAGAAGCATGACAGTGATTTCTCCATTGGTATAGAGAGTTCTAAACGCATAATTGTTAGCTTAACCAGTGATAATATAAGAACAACAGATATGAGAATAGCATATATGAGAACAACAGATATAAGAATAACAGACAAGAATGATATGAAAATAGAATATATGAAAGCAGACATGAATACAGAAACGAGAAATGTAGAATATGAATGTGAATGTGATGAATAATACAGAGATAACAACATACAAAGTAATGTAATAAAGTATTATTAGTATTAAATATAGTAATATTATATGTATTTAAGGCGAGGTATACTCTCCGCCCAAGGGCTTGCTAAGAAAGTCGAGTGCCCTGATAGGTATCCAATGTAGTTGTGGGCTACATAACGTGTTAGGGAAAAGAGAAGCTACTTGTATAGGTGGGTAAACTTCCATATTCTCGGGAGCCTTTGCTGTTAAACATTTGTGTGAATGTTGTGAACACAGGATAAACCATCCACCTGAGGGCTTACTGAGTAAGGTAAGTGCCCTGATATGCTTCAGTTGTGACTATAGGTTGCATAAGATATCAGAGTAGAGGGGTGCTACTTGTATGGGCAGGTAATCACCCCAATCCTTGGGAACTCTCATTGGTAAAATACCTTGCATGTGTTTGAGTAGGAATAGAGAATAATTTCATAATGGTAGTTTCATTTGAAAATGATGAATATATATGTTGTACACAAACCTCATGATAGCCACACACTGATTTAATGTTTCCATCCTTACTAAGATGTGTCTCACTCGATAGTTGAATTTTATCTTCTTCAGGACCGCTACGTGA